>NC_092719.1:26748252-27056024 GCF_047496885.1 Scyliorhinus torazame
CAGGTGCTTCAGTAGTTGGCGGAGGAGGCTCAGAAACAGCACTGGGCGGCTGAGAAGCTTGTTTCTCGGTAGGGGACGGTTGAGGCTGTGGTGATGATGGCTTCAAGGCAGTTGTTGGAGTTTCTTGAAGTTCTGACTCTTGGCCATTACTTGTTGCATGGACCATCAGTAGGCCTGCTGTTTTCTGCTGTGATGTATCCACTATGTTTATAAGCATACTCTTTTTCTCTTCCACTCTCTTATCTTCTCGCTCTGGCTTTTCTATCTGCCCCGGTCTAGTTTCTATTTCTTTCCTCAAAATGGTTGGAGTTCCCCACTGGTGTTTTTCAGTTACTGGCACCCCAGATGTTGGACTGTAGCCTGCTTTGTCCTCTGGAGAGAAGGGAGGCGATGTGAGGCCCTCAATTTCTGTTTTCTTTGCCTCTTTACTGTGGCCCTCCATGTACAGAGGGGCATTTCTCTCCTGAGCTTTTATGGATTCATTGCTTACAGCCACCCTGTGGTGCTGCGTTTCGGCAACCAGTGCCCGCTGCCTTGCGGCCAGCGCAAGTGCCAGTGGTGAGTTGGGGTCCAGTGGCTTCCCTGTGAGGGGATGTATAAAAGTCACAGGTGTGCTTGCTGGTGGTCTTGTGGAAGGGACAGGTGAAGGGATTGGCGATCGGAGAGACCTGTCACTGCTACTCAGTAGTCTCTCGTCAACTGACCTGGACTGTTGCAGAGCTGGGATGTTGGGTGCTGTGTCGCTTTCAATGGCACCTACAGAAAGGAAGACTGTTGATTTCCTCTTCTCTTCCAACCTTTTTTCTCGGTCCCGTACTGCTCCTGCAATGGCGACAGAAAAAGGGCTGGTCAGATCTTGTCCGTCCTCCTGCGCTTTGCTGATTCCCTCTCTCTGCTGCTGCCCATACTCTTTTCCAGAGTGTTGCGCTATCCTCCTGGCTAATAACTCCTTGCCAGCCACAGAGGAACCAGCTGCTGATGCTCTCTCTATCGCGTCTTCAACCTGGAACTGCTTGACCAGAGGGCTTTTCTTACGAAGTGGCTTTGTTGGGGCAAACAGGCCCACATTGAACTGGCCCACGTTTGCGTATGGATTGTCGACCACCTTAGCCTTCCGTTTGCTTTTCTCTTGAGGGATTGGTGAGGGGCTGGGCCAGGGGATGTCTGTTGGTTCTATGGGATAGTAAGATGAATCCTGCAAGATTATCATTGACCTGGCTCTTTTCTGCCTTTCTACTGGAGGCAGAGGAGTCCGACTTGGCTCATAGACCTCCGCTGTCGTCACCGCCTGCTGCCCCCCATGTATTTTCGCTTCGGTGTTGGGCTTAAAGCTGGAACGCACATTGTCATAAGTTCGTCCTGGGGGTGGGGGTGGGGAGAAAGGTGGAG
The DNA here is from genome assembly GCF_047496885.1 of Scyliorhinus torazame. Classification (NCBI taxonomy): domain Eukaryota; kingdom Metazoa; phylum Chordata; class Chondrichthyes; order Carcharhiniformes; family Scyliorhinidae; genus Scyliorhinus; species Scyliorhinus torazame. The sequence continues at coordinate 26,749,642 of NC_092719.1, forward strand.
GAGGGCCTGTATCTAAAAGATATGAGGAGGGTGGCGGGGGAGGGGCTATCTGAGGAGGTGGGGGTATACCCAGTCCTTCCCGAAGAGTGTCTTGCATGGACGTGCTGCGTGAAAACCTTCCCTCCATGGCTGAGACTGACAGTTTATCGTCCTCAGAGGCTCCTGAAATACATGACAAAAGCACCTCATAATATACACGTACCCTGTTGAATCTCTCAGTAAAAGGCTTGGCAGGCAATGAATTACTTAAAAGTACAGTGAACATCACTGTGTATGCAAATCGAGCAGCCATGTTTGCACACAGAAAGGTCCCACAGCCAGTGGAGGTAGCGAGTTTTTAACCTTTGATCTTTTGATGAGCCAAGCCACCTGGAGAACTTACTTCTCTTCCACCACGTGTGCTGTGGCACTCAGCTGAATTACAGAATCATAGACTCACTACAGTGCAGGAGGAGGCCATTTGGCCCATCGAGTCTGCACTGGAGCTCCAAAAGAGTACCCCACCCAGGTCCACTGCCCCCACCCTATCCCCTTAACCCCACCTAACCTGCAGATCTTTGGACACAAAGGGGAAATTTAGCATGACCAATCCACCTAACCTGTACATCTTTGTAATGTGGGAGGAAACCGGAGCACCCGGAGGAAATCCACGCATGCAAGGGAGAAAGTGAAAACGCCACAGTCACCCAAGGCCGGAATTGAACCCGGGTCTCTGGTGCTGTGAGGCAGCGGTGCTAGCAATCGGTAGGCGAAGAGTGGCACTTACAACAGCACTTACACTCAGTAGTACACTGGGGCGTCAGTTTGGATGGTGTGCTCAAGTCCTGGAATAGGGCTTCAAAAGCCTTTGACAAGGTGCCACACAAAAGGTTGCTGCATAAGATAAAGATGCATGGCATTAAGGGTAAAGTAGTAGCATGGATAGAGGATTGGTTAATTAATAAAAAGCAAAGAGTGGGGATTAATGGGTGTTTCTCTGGTTGGCAATCAGTGGCTAGTGGTGTCCCTCAGGGATCAGTGTTGGGCCCACAATTGTTTACAATTTACATAGATGATTTGGAGTTGGGGACCAAGGGCAATGTGTCCAAGTTTGCAAACGACACTAAGATGAGTGGTAAAGCAAAAAGTGCAGAGGATACTGGAAGCCTGCAGAGGGATTTGGATTGGTTAAGTGAATGGGCTAGGGTCTGGCAGATGGAATACAACGTTGCCAAATTTGAGGTTATCCATTTTGGTAGGAATAATAGCAAAAGGGATTATTATTTAAATGATAAAATATTAAAACATGCTGCTGTACAGAGAGACCTGGGTGTGCTAGTGCATGAGTCGCAAAAAGTTGGTTTACAGGTGTAACAGGTGATTAAGAAGGCAAATGGAATTTTGCCGTTCATTGCTGGAGGGATGGAGTTTAAGACTAGGGAGGTTATGCTGCAATTGTATAAGGTGTTAGTGAGGCCACACCTGGAGTATTGTGTTCAGTTTTGGTCTCCTTACTTGAGAAAGGACGTACTGGCGCTGGAGGGTGCAGAGGAGATTCACTAGGTTAATCCCAGAGCTGAAGGGGTTGGATTACGAGGAGAGGTTGAGTAGACTGGGACTGTACTCGTTGGAATTTAGAAGGATGAGGGGGGAGCTTATAGAAACATATAAAATTATGAAGGGAATAGATAGGATAGATGCGGGCAGGTTGTTTCCACTGGCGGGTGAAAGCAGAACTAGTGGGCATAGCCTCAAAATAAGGGGAAGTAGATTTAGGACTGAGTTTAGGAGGAACTTCTTCACCCAAAGGGTTGTGAATCTATGGAATTCCTTGCCCAGTGAAGCAGTTGAGGCTCCTTCATGAAATGTTTTTAAGACAAAGATAGATAGTTTTTTGAAGAATAAAGGGATTAAGGTTGATGGTGTCCGGGCCGGAAAGTGGAGCTGAGTCCACAAAAGATCAGCCATGATCTCACTGAATGGTGGAGCAGGCTCGAGGGGCCAGATGGCCTACTCCTGCTCCTAGTTCTTATGTTCTTATGTTAACACACAACTTCCATACCTATAATGAAAGCAAAATACCGCAGATGTTGGAGCTCTGAAATAAAAACAGGGAGTGCTGAAAAAACTCAGTAGATCTGGCAGCATCTGTGGATAGAGAAACAGGGTAAACGTTTTAAGCCAATATGGCTCTTCTTGGCAGGAAGGAGTGGCTCTTCCAGTGACAGTCACCCTATGGGCCACTGGCAGTACATGTCCACTTGCTCCATTGGGAATCATTCCAGGAGGCTGCACATGTACGCAGTGACCTGCAGTGCAAGTCCGAGCCTCCAGAGGCACTGGTGCTCAGAGATGCTGGGAAGGCTGATCTACGTCCTGCAGATGGTTTGTTCGAGGTCTGGCCTCCTTTCAGCTGGATCCCGGTGTCCATCCCCTCTGCACCAGGAGAAGGCTGCTCGTCTTACTCCTGTTGCTGTTACTTCCCCTGTTGCCCTTCATGAGTGGTGCACGGTGGAGCTCTACAAACTGCCCCCATGCTATGGTGAAGGTTGGCAACAGGGAAGAGCAGCTCGAGGTGAATGAATTACTAATGGGTGAAATGTCTTGCAATAAGTTAGCAATTGCCTGTCAAGCTCTGAGAGAAGAAGTACTTTGACAGTAACTATCATTTGGCCATGTCTGGAGCATCTTCAGTTTCACTGATCAAAGCCTCCCCAGCTTGTCAGTTGCAGGGAAGAATCTGTCCCCGCGGCACACACACCTTGGTTCAACCTGGGGAGTTGCTGACAGGTTGGGAATCAAATGCACTGGCTGGGAAATCCAGAATTTAAGGTGAATCAGTTCTAATTGGCTTTTCAAGCACCTTAATTACTTAACCAGTTGATCCAAGAAGGTTTCTCACATGCAGTCAATCACTGGGGAGATGGGGTAGGAAGAGGAGGGGTTTGGGGAGGGGTGGGTCAAAGATGGGGGTACAGTTAAAGGGGACTATGAACGTTGTATGTTCGGTAGGTCTCACGAAGACGTTCTGAATCCTTTATGGTTAAAGATGAAGAGTTTATTGACAACACATAATTATGTACATATTTACAGGGTATGAGTTAACTCTATGTTTGCTTCTACACAGGCCTCTGTCCAGTCCACAACTGACCCTATTCTCAAGTCCCGTGTCTGTTTACATCACACTGTGAATGGTATTGTTCTCAGTCCCACATGAACACTTGCTATGTCAAATAACCTTATACTACACCTCCAGCAAGTTTTTAGCCAATGTATTTACATCATAATCCTGCTAGCCTTTCTCCTCCCTACAAGTCTCTGACTTTATAAAGTCAGATGGTCTGGACTCTTGACAATTCTTCTAGATCTCATTCTGGTTACATTCGGAGAAGTGGCAGGCTCTGTTGATTTGGGAGACCTTTGTTGATTTAGAGTTTGAATTGTAATCTGTCTTTCTGGCACTTGATTTGTCTTTTTTAAATTTTCTAAAGTATATGTAGGAGACTTGCCTCGAGATATAAAGAGGCGCCTCATCCTGTTTCTCCTCATTGTACCTTCCGGTGCATGGATGAGGTATGATCTTGGCTGGTCACCATCTCTCCAGACAATGGTACCCCATCGTTCAAGATCCCTGATTAACACCCTCTCCCCTTTGTGTTACTGTTTCAGGTTTGTAGCGCAGGTAGAAGTCTGTCACTGCTGACTCAGGACTGTTCTCAGTCCCGAATGTTTCAATAGTCCTTGACTGCCAACCCTGCGCCAGGTTTTTGTGGCAGAGTTTTCTGCCCATCAGGACCTCGGTTCGCTCCGCGTAATCTTTGTTTAGTGTCAACCCTGCTTCCTGAAAGCATTTTAAGGCAGTCATGAGCTTCCTGCCATGTTCCTCAATGGTCATGCCATGGACTGAAACATCATCCATATGGCAGACAACACCCTCCCAGGCCTTGCAAAATGGCTGACATCGTGCATTGATAAACCCTGATTGCCGAGGTAAGGTTGAACGGCAAACAGTTGAAAGGGAGTCTGCCGAAGGGGTCATAAACGTAGTCAGCGATCTGGATTTCCCATCTAGTGGAAATTGTCAGGAGCCACTGATAGCATCGAACTTTGAAAGCACTGTGCTTTTGGAGAGTTTGGTCATACTGTCATCCACTGATGCCACTGTCTTGTTGAATTGTGTCAGGTCGACGCCGATATGGACTCACTTGGCCTTGGAATTGGGGCCATTCTGGAACACCAGTCAGTGAAGTGACTCCTATTTTGGTTATCTCATCTAGTTGTTGCTGCATTTGCTTCTTGAGTGGGTGCAGTATTTGCCCTGGTATGAACAGGCACATAGACTTGGCATAACTCCCTTGATGTAATACTGTATGTAATACTGTATTTGGAGATAGTGACCACAATTCTGTGACTTTCACTTTAGTAATGGAGAGGGATAGGTACGTGCAACAGGGCAAGGTTTACAATTGGGGGAAGGGTAAATACGATGTTGTCAGACAAGAATTGAAGTGCATAAGTTGGGAACATAGGCTGGCAGGGAAGGACACAAGTGAAATGTGGAACTTGTTCGAGGAACAGGTGCTACGTGTCCTTGATATGTATGTCCCTGTCAGGCAGGGAAGAGATGGTCGAGTGAGGGAACCATGGTTGACAAGAGAGGTTGAATGTCTTGTTAAAAGGAAAAAGGTGACTTATGTAAGGCTGAGGAAACAAGGTTCAGACAGGGCATTGGAGGGATACAAGATAGCCAGGAGGGAACTGAAGAAAGGGATTAGGAGAGCTAAGAGAGGGCATGAACAATCTTTGGCGGGTAGGATCAAGGAAAACCCCAAGGCCTTTTACACATATGTGAGAAATATGAGAATGACTAGAGCGAGGGTAGGTCCGATCAAGGACAGTAGCGGGAGATTGTGTATTGAGTCTGAAGAGATAGGAGAGGTCTTGAATGAGTATTTTTCTTCTGTATTTACAAATGAGAGGGGCGATATTGTTGGAGAGGACAGTGTGAAACAGATTGGTAAGCTCGAGGAAATACTTGTCAGGAAGGAAGATGTGTTGGGCATTTTGAAAAACTTGAGGATAGACAAGTCCCCCGGGCCTGACGGGATATATCCAAGGATTCTATGGGAAGCAAGAGATGAAATTGCAGAGCCGTTGGCAATGATCTTTTCGTCCTCACTGTCAACAGGGGTGGTACCAGGGGATTGGAGAGTGGCGAATGTCGTGCCCCTGTTCAAAAAAGGAACTAGGGATAACCCTGGGAATTACAGGCCAGTTAGTCTTACTTCGGTGGTAGGCAAAGTAATGGAAAGGGTACTGAAGGATAGGATTTCTGAGCATCTGGAAAGACACTGCTTGATTAGGGATAGTCAGCACGGATTTGTGAGGGGTAGGTCTTGCCTTACAAATCTTATTGAATTCTTTGAGGAGGTGACCAAGCATGTGGATGAAGGTAAAGCAGTGGATGTAGTGTACATGGATTTTAGTAAGGCATTTGATAAAGTTCCCCATGGTAGGCTTATGCAGAAAGTAAGGAGGCATGGGATAGTGGGAAATTTGGCCAGTTGGATAACAAACTGGCTAACCGATAGAAGTCAGAGAGTGGTGGTGGATGGCAAATATTCAGCCTGGATCCCAGTTACCAGTGGCGTACCGCAGGGATCAGTTCTGGGTCCTCTGCTGTTTGTGATTTTCATTAATGACTTGGATGAGGGAGTTGAAGGGTGGGTCAGTAAATTTGCAGACGATACGAAGATTGGTGGAGTTGTGGATAGTAAGGAGGGCTGTTGTCGGCTGCAAAGAGACATAGATAGGATGCAGAGCTGGGCTGAGAAGTGGCAGATGGAGTTTAACCCTGAAAAGTGTGAGGTTGTCCATTTTGGAAGGACAAATATGAATGCGGAATATAGGGTTAACGGTAGAGTTCTTGGCAATGTGGAGGAGCAGAGAGATCTTGGGGTCTATGTTCATACATCTTTGAAAGTTGCCACTCAAGTGGATAGAGCTGTGAAGAAGGCCTATGGTGTGCTCGCGTTCATTAACAGAGGGATTGAATTTAAGAGCCGTGAGGTGATGATGCAGCTGTACAAAACTTTGGTAAGGCCACATTTGGAGTACTGTGTACAGTTCTGGTCGCCTCATTTTAGGAAGGATGTGGAAGCTCTGGAAAAGGTGCAAAGAAGATTTACCAGGATGTTGCCTGGAATGGAGAGTCGGTCTTACGAGGAAAGGTTGAGGGTGCTCGGCCTTTTCTCATTAGAGCGGAGAAGGATGAGGGGCGACTTGATAGAGGTTTATAAGATGATCAGGGGAATAGATAGAGTAGACAGTCAGAGACTTTTTCCCCGGGTGGAACACACCATTACAAGGGGACATAAATTTAAGATGAAAGGTGGAAGATATAGGAGGGATATCAGAGGTAGGTTCTTTACCCAGAGAGTAGTGGGGGCATGGAATGCACTGCCTGTGGAAGTAGTTGAGTCGGAAACATTAGGGACCTTCAAGCAGCTATTGGATAGGTACATGGATGACGGTAAAATGATATAGTGTAGATTTATTTGTTCTTAAGGGCAGCACGGTAGCATTGTGGATAGCGCAATTGCTTCACAGCTCCATGGTCCCAGGTTCGATTCCGGCTTGGGTCATTGTCTGTGCGGAGTCTGCGCGTCCTCCCCGTGTCTGCGTGGGTTTCCTCCGGGTGCTCCGGTTTCCTCCCACGGTCCAAAGATGTGCGGGTTAGGTGAATTGGCCAATGATAAATTGCCCTTAATGTCCAAATTGCCCTTGGTGTTGGGTGGAGGTGTTGAGTTTGGGTATGGTGCTCTTTCCAAGAGCCGGTGCAGACTCAAAGGGCCGAATGGCCTCCTTCTGCACTGTAAATTCAATGATAATCTATGATTAATCTAGGACAAAGGTTCGGCACAACATCGTGGGCCGAAGGGCCTGTTCTGTGCTGTATTTTCTATGTTCTATGTTCTATGTACTGTATGCGGCCCTCGGCTACCCCCAATCTAGTGAAGGGTTTGGGAATGTCGTTTTAAATTTGGAACCAGGTGCTTGCAGTACGACTTTGTCAATTTTCGGATGGAGGCTGAGATTGACACAGGCCTTTTTGCTTAACAGGGAGAGTTCTTGGTTGTGGGCTACATTTATCTTTGTATTGGAGGGTCGCCAGCAGTGTGCCATTAACTGGGAGCTTGATACCACCTTCTCCAGACAGCTGTGTTGTGGGTGGCATCAGGAGTTGTCAATGGCCACAGCTCTTTGTTCACAATGGCACCTGTGTCCAATTTGAAGTTGGTGAGGAGATTGTTTTCGGACATGTCCACATTCCACAAATAGAACCCAGGATCCTTGACCTCACCCAAGAAGCACGGTTTGGTCTAGCTGGTGTGGTACATCAATTTAATGGATTATCATGTGAAATGGATTGGTGCTGTTGGCAGATTTCAGATTGTCTGACTATTTGGATGGCCTTTTTTAGAGTTGGATCTGCCTTGGCCTGTTGTTTGTCTGAAAGGGCACCATCCACCACTCCGACAACCGTTCTGTGCTTTATGAGTTCTGACGCACCATCATCACAGCCATCAGCCAATCTGTTATAATTTGTTGCTCCACACATTTGAGTCCAACCACTTCTCCAGCCCGTTGAGACATTTGTTGAGGTCTGCTCTCTTTAAAATGTTGTTGATTCTTCGTTTAAAATATGTATTGAATGATTTTAGAACTTAGAATCATAGAATTTACAGTGCAGAAGGAGGCCATTTGGCCCATCGAGTCTGCACCGGCCCTTGGAAAGAACACCCTACTTAAGCCCACACCTCCACCCTATCCCCGTAACCCAGTAACCCCACCTAACCTTTTGGACAGTAAGGGCAATTTATCATGGCCAATCCACCTAACCCGCACATCTTTGGACTGTGGCAGGAAAGCGGAGCCCCCGGAGGAAACCCACGCAGACACGGGGAGAACGTGCACACTCCACACAGACAGTGACCCAAGCCGGGATTCTGGGTCCTTGGAGCTATGAAGCAACAGTGATAACCACTCTGCTACCGTGCTGCCCTTCATCAGGTTTATCAGAGGATTTGTTTATTCCTTGGGTTGCAATAATATCATCGGCTATCGGACCTACTGAGTAAAGCTGTGTATTCACTTGTTCAGTTTCTGTCTTTTTATATAATCCTGGGGCAATTGTTATAGAACGTCAGAAAATTTACAGTGCAGAAGGAGGCCATTCGGCCATCGAGTCTGCATTGGTCCTTGGAAAGAGCAGCCTACTTAAGCCCACACCTTCACCTTATCCCCGTAACCCAATAACCACACCTAACCTTTTGGACAGTAAGGGGCAATTTAGCATGGCCAATCTACCTAACCTGCACATCTTTGGACTGTGGGAGGAAACCGGAGCACCCGGAGGAAACCCACGCAGACACGGGGAGAACGTGCAAACTCCACACAGTCACCCGAGGCCGGAATTGAACCCGGGTCCCTGGAGCTGTGAGGCAGCAATGCAACCACTGTGCCGTCCTGTTATGGACAGGAGGAGGTTCAATTTAAAACAGCCCTGGTTTCCTCTGATCCGGCATTGGGGTAACCCGTGGGCTCTGGTATTTGGACCCAGGGATTGGGGTTAGGCTGAGGGTCAGGAGAGTGGGGTGTTTTTAAGGACCCTGGCCTCTTTAGGGGATTCCTACTGTCTGTACTATCTACAGATAGTAGATTTTGTAGATCTACTCTATACTGTGTGGGCTTTCGCAATAGATCTCTTGAGTATTTAGTTGCACAATGGAGTTTTTTTCCCTGCTTCCAAGTCTGCAACGGAACTTCTTTCCCTTTGTGTCTTCACATCAGGTGCTTTCAGTCAGGTCAGAATGCTGCTCCTTAATTTTCCAGCTTGTGAATTGCTGCTCCAGCTTCTCTGAGGGTGAGGGTTTTTCCATTAGCCACCTCCATGTTGTATGTTCAGTAAGTCTCATGAAAAAGCCCTGAGTCTTGGATGGTTGAACATTCACTGTTTATTGATAACAAATAACTATATAGCTACATACAGGGTAAGCCCAAGCTATGAGCTAACTCCATGCTTGCTTCTACGCAGGTCTCTGTCCAGTCAACAACTGACCCTAGTCTCAGATCATGTGTCTCTTTGTATCATACTGTGTGCAGTGCTGTTTCCCAGTACCACATTAACCCTTGCTATTCCAGGCACCCTTATACTACAACAATCTGGCACAGGGCAGGGGTGTGGGACTGGTATTGTGCTGCCGATGGGTCAAGGTGGCCCTTAAAGGAGGTCCCCATACTTGCCTGAAACCAGTCACACAGCTTAAGCTTCTGGGCTTCCTGCATGGCATGAGTCTCCTCCTGCCTTCGGTAAAATACCTGTTGCAGTGTGCTGCGGCCACATGACGCCTCAATAGGCCCAAGCACGGGTGAGCTACCCAACACCTCCCTTGCTCCCTGGCAAAATTTCAGACAGATTGGAAATGGGTGGGTGTGTGGCGGGGAGGCCACCTGCTAGATTTTATATGCCTCTTTACCTTCAAACCCACTGCTGGCAGAGCGTAGACGCCAACCCATGAAGTGGTTGGGATGATGTTGGATCCTGACCCAATGTCACTTTTCGGGGATTTTATTCTTCCCATACATGCAAACCAACCACCCCTTGCCTCGGAAAACTCCCCCCTATATTTCTGTCTTTTAAAAAAAATCTATCTCCCTCAATCTGATGGGTTTTTTCTCTTCCCTCTATGATTTAGTATCTCTATTTTTGCCTATCTCCATCTCTCTGTATCTTTCTAACTGTATCCGTTTCTCTTACTCTATTATCTCTCCCTTGTGTTTGTCTGTAGTTTGTTATTTTTCTGTACCTATCTCTGCCTGTGTCTGTCTATTACTTTTTAATCTCTATCTTTGCCTCTATCTATCTCTGCATCTTTCTAACCATTTCCATTGGGCTCTCTATATTTCTGTACCTCTGCTCCCATATCTTTCTGTACCTCTGCGACCATCTCCGCCTATCTTTCTGCTTCTTTATATCTGTGACATTACCTATGTGTGTCTGCTTTTTTATTTCTCGATAACTTTCTATACCTTCATTGTCTCTCTATTTGTATTTATCCTTCTTTTGTTCAAACAATGTGCATATATTTATCTAACTCTTTCTTACAGGTATTAATTGATGCTGCAGCAGCTCCTTTAATTGGAGCTTGCTCCATTCTAATTCCAAGTCTTGTCTGGAGCCAGTTCATTTAATATCCCTTTACAACTGCAGGAGGCTTATCTCTTGATTTAGTGCTAAAGTTCCCTGTTTCTGAGGCATAAGGTAAAAGTTTTGGGCCCCACTCTGAACAGCCCTGACAAATAGCACCTGGTCATGAATTGCTGGGTTGACATCCAGCAGTGGTCATGCATCTGAACAGAATGACCACTGGCTCAGGGATAGCGTCCCTATCCTGCGTCTGGTCCAGCCAGCCCACAAAGGAGGTGCCCACACTTGCCTGAAACCAGCCTGCACAGTTCAAGCTTCTGGGCTTCCTGCATGGCATGGGTCTCTTCCTGCCATTGGTAAAGTATCAGTGCCTCAATAGGCCCAAGCACGGGTGAGCTACCTGTGCCTCCCTTGTTGCCGCCCCCCCCCCCCCCCCCCCCCAGCAAAATTTCAGGCAGATTAGAAATGGGTGGGTGTGTTGGCAGGAGACCAGAATGCTCGACCCTGAGTGCTAGCTTGACATCCAGCAGGGGTACTCATGTCCGATAGGTGTTGGTGCTCCCTCTCTAATTATAAATGTTTTGGAGGCCCTTTACCTTGGTTGCACCTCAAAGATAAAACCCATGAGAAAGGCAATGGGAAACCACCCCACGCCCCCTAGCAGGTGGCTCAAAGAATCTCATGCGCGAGAGTAAAGTTAGGACCTGGCTCAGGGCAGGACAAGATGGACGGACTTCTGCAGATCTCATTGTGTTGGAAAGGCAGAATATTCTGTGGATTGGACAGCCATGCAGGCAGCTCGGGACAGAAACTGACTCTGACCCTCTTGTTCTACATGATCCCTGTGGAAGGCTGCTCAGAGTGCAGGAAGGAAGAATCAGCCAGAACACCCCACCCTGGTCATGACTGAATGATAGCTACTCGAAAATCCATGTCTGGATGCTGAGTGAGGACAAAATGGGGCTTGGGTGGCAACGATGGACACAGTTGAACAGTTGACTCTGGCTGTAAAATCTCACATGAAGATGCGAAGGACTGGGCAGAGGAAGGGAGAGCAAATTAAATAAAAAATAAATCTGAGATGTCAATGGAAAACATTACACATCAACATTAACAAAAATGAATATGATTCAGCTACATGATACCTCGGGAGTTAAATCAAAACAGGAGTGAGGCCAGTCTTAACAACACTGTCAGATTATCTGGTCCATGTTCCTCCCTTTCCTCTCTGTTCTTCTGGCCCCCTGCGAGTCATGCAAGAGCCTAGGCAGTCAGTGTGATTGGGTTATCCTACTTCAATTGTCACCGCTGCCCTGCGCCCATCCACATATCTGCTCTGTCCAGAAGGGGAAGGGTACTCAATGAATAGTAGCTGACTTTCGTCTTTCTCTTTCCTTATAGGTCAACTGTAAGACCCTTCCTATTGCCCTGGTGGAGGTGATTTAACTCAATATAGGAAGGGGACTAATTCTAGGGACCTGAAGGTTCCACATTGGCTAGTCCCATATCAGAGCGAGAATTTATCAATTTGAACTACTGGGGAGAAAGGTTCAAATCCTCCATGTTAGCATGGTAAACTTACCTATAGATTTTGTCCTTGACATTCCTCTAGGCATTGAGATGTGTGGTTTCTCTGGTACAGAAGGTGGAGTTGACTTTGAAGGCATACCTTGACGCTCAAATAGTGACTGAAAGAAAAGAAAACAGACACATATTCATGGGAGAAGGACTGTGGACACTGGATTTCATTTATATGAAACTCATTAACAGGCTGTGTTATTACAAAAATTTGGATTTCCATAGCTCCTTCAGTGTAGTAAAACATCCCAAAATGTTTCACAGGAGTGCAATCAGACAAAAAATGATACAGGAACAGGAGTAGGCCATTCGGGCCTGCTCCGTTATTCAAACAGATCATGGTTGTTCATCTACCTCTATGCCATTTTTCCTCACTTTCCCCATGTCCTTGATGTCAGAAATCTATCGATCATTGAACATAGAATCATAGAATTTAGAGTGCAGAAGGAGGCCATTCGGCCCATCGGATCTGCACTGGCTCTTGGGAAAGAGCACCCTACCCAAGCCCACACCACCACCCTATCCCCATAACCCAGTAACCCCACCCAACACTAAGGGCAATTTTGGACACTAAGGGCAATTTAGCATGGCCAATCCACCTAACCTGCACATCTTTGGACTGTGGGAGGAAACCGGAGCACCCGGAGGAAACCCACGCACACACGGGGAGAATGTGCAGACTCCGCACAGACAGTGACCCAAGCTGGGAATCGAACCTGGGACCCTGGAGCTGTGAAGCAATTGTGCTAACCACTAGGCTACCGTGCTGCCCATAAATTCCATCACCTGCAGTGGTGGGATTCGAACACGGGTCCCCAAATCATTACCCTGGGTCTCTGGATTACTAGTCCAGTGACGATACCACTACGCCACCTCCTCCCCTAAAAACATGCTCAATGATTGAGCTTCCACAGCCCTCTGTGGTAGAGAATTCCAAAGATTCACCACCCCGAGCGAAGAAATTCCTCATCACAGTCTTAAATGGCCTGCCCCATATTCTGAGACTGTGTCCTCTGGTCCTAGACTCACCAGCCAGGGTAAACATCCTATCCACATCTACCTTGTCACATTCTGGAAGAATGTTGTAAGTTTCAAGGAAATCACTTCTCATTCTTTTAAACTTGAGAGAATACAGGCTCAGTTCCCTCCATCTCCCTGCAGAAAACAATTCCACCACCCCTGGGATTAATCTGGTGACCCTCCAGTGCACTCCCTCTATGGTAAGTATGTCCTTCCTTAGGTAAGGTGACCAAAACTATACATAAGACTCCAGGTGAGGTTTCATCAAGGCTCTATACAATTGAATTAAAAAGAACACATTAGGACTGGTGTTACTGAAATAGTATTCCAGAGATTTGGACTAATAATCTGAATAACATGAGATCAAATTCCACCAACAAATCATGAATTTGAATTCAATTCGAAGATTCTGGAAATAAAAAGCTGGGATCTGTAAAAGTGATCATGTAGCTGCGAGCTTGTCATAAAAACCAAACCGGCTCATTCATGTTCTTTGGGGAAGGAAATCTCCCATTCTTAACTCATATGGCCTAAATGTGACTCCAGACCCATACCAATTTGATTCACTGCCCTTTGAAGTGGCCTGGCAAGCCACTCAGCTGTGCCAATCTACTTCAAAGAACATCGAGTAACAGGGATGGACAATAAAGGCCAGCCTTGCCAGAGACGTTGCATTTCTGCAATGGTTTAAAAAAAACGTTTATTTGAGCTAACCTTGGAATGTAAGCTCAGAACGTCATCTGAATCGTAAGGTTCAGGGTTCAAATCGCACTCCGGAAGACTTCAGGACAAATTCTAGTCCAATACTCCATTTCGCCGGCTGGTCAATGGGGTTTCCCATTGTGGGGCAGCCCCATGTCGTCGGGAAACCCGGGTCTGCAGGCAAAACGGAGAATCCCAATGGCGGAGAATTCAGCCCAAGGTCTTTATTTTTTCCTAAAACTCAATGGACCACATTTCTGATAACAGCCTTTTTTACATTCAGGAGGCCCAACACCGGAATGGTTTCCGGGAGTAGTCCATGAAAACAATTCTTTAAGAGTGCCCAAACTCGGGGAGGGCAAAGTGTCCGAAATATATCAGGAGATGAGAAACGAGGGGGAGGCGCTGGTAGAGGAGCTGAAAGGAAAATGGGAAGAAGAGCTGGGGGAGGAGATTGAGGAGGGGCTGTGGGCTGATGCCCTAAGTAGGGTAAATTCCTCTTCCTCGTGTGCCAGGCTTAGTCTGATACAATTCAAGGTTCTACACAGAGCACACATGACACGAGCAAGGCTGAGCAAGTTCTTCGGAGTGGAGGACAGGTGTGGGAGGTGCTTGGGAAGCCCGGTGAACCACACACATATGTTCTGGTCGTGTCCGGCACTGGATGAGTACTGGAGGGGAGTGGCAAGAGTGATTTCAAAGGTGGTGAAGGTCCGGGTCAAGCCAGGCTGGGGGTTAGCTATGTTTGGGGTAGCGGAAGAGCCGGGAGTGCAGGAGGCGAAAGAGGCCGATATTCTGGCCTTTGCGTCCCTGGTAGCCCAGCGAAGGATCTTACTTATGTGGAAGGAAGTGAAACCTCCCGGCGTGGAGGCCTGGATAAACGACATGGCAGGATTCATAAAACTGGAACGGATGAAGTTTGCGTTGAGAGGATCGGTTCAGGGGTTCTCCAGGCGGTGGCAACCGTTCCTTGACTATCTCGCGGAACGTTAAGGGAAAATAGATTGTCAGCAGCAGCAGCCCAGAGGGGGGGGGGGGGGGGAAGAGGAGGGGGGGAGCACTATTTTTTGTTACTTTGCTAGTTCACTATTTTATTTAAATAATGTTACTTATTAGTTATTGTGTTATCTCTTATGTTGATTTGTAAAGTGGAAAAATTGTGTTTGAAAACTTTTTAAAAAGAGTGCCCAAACTCACTTCCCCTCCCAAATTTTCTCACATCCTTTCCTGAGGTTCTAACTCTTGCTGGGAGATACGTCCAGTGCCTCACCCAGTTGGCCACTAATTTGAAACTTGACACTGACTATTCATGCAATAGGCAATTACAGTTGAAGTCGACCGCCACTTATGTGAGGCCTCTCAGAGGGAGGGGGTGGTGCACTTTCTGCATAACCAGAGAGAGCTGGATTTTCTTCCATTGGACTCTAGGCCAATTGTAGACCTCTGCCACTATCCTGCTGAGATAGGTCACTCGCTGCAGATCAAGAATGGACCCTGGGACCTTCCGGCTGGGGCTTTGTGACTCATTATGAACTAAGCAATGCCTTTTTATTCAATGGACTGTGAAGATCAACTTTGGAGATAAGTTCCATCCTTTCAGCCAGGAATTAAGGGCAAAAAGAAAAATCTTGTTCTGTGTGCTGAACAAATTATTCTTGATTAGTATTAGAAATTCAAACACTCACGTCAAATGAGAAAATGAAGCATAAATTTAAAAGCTATTTAAATTCAACATATTTACATAAGCCTTGGTGCACCATGGTTGCAGAGTGCACAAGGAAGAAAGGAACAGGAGGCCACCATCAGTTTTTGAGCCAGTCCCGTCACTCAATTAGATTATGGTTGACCTATTATCTCAATTCCATTTACCTGCTTTTGTTGCACATCATTTACCCTAAAAAGTCTATTGGTCTCAGTTTTGAGATTTTCAATTAACTTTATGGGAGAGAGATCCTTGAATGGGCACCTCTAATCTTAGAAACATAGAAAATAGGAGCAGGTGGA
Source organism: Scyliorhinus torazame (assembly GCF_047496885.1). NCBI lineage: Eukaryota > Metazoa > Chordata > Chondrichthyes > Carcharhiniformes > Scyliorhinidae > Scyliorhinus > Scyliorhinus torazame. Next base: position 26,765,135 of record NC_092719.1, read on the forward strand.
GGTCATTCAGCCCTTCAAGCCTGCTCCACCATTCATTATGATCAGGGCTGATCCAACTCAATAGCCGAATCGCATCTTTCCCCCATGTCCTTTGATCCCCTTCGCCCAAGTGCTATATCTAACTGCTTCTTGAAAGCATACAATGTTTTGGCCTCAACTACTTCCTGTCACTCATCAGCCTCTGAATGAAGGTTATGTTTCCTTGTTCTGGACTTCCCCACTCTGTCTACCATATTAAGTCCTTGAATCATTTTAGAGTGTCAATTAATCCTTTATATTCAAGGGAATAAAAGTTTATTCTGTGCAACCACTGGTCACAATCAAATCCTTTTAGCCCCTGTATAACTACATGGAATCCCCCTCCATCTTGAGATGCCCTCTGAAGATGCTTTCATTTTTCTTCAAATAAACTGTGGCCAGCACTGTGGAGGGTAAGCCCCTATGTGAAATGGTCTGCAGCAGCGGCTGTGACCACCTTGTCCCTGTGGCTCTGGTTGGCCAGGTAGCTATAAAAGGCCTGGTGGGGCCCACCTGGCCAGCTGCTGCCAGGCACCTACCAGGGCTGGTCTCACCAGGGAATCTACTGGTACTGAGAAGATCCCAGCAGAATCCCCAATCCACTCCAAGTGGATGCTTACATGATCAAACTGGCTATTTGCCACTGCAGGCAGGAGCCTTTAACATTTTCACCCTGCTTCAGGTAAGATTGGCTGGAGGCAGGAATGTCCTCCTAATTTTTCCTGGTCCCATTGTCAAAGTCGCCTGAGTGTGACTGGTAATATACCACCTCTTGACTTATAAATATATCAGCTCTTCTTTCATTGTCATTGAGTCAACATCCAGGAAGTCCCTGCCGAACAGCATTGCAGGAGTGCCTTTACCTACAGCGGTTCAAGAAGAAGGCCAACTACCACCTTCCAAAGAGCAACTAGACATGGGCAATAAATGCTGATCTTGCTAATAATGCCGACAACCAGAGAATAACGTTTTTAATAGGCTGCATGCACAACATACCTCAAGACAGTTGGACGGTCTACAAGACTAATTCTTCCGGGTCACTGGCAGAGTTCATCTATGTGAATAGCTACTAAGTGCAAATGGAAGTGAAGACGGTTATGGAATAAAAGGGAGAGGAAATGAGAACTGGAAGTGTGTTCATCAAGGCAGGGATTTGTGTGTATAATTGTTTGCTCAAATACTTGAGAACTCGCCAAAAGCCTTTAATTGAAGGTTAGCCTAACATAAATGGCTGAGACAAGGTACAGAAAATTAGCAGATGGATTAAACAACTTGTCAGGCAACGTCTGCTGTGGTCAAAGAGCATATTTACAGTCAAATGCCCTAGCAAGTACTTAAATTAATCTTGGAATGGATGGCTTCACAAATGGGGTGGGCCCTTCCAGCTTGCCCACTACTATCCTGCCCCAACTGACTGAGGTTGGGGTACAACTCTGCAGATGACAGTGACCATAGTTCATGTATGATCTGGTCAGTAAGTGTTGGTGGGCTATTCAACCATTGTCGGGAAACGGTTTAGCCTAATCCTGTCATCAACTGACATCCACAAAGGTGAAGTTTGTCATTAAACACCAATTAAATGTGGGCATCCTGTCTGATTTTCAAATTCTGAGCAGTGGTGAAGCTGATGGTAGTTCCCAAGCTCTCCAAATTTGAAAGTAGTTAAATCAGGAGAGATGTGGATTTAAACTGGATTTTCCTGGTCTGAATGGTTGAACTACAGATAACCTTAGTGGGCTGAACCACTGCGAAGTTCATGGAGGGAGTCTATGAGCCTGTATATTAAGGGACCGAGGCATGGTACAGTCCATACCTAAGCACTCTCCACAGAACTGAGACAAGGCATAATCTGTACACAGGCACTAGGAATGGCACAGTCTGCGCACAGGCACTGAGTTACAGTGCAGTCTGTACCCAGACGTTGCACCCAGCACTCAGGCATCATTGTACCCAGGCACTGGGGGATTGTGCATTCTGCATTCACACAATGAAGCATGGTGCATTGTTGGCAATCGGGCAGAGCTCTCATTCAAAGTCCCAGTAGGTACTGGGGAAATATGCACTATCCATGATTGTGAATGGCTATAACCCACATGTTGCTGAGTCATAAACATTTACCTTTAGATGACACTGCATGCCAAATGCTCAGTCAGACACAGCAACATAAGCTGAACCTCGTCACAAGGCCTGAATCACCCTCAGCATTGCTTTTGTACCATAAGAAAAACATTCTCTTTGACATGGTACTTTTACCTCCTCAATTAGAATATCTCTTCATATTAAATTATACCCCCCCCCCCCCCACCAATCTTACCCTTTCAGCCCCAGTATCACTTTGGTGAATCTGCACAACACTTCATTCAAGGTCAATATATCCTTCCGGAGTTCTTCTGCCCAGACCGAACATGGCACTTTCAATGGGACCTGACTGGAGTTTTATGAATTCTGGCATAACATCCACCACTTTGTATTCAGAAGATGGAAGATATAGGAGCTGGAATAGGTCCTTTGACTCTTCAAGCCTGCTTTGCCTTTCAATGAGATTATGGCTGATCTTCAACCTCTATACACTTTCCCACACTATCCTTTAATTCCCTTAGTACCCAAAAATCTATATACTCCAGTCTTGAATATACTCAATAATTGAGCAACCACAATGCTCTTGGGTACAGTTCCAAAGGTCCCCACCATGTGGGGGATTTGTTTTTGCTTGTAGAAGTAGAGAAAGCCCCTGTTTCAGCTGCTTTAGCTCAGTGGACCAGACAACTGGTTTGTGATGCAGAACAAGGCCAGCAGCGTGGGTTCAATCCCGTACCGGCTTACCCGAACCAGCGCCGGAATGTGGCGACTAGGGGCTGTTCACAGTAACTTCATACTTGTGACAATAAAAGATTATTATAATTATGCACAAGTTCAAGAGGCAGAATTTTACATTCCCCCGCTGGCGGGTTTGCAGATGGAGGGGGGGGAGGGAGGCTATAAAATTGCTCGGATGGCCTTCTCACCAAACTCCCACCCGACCAGGCCTCTCGTCAATTTTATGGTGGGATTGGTGAGGCCAAGTCAGCCCACCCACCCATCCTTGCCCCAGTTGAGGCACATAAGTGGCCAATTAATGACCACTCAAGGGCTGTTTCCCACCCAGGCTCAATTTTCAAGGTGGCAGGAGGCAAGGGAGTTGCCTAAAAAGTGACCCCTCTCGGGCCTTGTTTGGGAAAGGTGGGGGGTGGGGGCGCCCCTGTAAACAGCCTTTTTTCAGCATTGGCGTCCGCAAAATGATCTGGCCCTTGTAGGTGCTACCTCCCCTTTTGTCTCTCTACCAACACTCCCACTACCACTCCCTGCAGGCCTCAACTTCTCTCCTCGTCCTGAGATACCCACACTTAACCTGACCCAGGACTCTTGGAACTTAGACTCTGGGCACTGCTTGTGGTCCTGGTCCTGTCATCTGTAACCTCTGGCACTGCTGGGACGAGAGAGCTGCCAAACAAACAGATTGGCTGTCAGCTCTCTAAGGTGGGACCTTCTCCCAAGTGAGGGCAGAAGTCCCATCTCCAGTTAATTGACAATCATTGGAGCATTAAATGGCTGCGGGCAGCCAGTACCCAGGGCAATGTGGCGGGAAGGAAAACATACTAAAAGTCCTGGCCAAGGAGTATAAAGCCCAGTTTGGCAGAGTAATCCTTCAACAGAGCACTAAACTTGGGGAATTTGGTGAGTGGTGACATAAGGGTTTTATAAAATCTAGTCAAATTTTTCATTTAGAATTTAACTTCAACTTTAATTTGTAGTTCCTTTCATAGTCTTAGTCAATGATAAACAAGCTGCTTGTTAGTGCCAGCTGCACAGCTAGTTGATTAGGTGGAGTTAGCTACCAGGTCAGTCGGGTCTAACTCAGGTCTTTGGAATTTTTGCTGGTTAAATCCAGAAGGTTTTGCTAATGCATGATGGAGTGCGATATCAACAGAGTACTTAACTTGGAGAATTTGACGAGTGAGGGAAGAGGTTCTGTTCCGGTCTTTTACAAAACAAGAATAGTCTGTGAGGTAATTGGAGACAGCAAGGTCTGGTGAGTAGCTGGCCAGTGTTTCCAAATAATAGTCCTCTAAGTAAAGGCTTGGCAAGGAATCTCATCCTGTGTCACGTGGGAGATCCTGGTTGCTTCTCATGGCCTGGATAATCACATGAGTAGGAAGTGTTGCCAGCTAGAGTAGCTCAATTCTGGGTTTCAGAGCTTGAGTGGCACCTGGAGTCATTACGGGGCATCCATGATATTGAGGGCCCTGTGTGTAACATGTGTCTGGAGGTGGTCACCTTGCAGCTTAAAATGTGTAGCTAGAGAGGGAATGGGTGAATGCTAGAAGGACAAGGAGGATCAGGTAGGCAGGATACATCTCACTTTCCAACCTGTATTCTGTTCTGAATACTCGTGCGAGTGATGGTTTCTCTGGGTTGCGCAAGCAGAGCCAAATAAAACGATTGTTTGCTGTTCGGAGGGATGATATAGTCGAAGGATTATTAAATGGAGCCATATGAGCAGAATTAAAGAACTAAAAAATTACAATCACACTACTGGGAGTGTAATACAGCCCCAGTCAGAGGGAGATAGAAGAGCAAATATGTAGGCCAATCTCTGAGAAGTGCAAAAATAATAGGGCAACAAGCGTGGGGGAATTCAACTAATATATTATTAACTGGAATAGATTTACTGTGAAAGGCACAAAGGGTGCATAATTCTTAAAATACATTCAGCAGGACCTTATAAGCCGGTACAGAGTAAGGCCAACAAGAGACTGGGTGTTTTTTTAATTATTCGTTCTTGGGATGTGGGCATCGCTGGCTGGTATTTGTTGTTCATGGCTGTGTGGATCTGGAGTCGCATGTCGGCCAGACCGGATAAGGATGGCAGATTTCCTTCCCTGAAGGACATTAATGAACCAGGTGGGTTTTTACGACAATCGGCAATGGTTTCATGGTCACCGTTAGACTTTTAATTCCAGATTTTTTTTTATTGAATTCAAATTTCACCATCTGCCATGGTGGGATTTGAACCCAGGACCTCAGAGCATTAGTCTGGATCTCTGCATTACTAGGCCAGAGACAATACCACTATGCCACCGCCTCCCCCTTTTGGATTTGGTTTCAGGGAATGAAGCTGGACAGGTGGAAGAATTATGGAAAAGGACAAAGATAGATCAGGAATAAAAGTTCTCCCAGTGAGCCAGAGAAGACACAGCCAGAGTGAGACAGCAAAGAGTGAGTTTGGGAATTTGAATCTAGGTGGGAAATGAATCAAATCAAATCAGTAAGTCAGCTCCTTTTAAATTTCAGGAGTTTAAATTAATATAAATTAATCTAGAATTGTGCAGTGTAGGTTAACAAGAGCTGCCCCACCTACTCACATAACTGGTTGGCAGTTAAGTGTCAATCACTTTAAATCTACCGTGATCTAAAAGCAGGTGGGGGAGGGGAGTCAACTCAGGCCAATTTAAAAAGAGCAACTTGTAAACTCACTCCCAGTGAATTCTCCCAGTGAGCCAGAGAAGATACAGCCACGTGAGGCAGCAAAGAGTGAGTTTGGGAATTTGAATCTAGGTGGGAATTCAAAGCTGGGTGGGGAGGAAGTGCTTTTTATCCCTGGTAAGGCCACCAAATAGTAACATTATGGTGGAGCAGGCAATAAACAAAGAAATAACTGATGCATGTAGAAATGGTACAGCAGTTATCATGGGGGATTTTAATCTACATGTCGATTGGTTTAACCATGTCAGTCAAGGCAACCTTGAGGAGAAGTTTATAGAATGCATCCGCGATAGTTTCCTATAATAGTATGTAATGGAACCTACGAGGGAACAAGCGGTCCTAGATCTGGTCCTGTGTAATTACAGGATTGATTCAGGATCTCATAGTTAGGGATCCTCTCGGAAGGAGCGATCACAATATGGTGGAATTTAAAATACAGATGGAGGGCGAGAAGGTAAAATCAAACACTGTGTTTTGTGCTTAAACAAAGGAGATTACAATGAGATGAGAGAAGAACTAGCTAAGGTAGACTGGGAGCAAAGACTTTATGGTGAAACAGTTGAGGAACAGTGGAGAACCTTCCAAGCGATTTTTCACAGTGCTCAGCAAATGTTTATATCAACAAAAAGGAAGGACGGTAGAAGGAGGGAAAATCGACTGTGGATATCTAAGGAAATAAGGGAGAGTATCAAATTGAAGGAAAAAGCATACAAAGTGGCAAAGATTAGTGGGAGACTAGAGGACTGGGAAATCTTTAGGGGGCAACAGAAAGCTACTAAAAAAGCTATAAAGAAGAGTAAGATAGATTATGAGAGTAAACTTGCTCAGAATATAAAAACAGATAGTAAAAGCTTCTACAAATATATAAAACAAAAAAGAGTGGCTAAGGTAAATATTGGTCCTTTAGAGGATGAGAAGGGAGTTTTAATAATGGGGGGATGAGGAAATGGCTGAGGAACTGAACAGGTTTTTTGGGTCGGTCTTCACAGTGGAAGACACAAATAACATGCCAGTGACTGATAGAAATGAGGCTATGACAGCTGAGGACCTTGCGATGATTGTTATCACTAAGGAGGTAGTGATGGGCAAGGTAATGGGGCTAAAGGTAGACAAGTCTCCTGGCCCTGATGGGATGCATCCCAGAGTGCTAAAAGAGATGGCTAGTGAAATTGCAAATGCACTCGTAATAATTTACCAAAATTCACTAGACTCTGGGGTGGTCCTGGCGGATTGGAAATTAGCAAACGTGCCAGCACTGTTTAAAAAAGGAGGTAGGCAGAAAGCGGGTAATTATAGGCCAGTGAGCTTAACTTCGGTAGTAGGGAAGATGCTGGAATCTATCATCAAGGAAGAAATAGCGAGGCATCTGGTTGGAAATTGTCCCATTGGGCAGGCGCAGCATGGGTTCAGAAAGGGCAGGTCCTGCCTAACTAATTTAGTGGTATTTTTTGAGGACATTACCAGTGCGGTAGATAACGGGGAGCCAATGGATGTGGTATATCTGGATTTTCCAGAAACCTTTGACAAGGTGCCACACAAAAGGTTGTTGCATAAGATAAAGATGCATGGCATTAAGGGGAAAGTAGTAGCATGGATGGAGGATTGGTAAATTAATAGAAAGCAAAGAGTGAGGATTAATGGGTGTTTCTCTGGTTGGCAATCAGTAGCTCGCGGTGTCCCTCAGGGATCAGTGTTGGGCCCACAATTGTTTACAATTTACATGGATGATTTGGAGTTGGGGACCAAGGGCAATGTGTCCAAGTTTGCAGATGACACTAAGATGAGTGGTAAAGCAAAAAGTGCAGGGGATACTGGAAGTCTGCAGAGGGATTTGGATTGGTTAAGTGAATGGGCTAGGGTCTGGCAGATGGAATACAATGTTGCTAAATTTGAGGTTATCCATCTTGGTAGGAATAACAGCAAAAGGGATTATTATTTAAATGATAAAATATTAAAACATGCTGCTGTACAGAGAGACCTGGGTGTGCTAGTGCATGAGTCGCAAAAAGTTGGTGTGCAGGTGCAACAGGTGATTAAGAAGGCAAATGGAATTTTGCCCTTCATTGCTGGTGGGATGGAGTTTAAGACTAGGGAGGTTATGCTGCAATTGTATAAGGTGTTAGTGAGGCCACATCTGGAGTATTGTGTTCAGTTTTGGTCTCCTTACTTGAGAAAGGACGTACTGGCACTGGAGGGTGTGCAGAGGAGATTCACTAGGTTAATCCCAGAGCTGAAGGGGTTGGATTACAAGGAGAGGTTGAGTAGACTGGGACTGTACTCATTGGAATTTAGAAGGATGAGGGGGGATCTTATAGAAACATATAAAATTATGAAGGGAATAGATAGGATAGATGCGGGCAGGTTGTTTCCACTGGAGAGTGAAAGCAGAACTAGGGGGCATAGCCTCAAAATAAGGGGAAGTAGATTTAGGACTGAGTTTAGGAGGAACTTCTTCACCCAAAGGGTTGTGAATCTATGGAATTCCTTGCCCAGTGAAGCAGTTGAGGCTCCTTCATGAAATGTTTTTAAGATAAAGATAGATAGCTTTTTGAAGAACAAAGGGATTAAGGGTTATGGTGTTCGGGCCGGAAAGTGGAGCTGAGTCCACAAAAGATCAGCCATGATCTCATTGAATGGCGGAGCAGGCCATTTAAACCTATGTCCCCTCTCCTACTTAGGAAAGAGCATCTGATTATCCACTCTGTCCATGCCACTCATAATCTTGTAGACCTCTATCGCCTCTCAACCTCCGTCATTCCAGTGAGAACAGTGAGTATATCTAACCTCTCCTCATAGCTAATGCCCTCCATACCAGACAACATGCTAGTAAACCGCTCTGTACTCTCTCCAAAGCATCCACATCCTTCTGGTAGTGTGGCGGCCAGAATTGTACACAATATTCCAAATGAGGCCTAACTAAGCTCCTGTACAGCTGCAACATGACTTGCCAATTTTTATGTTCAATGTCCCGACCAATGAAGGCCAGCATGCTGTATGCCTTCTTGACCATCTTATCCACATGCCACATTCAGTGATTGGTGGACATGCACACCCAGATCTCTCTGCCTGTCAGTACTTGCAAGAGTTCTACCATTTATTGTGTAATTCCTGCATGCATTGGGCCTTCCAAAGTGCATTACCTCACACTAGTCTGCATTAAACTCCATCTGCCATTTCTCCGCCCAAGACTCCAACCAGTTTGTATCCTGCTGTATTCTCTGACAATCCTCTTCACTATCCGCAACTCCACCACTTTCTGTGTCATCTGCGAACTTACTAATCAGACCAGCTACATTTTCTTCCAAATCATTTATATGCGCCACGAACAACAAAGGCCCCAGAGCTGATCCCTGTGGAACACCGCTCGTCACAGCCTTCCATTCAGAAAAGCACCCTTCTACTGCTAACCTCTGTCTTCTGTGCCCAAGCCAGTTCTGCATCCAACTTGCCAGCTCTCCTCTGATTCCATGTGACTTCACCTTTTGTACCAGTCTACCATGAGGTACCTAGTCAAGGCGAAGGCTAGGCCTGAGATCAAAGTTCTAAACTGGGGGAAGGCCAATTTCAATAAGATCAGATATGATTTGCCATAGTGTCCTGGGAGCAAACACTTTCAGGTAAACCTGCGACAGAACAGTGGGGCGCATTCAAGGAGGAAATAGTGGAGTACAGAGCCAACATGTTCCAATCAACAAATCCAGTGAACCATGGATATCGAGGGATACACAGCACTGGATACGGAGAAAAGGGGAGGCTTATGGCAGATATAGAGGTCTCAAAACAGCAGACGTCCTGGAGGTGTAGAATGTGCAAGAGGGAACTTAGAAAGGAAATTAGGAGAGCAAAAAGGGAACATGAAAGGATATTGGCAGGTAAAATAAAGGAAAATCCTAAGTTGTTTTACAAGGACATTGAGGGTAAAAGAATAACTAGGGAAAGAGAAGGGCCCATTAAGGACCACAGTGGGAATTTGTGTGTGGAGCCAGAGGATGTAGTTGGATTCTAAATGAATACTTTGTGTCAGTGTTCACTCATGAGAGGGACAGTGTGGGTACAGAATCAGGGAGAAGGACTGTAATAAAATTAAAGAGATTAACATAGACAGAGAGGAGGTTCTGAGTGGTCTGGCAGGCTTCCAAGTAGACAAATCTCCAGGGACAGATGTAATGTATCCCAGACTGTTGAGTGAGGCAAGGAAGGAAATAGCAGGGGATCTGGCAATAATTTTCAATTCCTCTCTGGCCACAGGAGGGGTGCCGGAGGACTGGAGGATAGCCAATGTGGTACCATTATTCAAGAATGGAGGAAGGGATAAACCAGGAAACTGGAGGCCAGTCAGTCTGACCTCAGTGGTGGGGAAACTATTGGAAGCAATTCTGAGAGACAGAATTAATCTGCATTTGGAGAGGCAGGGATTAATCAAGGACAGTCAGCGTGGTTTTGTTATGGAGAAGTCATGTTTGAACAAATTGATTGAGTTTTTCAAACAGGTGACCAGGTGTGTAGATAAGGGAAATATATCTGACGTCGTCCATTTGGATTTCAGCAAGGCTTTTGATCAGGTCCCACATGGGAAACTGATAGTGAAGGTAAGAGCCCATGGATCCATGGAAATTTGGCCAATTGGATCCAAAATTGGCTGAGAGGCAGGAAGCAGAGGGTGATGGTCGAGGGTGTTTTTCTGACTGGAAGCCTGTGTCCAGTGGGGTCCCACAGGAATCAGTGTTGAGGCCCTTGCTGTTTGTGGTTTATATAAATGATTTAGATCTGAATGTAGGAGGGTTGATCAGTTAGTTTGAGGATGTTATGAAAATTAGTGGAGTGGTAAATAGTGAGGAGGATATGGCCTTTGATTACAGAAGGATATAGACAGGCTGGTCAGATGGGCTGATCAGTGGCAAATGGAATTCAATCCGGATAAGTGTGAAGTGATGCACTCGGGCAGGACAAACAGGGCAAGAAAATAAATGATAACTGGCAGGACCCTGGGAAGCGCCCAGGATCAGAGGGACTTAGGTTTCCATGTACACTGGTCCCTTAAGGTAACAGAGCAGGTGGATACAGTGGTTAAGAAGGCATATTGAATACTTGCCTTTATTAGCCGAGGCATAGAGCGTAAGAGCAGGGAGGTTATGCTGGAACTCTATAAAACGGTGGTTAGGCCACAGCTAGAGTATTGTGTGCAGTTCTGGAATCCACATTATAGGAGAGATGTGATAGCACTGGAAACAGTGCAGAGGAGACTTATCAGGATGTTGCCTAGGCTGGAGGGTTTTATTTATGAAGAGACATTGGGTAGACTTTGATTGTTTTCCTTGGAGAAGAGGAGACTGAGGGGAAAATGAGTGAGATCCATAAAATTATGAGGGCCATAGATAGAGGCAGGAAGAAACTTTTCCCCTTGGTGGAGGGGTCAATGACATATATTTAAGGTGAGGGGCAGGAGGTATAGAGGGGATGTGAGGAAAAACCTTTTCACCCGGAGTGTGGTGGGAGTCTGGAACTCGCTGCCTGAAAGGGAGGTGGAGGCAGAGACCCTCATAACATTTAAGCAGTATTTAGATGTGCACTTATGATTCCAATGCAGACAAGGCTATGGGATAAGTGCTAGAAAATAGGATTAGAATAGTTAGGAGGTTGTTTCTGACCGGCACATAAGCGAGGGGCTGAAGGGCCTTTTCTGTGCTGTATGGCTCTATGATTTTAAACACTTCTATTTAATCTCCTCTTAATCCCCTCTGCTCCAAAAACAATAGCAGTTTCTACATTCTCTCTACATCCCTGCTTCCCTGCTATCATTGCCATAAATGTATTCTGCACTCCCCCCAAAGCCTTTACATCTTTCCTAATGTTTGATGCCAGAATTGAACGCAATGGCTGAAATTTTGGGACTGTTCTTGCTGCAACGGCGATCTCCCCCCCCCCCCCCCCCCTCCACGTGTGTACCCTGGGACAGAGGGTGAGAACAACAGTAGCTGATGTGATATAGATACATTCACATTGCTGTTAATATTATACCATTTCATTCATAACTCCTCATTCTTCTTACCAAAATGTAACACTTCCCGTTTCTCGGCATTGAATTTCACATGTCTGCCCATTTTATCAGTCTAACTCCTTCTGAAGTCAGTTACTATCCTCAGTTACTATCTTCCTTAAGTGTTTGCTACGTTCCTGAGTTTCTACCATAGAATCATATTATGGTTACAACACAGGAGATCATTGGGCTTGTCATGTCCACGCTGGCTCTCTGCCGTTTAACACGATTGGTCTTTCCCAAATCATTGCTGGCATTCCTTAATTAAGTGACTGTTCATTTTCTCTTGGATTATTGTTATTTTTAAAAAATATTCTTTTAAAAAATAAATTTAGAGTACGCAATTATTTTTTTCCAATTAAGGGGCAATTTAGCACGGGCAATCCACCTAACCTGCACATCTTTAGGTTGTGGGGGTGAGACCCATGCAGACACGGGGAGAATGTGCAAACTTCAAACTCCGGGGCTGGGATTGAATCTGGGTCCTCCGCGCGGTGAGGCAGCAGTGTTGACCTTATTCCTAACGTTTTTCTCACCACTGAAGTTGAACTGGCGGGCCTGCAGTTGCCGAGTTTCACCTTGCATCCTTTCTCAAAAAAGGGTGTAATATTGGTAATGCGGCAGTCCTCTGGGACCACCAGGAGAATTGGAAGATTATGGCCAGTGTCTCTGCAATTTCTGCCCTTGATTTCCCTCAGCTGCCTCCTATCTGTTCCTGGTGACATACCTACTTCAAATACAATCAGTCTATCTAGCCCCTCCTCTTTGTCATTGTATTAGCCCATCCTGTGTCTTAACCACCTTTTATTTTGTTATGGTTTTAGCAACATCGTCTTCCATGGTAATGGCCAATGTAAAGTACTTGTTTTGTACGTCAGCCATGCCCTCTGTCTCCATTCATAGATCTCCTTTTCGGAAATCCCAAATCAGCCCCATCCCTCCTATTACCATTTATATATTCATAGAATACTTTTATACTCCATTTTATGTTAGCTGCCTGTCTATTCAAATAATCTCTCATTTCATTTTTCACTTCTCCAAATGTTCTATCTTCAGCCTGGTTCTCACTTGTACTGTCAACTTAACATCTGACATAAATTCCTTTCTCCACTTCACCCTTCTCTCACTATCCCTTTCATTATACAGGGAGCTCTGGCTTTGGTTACCCGACCTTTCCCCCGATAGGAAAGTCCCTTGACTGTATGTGAACCATCTCCTCTTTAAAGTCAGCCCATTATTCCGTTACAATTTTGGCCTGTCAAACTTTGATTCCAATTTATATGGGCAGAACTGTTTTCATTGCACTGAATTTGACTCTCTTCCAATTAATATTTTTTTTTTACTCTAAATCACCTCTTAACCTTTTAAATAGCCAACCTAAACCTTATGGCAACATAATCATTGCTCTCGAAATGTTCCGCCACTGACACATGATCCTCCTTCCCCAGAACCAGATCCAGCAATGCCCCCTTCCTCATTCGGTGGCAATATACTGATCAGCAGAATTCTGCCAAACACACTTCAAACACTCTCTGTCCTTTACATTATGTTTCAGTGAGTGTTTGGATAATTAAAGTTCCCTATTATTACTTGCATCTCTTTACAATATCCCTGCAAACTTCCTCTTCCATATCTTTCCCACAAGTTAATGGCTGATAGAATTCAATTTTTCCAATTATTTTCCCGCACCTAGTGGAGCATTAAGGCAGACTTTCATCTGTTTCCATAGCTAGTAATTCCCGGAACAGGTCGCTAGTCTATCACCAAGGGCTTACAGTTTGAAGGGCACCACTCCACATCAAGCGTGGCTGACCCGGACTCTGTTCTGTGCTTACCGCCAGCCCCTGGCATGTTTGGAAGGATTTGCAGGTTGACGCACTCAACCTGTTGACCGCATTATCAACACACCTTCCTTGGCCACCAGGACTTGGGGTGGGACCCGAATCCGGAGCTTCTGGCTCAGAGGCAGGGATGCTACCCACTGCACCACAAGAATTCCTGGCCCATAGAACATCGTCATGTAATACTACCTGTATTGTTTCTTAAGTGAAAACTTTGGAAATATGCCCTGCATATACAAATCCACGTCATTAATATATTTCATAAAAGATCAGTGGTCCTCATACTGATCCCTGGGGAACGTGACTGGATACGTCCATCAAGTCTGTAAGGCAACTCACAACTCTACTTTTTTCCCTTAGAATCAATGCCACCACTGCCCCTTCAACTCCATGGGTTTTTAGCTTGCCGACAGTTCAGGTGCTGTTGGGTATTCTAAAAGCTGTCCTTTTGTGAGTATACAAATGAAAGCTGGTGTGGATCATGTTCACTCTTGTGCGACTGGCTGGTCTTTTTACAGATGGGCCACTGATCCTCAGCTGCTCTGCTTGCAAATCCAGAATACCCAGCCTGAAGCCAGATCCGCGTTCAACCCCTTGCTTTCACTGAGTTCAGATTCGCGGGACGATGTCATTCTCAAAGCAAGAGCGAGCTGGAGACAGCGCTCCAACACTGTCCCTCTCATCCATTGAGAGCGAAGGGAAACTGAAATCCCGCCACCATTCCCTGCACGTTCTCATAATACTGATGCTCAGAGCTAAACACAGTGTTAAAAGTGAATGAGTTTCTCACACTGATCTCTGCTGGCGTGATACGCCTGCTTGTAGGCCGCTGTTTGACCGTCGCAGCTCGGGAGTCTGCTGCCACATTCTCCGTCCGGGCTGAGCGATCAGCTGCTGCAAGGATCTCATCCAATTTTTCTATAACAAAATTAGAACATTGCATAAGAAAGGGCAGGGTGGCACATCAGAGAGGAGAGAATGTTCCATCAGAGGGAAGAAGATATTGCAGAAGATACCACATTACGTCAGAGAAGATAGGATATTGTATTTGAAAGGCGAGAATATTTTATCAGCGAAGAAAGGATATTAAATCAGGAGAACAAGATATTGCACCAGAAAAAACAAAGGTATGGCATACTTTCTTCTTTGATATAATATCCTGGGTTGTGGAGTCGAGTTTCATTCTAGAAACTTGAGCGCATTATCTAGTTTGGCTGTTGAGTGCAGGACTAATGGGACGCTGCACTGCAGGAGGTGACATCTTTCAAATGAGATATTAACCAGAAAGTGTTGTCTGAGGCAAACGTAAAAGATCCCATGGCGTTGTTGAAAAAGGAACAGAGGAGTTTTCCTGGTCTTCTGGCCAATATATATCTTAACACCTAAAACAGATTATCTGGTCAAAATCACACTGTTGCTGGTGGGATAGAGATGAGTGCAAGTTGGCAAGCGGGTGCCAACATTTCAACACTTGAAAGTGACTAAAATTACTTCATTGGTTGTAGCGCTTTTTGGATGTCCTGTAGGCCATGAGAATGCACCGTAGTTACTCTTCCTTCTTTTGGTAAAGAGCAGGCTCGAAGGGCCGAATGGCCAACTACTGCTTCTACTTTCTATTTATGTTTCTATTTTCTATGTAAAGGGATAAGAATTATTTCTGCCAGTCAGTGAGTTGGTCACTAGAGGGCATCAATGAAAGACTTAGCAATAGAAGAACAAAGGGTGAAGTTAGTATTTTTGCGCAGAGGGTTGTGGGGACATGGAATGCTTGATTAGAGAGCTTGGGAAAGTGGTCTCTGGAAAAATGTTCTAAATAGGAAGAGGATAAATATTTGTAACAAGAAATCACGAAAGAGTCTGGAGGCGATAGCATGTTCAGAGAGCTGACAAACTGGTGATGGCCTCCTTCTGAGCAATAAAATTAATCAGCCTTGATACAAATTGGACACAAGGGGTGGGGTTTTCTAGGACCCGCCCACCACTGGGATCATTCGGTCCCGCCTAAAGATTAATGGACTTTTGGCTGGCTCCCTGTATCCTTTGGGGAGGGATTGCAAAATCCAGGCCAAAGTATTTTCTCCGAATGAAATACTCTGGACTGACCATACCATCCTCTTCCAAAATGTCTTGCTCTTGGATGCTCATCTCAGCAGGTCAGATTTGTGCTGCATAATATGGAGAGCTGATTGTATAGCCTCATAAAATCAGCTCCCAGTTTTGAAGTTTCACAAAGAAGAAGCTCTGATGCCGAGGTAGATATTGCCCACCTATTGCTGGAAGTTTTGTGCTTTGAATATGACGCTCAGCAGTCAAGGAACAAGTGTCTCCACTCCATTAAACCCACTAATTAAAGTTGCCAATTAAAGCTGTTCATCACAGTGACAATGTGCTGATTAGATTCAAGCAGCACATGTCAGGCATTTAGACTGATGTAAACCACTCTATGCAAAAGTGCAATGACTCACTGAAACAAGAACTGCTTCTCCCAACACCATCACATCAAACACTCCCAAGGAAGATACAGCACAGGTTAGATAGAGAGTAAAGCTCACTCTACACCATCCCATTAAATACTCTAATTAAGTAACTTCTCCATTGTTTAGCTCTGAGCTCCAGCCTCCTCCAGTCCAACATCAATGGACTATCTGGTCAGTTCAGTTTGTTCCTTTTCCCCACAACCTCCAAGGCACGTTGCTTCTGAGCTAACTTTTAAGTAACATAGAAGTTAAATGGAAAAGACCATCAACCAGTCCCCTTGCTCAACTCTTTCACCAATACCTTCCTCAATTGCATTTTTAACCAAAGAAAAATTTATTCAGCTCCTTCCTGGATTTGCTGACACTGTCACCTGCCACTGTGATGTGGAGATGCTGGCGTTGGACAGGGGTGGGCACAGTAAGAAGTCTTACAACACCAGGTTAAAGTCCAACAAGTTTGTTTCGAATCACTAGCTTTCGGAGCACAGCTCCGTCATCAGTTGAGTGGCAAAACCTGCCACTGTGTGCTTGGACCGCTGTGCCACATTTTCCTCAGGCTCTGGAGGGATTTAATACCCCCCAAAAAATCACATCTGATTGGCCTGCAGCTCTAAGGGTCAGGATTTCCTTCCCCAGGGTCTATGATCCCGGTGAAGGTCTGCCGCTGCCCGGTTAAGTGTTTGGCACATAATTTGGAGGGTCAATGACCAATCCACCTACCCTGCATGGCTTTGGGTTGTTCGGGCGAAACCTGTGCAAACACGGGGACAGTGTCCCAGACCCAGGATCGAACCAGGGACCTCGGCGCCATGAGGCAGCGATGCTAACCACTGCGCCACCGTGCTGCCCTCTGGTGGGCCTTCCTAAAAGGATGCGACACGGGGCTCTCAGCAGCTCAACCACCGGCACTCCTGCCACCTCCATTAAATAACTCTGCGTGAGGTAGTTAAATCCTTACTGTCTGCTCACCTTCCCTCAGCAAAGCCCCCAGATTCACAGCTTATGACTGAATTGAATTATCTTTATCTCTCCGACAACTGAAGAACTGGAGGAGGCCATTCAACTCCTTGACCTAGATCCACCAAATAGATTGTAGCTGATCTGTACCTCACCTCCACTTACCCACCTGAGCTCCCTATCCCTCAATACACCGATTCAACAAGAATTTATTGACACAAAAACAGAGAATGCTGGAAAAATGCAACAGGTCCAGCAGCATCTGTAGGGAGAGAATCCATTGATCTTGGTTTTGAAACACCCATTAATTTAGCACATTAGAACCTTTCGGGGGAGAAAGTTCCAATTCTCACCCCCCAAAAAGAAGTGCCTCATTTGCCATAAGTCACAGCAGATTCTAACTAACAAAGCAAGATTGGACAGTGAGATCTAGCAAACCACTGATCATGAAAGAAAGAATTGCACATAGAAAGCTCCCACAAACAGCAATATGATAACGATGAGATACTCTGTTTGTGATGCTGATTGCAGGATAAATATTGGCCAAGACACCAGGGATAAACTCCCCTGCTCTTCTCTAAGATAGTGACATGCGATCTTTTACCTCTGCATGAGAGGGCAGAAGAGTAAGAAGAGTCATAAAGATTATTATTAATAAGAGCGCTTTGTTTAATGCCCCATCCAAAAGAGGCATTTGTGAGAGTGCAGCACTCCTTCAGTACTGCACTGGAATGTAATTTTTGAAATATTGCATTTATATAGATCCTGTTATGACTTCAGGGTGTCCCGAAATGCATTACAGCCAATTAAATGTCCTCGAATGTAATTACTGTTGTAGGGTGAGAAATGTGACAGCTAATTTGCACACAGCAAGGTCTCACAAACAGCAATGTGATAATAATCTGACCATCTGTTTTACAATGGTGTCGATTGGCTCGGACACCAGGAAGATCCTGCCCCTCCTCTTCCAATGATGCCATGGGATCGTTCACAAGCACAAGAGAGGATCAGCTGAACCTCAGCTCAACTTCCCAGCCAGAGAATGACACAATGGGCTATTCCCTTGCTCAGTGTTCTACAGCAGGAGGCACAGCACAATTTCTAATTGATTTTCTCTCTCCCCAGCTTAGGGCATCATGACTATTTGAAACAAACCTATGAGGACCTCCACAGGGGATCAGTTAACAGCATGGGCCTGATATTGAAGCTGGGACCTTCTTGGTCTCTATGGTTGAGTCACACTGGGCAGTGCCCTGGAGCAGGACCTTCCCTGCAGGCTTCAGGATCCTGATGTTAGAATCAAATAAAGGTCAGAAGATTGCACCTGTGGGAGACAGTCATCAGGGTGTTATTTTTCCTGAATCGACCAGAGGGCAGGCTCCAATTGAGGATGCTGCACGGGATCTCAATGCTGGAGGACCACCTTGAAGAAGCAACAGGCTGCATTTCCAAGTGAGTGACAATTGTTTAAAAGAAATAGAATCAGCGGCCGGGGTCTTCCCAGAGCAGCATATGTTTACAGGCAGGTTTGGAGGGCCTCAAAGCCTAACTGGAGTGCTGGATCTCCAGGTAGCTGTCGGGAGGCCACCGTTTCAGGAAGCTGCATTGTTCCCTAGCACCCACAGGTGCCCAGAGGCCGACTGAAAACCTGCAGTCAGCCTTTGACAATAGGCCTTAACAGGCTACTAAAATAAAAGCAAAATATCGCGGATGCTGGAAGTTAGAAATAAAAACAGAAAATGGTGGAAAAGCTCAGCAGGTCTACCAGAGGTAATGATTCACAACTGTATCTATGCCCAGTAAATTCCAAAGGTCCAAAGCAGCCCTTATAAAAGTCACAAGTGGCATACTCTGCACTATGAGAAAGATAAAGTATCCCTCCTCATCCTTCTCAACTTGTTTGCAGCCTCTGACACAGTGGTTGGCCATTTCATCCTCCCCCAATGCTGCTGCACTGTTGTCCTGCTGGGCGGAACTGAACCCACCTGGTCGCATTCTTATCTCTCTAGTCATTGTCAGAAGGCAGTGGAGACTGGGGGCGGGATTCTCCGTGAACCGGCAGGGCGGGTCACTCCGGCGCCGAGGAGTGGCGTCACGCCAACCGGTACCGAAGGGCCTTCGTCGGCCAGCGCGAGTTGGCGTATTCACGGGAGCGCAAGCGTGCGCTGGTGCCATCCCAGCGCATGTGCAGGGGGGTTCTTCTCCGCATCGGCCGTGGTGGAGGTTGACAGCGGCCGGTGCGGAGGGAAAGAGTGCCCCCACGGCACAGGCCTGCCCGCGGATCGATGGGCCCCAATTGTGGGTTAGGCCACCGTGGGGGCACCCCCCGGGGCCAGATCCCCCCGCGCCCCCCCCCCCCCCGAGGACTCTGCAGGCCACCCGTGGAACCAGGTCCTGCCGGTAAGGACCTGTTGTGATTTACGCCAGCGGGACCCGCCGAAAACGGCGGCCACTCGGCCCATCGCGGGCCGCAGAATTGTCGGGGGGGGGGCCACTGCCAGCAGATGCCGACTGGCGCGCCGCAATTCCCGCACCCGCCTAAACCCCGGCGCCGGAGAATTCGGCGGCCGGCGGGTCAGGATTCACGCCGCCCCACGGCGATTCTCCAACCCAGCGGGGGGGGGTCGGAGAATCCCGCCCCAGGTCATTGAGTATCTTTGAGGCTGAGGTAGACAGATTTTTGATCAACAAGGGAGTTGAGGATTTTAGGGGGCGGGCAGGAAAGTGGGGGCCACAATCAGATTAGCCATGATCTCATTGAATGGTGGAACAGGCTTGATGGACCTAATGGCCTGCTCCCATTCCTATTCCTGATGATGTTACCACATGCCAACTCAGTAACAGGGTGATGTTTCGTCATAAGAAGCAGGAGTAGGCCATTCAGACATTTGAGCCAGATCTGTCATTCGATAAGGTGACCTTTTATCTCAACTCCACTTTCTCCATCTTCCTTGATTCCCTTAGTATCCAAACGTCCATCAACTTTTCTCTTGAATGTACTCAATGACTGAGCAATTCAAAATTCAGTAACTGGACAGTGCCCCAGGACTGAGTACCTGCTCAGTAACTGGACACTGCCTCAGCACTGAGTACCTGTTCAGTAACTGGGCACTGCCCCGGCACCGAGTACCTGCTCAGTAACTGGACACTGCCTCAGCACTGAGTACCTGCTCAGTAACTGGGCACTGCCCCGGCACTGAGTACCTGCTCAGTAACTGGGCACTGCCCCGGCACTGAGTACCTGCTCAGTAACTGGGCACTGCCCCGGCACTGAGTACCTGCTCAGTAACTGGGCACTGCCCCGGCACTGAGTACCTGCTCAGTAACTGGGCCCTGCCCCGGCACTGAGTACCTGCTCAGTAACTGGGCACTGCCCCGGCACTGAGTACCTGCTCAGTAACTGGGCACTGCCCCGGCACTGAGTACCTGCTCAGTAACTGGGCACTGCCACGGCACTGAGTACCTGCTCAGTAACTGGGCACTGCCACGGCACTGAGTACCTGCTCAGTAACTGGACCCTGCCCCCTCTCCACACTCACTCACTATTCTCATATTCTTTGGCCCCTTAGTCTCCTGTTGAGGATATCTAATTTTATGATTTATACATTTTAGGATTGTAACTTTTAGCTTGGGATTTGACATTTTTAACGATAAAACACCTGGTTTAGGATGCTGCTAAACAATCTTAAAGGGCGCGATCTACCGGCCGCATTGCACTCAGGCGAGAGCACAATGTGGCCGGGAGATCCAGGGGTGGCCTCCCACGGGCTTCTCAGCAGTCTTTGTGCCTCGTGGGATATACTCAAGTCCCACGAGGCGTCAAAATCAGAAACCCGCCCAAAAGGGACGTGACCAAACGGCACACACCTAAGTAAGTTTAAAACTTACCCGGGCTCTTCCGGCCTCTCGGGATCGGCCAGCCTCCACAGCGCGGCTGCAGGCCGGGCTTTGTTCAGTTCTGGTCCACACAAATGTGGACGAGGCAGAACTGTGGGGGCGGGGTCTCTCTCCTGGTCCATTGCAGGTCCTTGGGTGGTCAGGGATAGGGCAGGGTGGCTCCCTGGAACGGGGGCACCTTGGCATTGTCACCTTGGAGAGGGGGCACATGATGCCCACTGGTGTACTCCAGGGCTCCCATGACCTTTGGGCACCACGGGGGCTAGGGTGCATCGCCACAATCCGAATGATATTTTGGTTTGATTACTTAAGTTTCCTTTGAGGTTTTGACTTTTTGTTACAATGACCCACCAAGGGCTGACCTGCTCTTTATTTTTTTAAATTTTATTGATCATTTGCTTTTTAAAAAATAATATAAAGACATTCAATTGGAACACTGGGCTAGCAGTTAGAAGGAGGGATCTGTAACTCTGCATCCTGGGAATAAACCCACGACCAAATAAAAGATTTGTGTCATGTTTTGTACTTCATCTTGTGGCTTGGATCCATTTAACATTGTAGCAGAGGATAGTTGCTCAAACATGAAGTTTGGAATTGAGAAAAACATTTTTCGACAGAAGAGTTTATGTGGAGCTACTTTTCAGAAGAGTGGCTGAAATTAAGTGTGAAATGTCAGGGTATGAATTCCCACGGATGTTGTCTGAATTTCCCTAGAATCCCTACAGTGCAAAAGGAGGCCATTCAGCCCATCAAGTCTGCAACCACCCTCTGAAAGAGTACTCTACCGAGACCCGCTCCCCTGCCCTATCCCCATAACCCAATACATTTATCATGGCCAATCCATCTAACCTGCATGCCTGAACCTGATGATCAATGGAAAATTAAATAGCTATGTTTACCAAAGAAAAAGCAAGCAATGACCTTGGCACTGTTGTTTCCTAACAAAAGCAGGATCCGGTGATGGGATTCTTGGAACTGGAGGCTCATCAGTTGGACAGTGAGGAAGGTTTGGATATTCTGATAAAATTTATATGAAAGATGATCTATTAAATGCATTCGAGGCGTGTTCAGACTTTGATAAATTTGGAAAGGCAAACAATTAGTCCACTGAGGAGTATATCATGGAAATTAAAAGACTGGGGCGGCATGGTGGAACAGTAGCACTGCTGCCTCATAGCGCCAGGGACCCAGGTTCAATTCCGGCCTTGGGTGCCTGTCTGTGGGGAGTCTGCACGTTGTCACTGTGTCTGCGTGGGTTTCTTCCCGGTGCTCTGGTTTCCTCCCACAGTTCAAAGATGCGCAAGTTAGGTGGGGCTACAAAGATAGGGCGAGGGAGTGTGCCGAGGTAGGGTGCTCTTTAAGAGGGTTGGTGCAGACTTGATGGGCTGAACAACCTCCTTGTTCCCTGTAGGAATTTGATATACAAGATTGTGGAAATTCTACCTGGAAATTCCTGGTTCAGTGCTTGCTTTCAAATTGCTGTGTTGTGCACAACGGAGAGGCTCCTAATTCTACCTGGTGTTAGATTGTCAAAATGCCACAAACATTGAATCCCCCAACTTTTGTGACACTCCGGAATGTTCCATTTGTGCCATGTAGGTCAGTGGAAATGACTTCTTTCCCAAGAATTTCTTTGCAATCACATGTGTCTGAGGCTTTAATAACTTCCTGGTTCCCTAGCATTGAATTTGGGGAGTACCCGAATGATGCGCTGGGGAATCCTCTCGGATGTTCCCACATAAGGGATTACCCAGAACTGCTAACTTCCTCTGGATCATTGCTCTGGGCTGGGAAGCATCCAACAGAAGTGATTTAAATTTCTAACTTTGGATAGTTCTGCCAGCTTTACCCTGATAGTTACTCCAAAATAGTTGAAAGGAAAAAAATCCCTTCTAACTCCAGAGTAACTATTTAAACATCCAGACCCAGCCGCGCATAGGAAACTGCACACACACAACCTCCCAGGGGACCCTCCACGCCTATCCCCCCTGCGATCCATCACTGCCTCCCCCACAACGACCCAAAACCCCCAGCCCCTAGTCTGACCCAAACCTCCCACCCAGTCGGTGCAACCCAACCCGATCCCCGGCCCCCATTCCGGTCTGAACACCTGCTTCCCCCGTCCTGACTCAACCCCCACACTGCTCCTACCCCCCACTCCGGTACAACCTCCACTCCTGGTCTGTCCTAAACCCCACCCCCTTGAACTGACACCCTCCATTCCTGCCCCCCCCCCCGTTAAAATCCGAACCCCCCCCTCCCTCGCAGTCCAATTCCCTGTACCCCTCTTCCCGGTCCAACCCCCCCCCCCACCCCCCCACTTCCTGCTTTGACACCCCTCTTGGCCTGACCTCCACCCCCCCGCCCCATCCCCCTCCAGTCCGACTGTCCTCCCTTTGGGTCTGGTCCCCCGAGCCCACCCAACCTACTTACCTTTGAAACTACCTTCTCCATGCTGATGCAGTCGGCGGCACGCTTCGCTGCTCCGGTCTCACCCAGCCTGAGTGAGGAAGGTTGGGCTAAACAGAGGCTTTGGAATATCAATGTGGGTAAGTCCTTCGAGAGTGGCGTTTGTACAAATTGACACTCTGAAGAAGTTATGTGCTAATATTCAGCATTGGCTGAATAGTACTGTCACAAGAAGCTTGATACAAGGGGAACATTCATCCCCTCCTCCAGCACGTTGCCCGTCTACTTGGCGATGTTGTGGGGGATGCAGCAAGCCACCACGATGTGGGGGTCTCTCCTAGCGCTATATTGGAGGGCCCCTCCAGTGCGGTCCAGGCACCTGAACCGCATCTTCTGGATGCCGATGCACCGCCCTGGTCGCGGCATGGGCGTTGTTGTAGCGGGTCTCTGCAGTCGGTCTGTGGCTTCCGGATAGGCATAATCAGCCACGGCTGCAGCGGATAATCCCTGTCACCCAAGAACCAACCCAAGTGCACCTCGAAGGTGTTGGGAACCGTCAAATGTGCCAGGATGATGGCTTTACCGTTGGTTGCACCTCTGGGAACATGTCCTACCTCCTCTCCCTCCCTCAGCAGCCACAGCCTGTTTCCCGGTTTTAAATACCATAAGTGAACTTCGCCATTGGTAATTGCTCCTGGTGGAGACGGAGCATCGCAGGGGACCCAGAGAATACAGGGCAGGCTGGCAAATGATATGCCAACAGTGTTTACTGTACAATTTGCATGCCCATGCCACCATAGAACACATTTACCCTGCTGTCAAGGCACCAGAGCATGGCATTCTGTTGGGTGCCTGGCACCGGCCTCGATTTCCGACTGAGACGCGATCTCCGCCCAGTTGGGTTTCGTGATTCCGGCGTCGCTGGATGGAGAATCCCACCCTTGGTGCCTATTCTGAAGTGTCATGTTGGGGACAACCAGCCTGATGGATAAGTGTGGGAAAAGGTATTTCCTGATGGAACATCTAAGGCTAAAGCGAGACAAGTGGCTCGGGTGTCGAAGAGAAACTTGATGATCAAGATGTCAGAGTGGACTCCGACAAGGCATAAAAAAGTGCTCTTGAAGATTTTTATAGCTCTCTTGGCCACATATTTGTGGCAATGTACATCAATCGATACAAAAGCCATGATTTCCTATGGGGAGTGTTATAGAGTGTAAGTATTATGCATCATCTGATATAAATCCATTGCTGATGTCATCACTACGTGCTGTGATGTCATTAGTTGTTGTTGTAGTTAGCTGTGTAGTTTTGTATTTAACTGCAGTTAGCTCTAATTAATTTCAGTCCTGATAGATATTTCAATGTTTAACCAGCTTCTCCCGTTTTTGAGTCCATACAATATTTTAAACTTTGTTATTCTGATATATCAAAGAAGATTAACTTTCACAATGCCTTTTGACTACCTTTTTGTGGTCAAATTGCCACATCTTTTTGGCAACGAGAATAAATAAAAATTGAGTTTCAGTACTTTCAACACCAAGTTTTGCTAAGTTTACCAATGGAAGACAAGTTAGCAGCAGTATGGTTACCTTTGGCGAGTTTGTGGAAGAGAATGAGAATGGGACTGAATAATTGGAAAGGTTAGAACACTTTTTCTTGGCAAATGAGATTACAGATGAGGTAAGAAAGTGTGTGGGGTGAGGATTTGCAAGCTAGTAGGACATTTTTTTTTCATAGATCTAGAATTTATTGACAACTTTATATTAACAAATAGATATAGTTCCAAAAAGAATCTCTTGCACACTCCCCGGAGTCTCCCTGTAAATATAGACACACACCCCGGGGACCCCCCTGTAAATACTGACACACTCCCGGGGGTCTCCCCTGTAAATACTGACACACTCCCCGGGGACTCCCCTGTAAATACTGACACACTCCCCGGGGTATCCCTGTAAATATAGACACACACCCCGGGGACCCCCCTGTAAATACTGACACACTCCCCAGGGTCTCCACTGTAAATACCGACACACTCCCCGGGGACTCCCTGTAAATACTGACACACTCCCCGGGGTCTCCCTGTAAATACTGACACACTCCCCGGGGTCTCCCCTGTAAATACTAACACACTCCCCGGGGTCTCCCTGTAAATACTGACACACTCCCCGGGGTCTCCCCTGTAAATACTAACACACTCCCCGGGGTCTCCCTGTAAATACTAACACACTCCCCGGGGACCCCCCTGTAAATACTGACACACTCCCCGGGGTCTCCCCTGTAAATATTAACACACTACCCGGGGTCTCCCTGTAAATACTAACACACTCCCCGGGGACCCCCCTGTAAATACTGACACACTCCCCGCGGTCTCCCCTGCAAATACTGACACACTCCCCGGGGACTCCCCTGTAAATACTGACACACTCCCCGGGGTCTCCCTGTAAATATAGACAGACTCCCCGGGGACCCCCTGTAAATACTGACACACTCCCCGGGGTCTCCCTTGTAAATACTGACACACTCCCCGGGGACTCCCCTGTAAATACTGACACACTCTCCGGGGACTCCTTGTAAATACTGATACACTCCCCCGAGGTCTCCCCTGTAAATACTGACACACTCCCCGGGGTCTCCCCTGTAAATACTGACACACTCCCCGGGGACTCCCTGTAAATACTGACACACTCCCCCGAGGTCTCCCCTGTAAATACTGACACACTCACCGGGGACCACCTGTAAATACTGACACACTCTCCCAGGGACTCCCCTGTAAATACTGACACGCTCCTCGGGGACTCCCTGTAAATACTGACACACTCCCCGGGGCCTCCCTGTAAATACTGACACACTCACCGGAGACCACCTGTAAATCTAATGAAAAATGTAATCACACCACGGAAACTGGGGGCATTTCATTTGTGGATTTAGTTACACTCGTTCAGAATCACCACAATCCTAAACCCTCAGTAATTGTCCGATGTTTCAAATTCCATAGTCTGCTTCGGAAGATGGGCCAGTCTGTAGCTAACGTTGTTGCTGGCTTGCACTAGTTCTTTGAACATTGGGGAAGTTTTGAAAGACATGCTTTGGGACAGACTAGTTTGTGGCATCAACACGGACAGCATTCAGCAGCGTTTGCTGGGAGAAGCCACACGTACTTTTAGGAAGTCTCTAGTAATTTCGCAGGACATAGAATTGGCTGCCAATAATGCAAAGGATATTCCGAAGGCCAATGGCGGCAGGAAGGTGTGTGCACTACACCAAGTAAAGAAATCTCAGTTTTTTTTTAATAATCTATATTGTCACAAGTAGGCTTACATTAACACTGCAATGAAGTTACTGTGAAAATCCCCTAGTCGCCACATTCTGGCGCCTGTTTGGGTACACGGAGGGTGAATTCAGAATGTCCAATTCACCTATGTTACACAAACAGGCGCCGGAATGTGGCGACTAGGGGCTTTTCACAGTAACTTCATTGCAGTGTTAATGTAAGCCTACTTGTGGGAGGAAACTGGAGGACCCGGAGGAAACCCACGCAGACACGGGGAGAATGTGGAGACTCCGCACAAGCAGTGACCCAAGCGGGAATCGAACCTGGGACCCTGGTGCTGTGAAGCAACAATGCTAACCACTGTGCTACCATGCTGGCTGAACAGCTGGTTCGTGATGCAGAATGAGGCCAACAGCGCGGGTTTAATTCCAGTACTGACTGAAGTTATTTATGAAGGCCTTTGTTGACCTTGCTCCATGCCTGAGGTGTTGTGATTCTCAGGTTAAATCACTACCAGTCAGCTCTCCCCCTCAAAGAGGAAAGCAATTTTTGGTAATCTGGGACTATGATGAATTTACTGCTAAAGCTGTAATTAAAGAGTTGGAAAAGGTGAGGTAATCATTCATTCCAACCACTTACTTGTTTACACATAAAAGACTAACGGGATATTGATATGGTGGCCAGAGATTCCCTGGAGTGTATATAATTTATGAGGGAGTGCTGTTTAGTCCTAGCTAAGCAGGCCATGGGACTTAGTGGCATACAGAAGATGTAATTTATGGGAGGATCCATGTCTGTTGTAGTTTTGCAGTTTGTTATAGGGTTTTAAGTTGAACAGCAGTTTTGCCAAATGCTGTTAGGTTGAGCAGAAGTGCACTGGATCTGGTCTTCAAAACTCTCTCCAAAAGTCTCTGTACAGCTAAGCAAATAACATGTTTTGTTAACTTTAGTTATAAGTGGCATTTGAACTGTTTTGGATTGCTTAATTGGAATTTGCGGCAAGGTAGATAGTACATTCAAGTTATTTCCTTTTGTTTAAGAACTATTTAACTGATAATTGTAAAGCTGTTACGTTGATATTAATGTGGTTAATTTTGTCTTTAAATTAAAGTTTGTTTTAACATAAAAGATAACTATTGGTCAGGGTCATCACCCCTGGGGTGAAGTATCCTTTCCTCACAGTTTTACAAATAGAAAATTTATTTGGGGTTCTCATCTGGCATCCTAACAAAAGTTGGGATCTGATTTGGTATCCTAGCAAAATCTATTGCTGACGTCATCAGGAAGTCCTGTGACGTCATTAGTTGTTGTTGCTACCTTTGAATATTCGTATTTAACTGCCGTTAGTTCTAATTCTTTTCAGTTACTGTTATTTTGAAGTTTGCCTAGCTGCTCCCGTTTATGAGTCCATATTGTATTTTAAACTTCATTATTTTTATATATTATAGAAGATTCACAATGTGTTTCGACTACCTTTCGGTGGTCAAGTTACCACAGGGAGGTTCTGCGGAATTTGAGTAATGTATTATAGATAAGATAAAATAGGGACTTAACATTGGAAATTGGGCTTTGGGGGCCTTTAAATACATAGTTAGACATTAAGCAGAATAGATCAGGTGTAATCTTGAATCAGCATTCATACCAAGAAAGTTTTAACCGTATCCCAATAAATTGGACCAGGTCCTCACAAAAAGATGACCTTGCATCCAAAGAAGCAACAGAGCAATTAAGAAGTTTGATTGGACAGTTGAACCATGAATTCTGACAACACCCAATGTGAGTTATGACTTCCTGGAACTTGATGGAACACATTAAAGGTAAGAAGGTTTTGAGGGAAAATAAAACATTAAAGAAATTTGGAGAAATACAAGTTTCCAGTCTTGGTGACCTGAAAGACCTGAGGAAGGAGCTGCGCTCCGAAAGCCAGTGATTCAAAACAAACCTGTTGGACTTTAACTGTGTTGTAAGACTTCTTATTGAAAAATATGACGAGTTCTTTTTCGTGATACCTCCCATGCAATTTTTACAGATGGGTTTTCAAGAACAACTGTGTCTATAGATTCTTGCCTTGGCCCGGGAAGTCAAGAAAATAAAAATGGTGGTTTAAGTACCCCAGCTGCAGAAACACTGACGCTAGTAGAAGTGCTAGAGTTGGTATTGAACTTATCAAACATTCTGGGCGCAAACATTCGAACGTTCTTCTTTGGGGATCTATCCGGCTCACTACGCCTCACGAGATCTAACACGATCTCGCGAGACATCGCGATATGAATCCCACCCACTGAGGGCGGGATCATATTTGGAAAATCTGCATATTACAGTGAGACAGCTAGTCTCACACTAAAATGCAACTCACCTGATCTACCGAAGCCCTGGGATCTAACCCCTTCGCCTCAGAGGCCTCAGGTGAGTGCCTTTCAGTACTGGTCCCCACAAACAGGAATCAGACAAAATGGCACTCCCAAGGGATTCCTGGAGGCCCCCAGGCGGTTGCCCTCTGGCAGGGTGGCACTCTGGCACAGCTGGTACCATCGGGCACCTTGGCACTGCCAACCTGGCAAGACACCAGGCTTGCAGTGCCACCAGGGTGCCAGGTGGAAACTGCCAAGGTGCCCAGGTTGCACTGCCAGCTGGAAGGGGTACTGCCTGGATGCCAGGCTGGCAGTGCCAAGGTGCCAGGCTGGCTTTTCTCCCACATCTGGGATCAGGACCATGGCGGGCCCTGCCCATGTGATTTGGGGTGCGTGGGGCCCGAGGAGCCCCTTATCGGTGAGTTGGGGCTTTGGGGGGGTCTGTCGTTCTGATCTCCTCCTGCACTGTGAAGTTCTGGCGAGCAGAGCTCCTCAGTGAAGGAAACGCAACAAGTGAGGCCGCAGCGGGACGTTCCCTGCTGAGGCCCCGGAATGAAACAAAGTCCTGTTAGACAGCGTGGTGGTTCTTGGCGCTACAGGTGCCAGGAAACACCCGGCTAAACACGCTTGACACGGGACTCTGTTGCAATTCGTTTCGATCGGGCCCTCTAAGAAACCCGACAAAAGGGCCATTCTGAGAAAGATTTCCCGGTTTGCCCAGTGAATAACTGTTCTTGATGGCAGGAGTTTCTTTCAACATAGAGTGTCACTGCAAAAGTATTGAGGACTGACCTTGCTATTATGAAGAAAATTCTGAAGAGAAAAGAGATCTCTAAAATAAAATGGTAGACACCACTAAGCAGGAATCTTTCTACCTATGGGAAAGGTTAATTTGCTGCAAGAGAGACAAAGCACTTGCAGTTATATTGCTTCATGGATTTAATTTGTAAGCAAGCACCTTGTGTTTGAGTTAAGAGCTTTACCTCTTGAAAATGACCACCAACTGACCAATGTATTGGCACCATGCTGTTTGTGGACTCTGTATTGGTCTGGAATTAATGGGCAAATTTGCAAAGGCATGGGTAAAATAAACTGAATTATGTTGTTCTTCAACATACATTCGTCGTTAAGAAGTGGGTTACAGAACCTGAGACAGGAATTTTACCTAGGTCCCTGTGACTCGGACTCAGACTTTGGAGTCACAAACGCAGACATACAAACGCAGACATACAAACACAGACATACAATCACTGACACTCTTTGAGAGGAAACTAGAGGCATCACACTCAGCACTTCATTTTGATAGTATAATTTTCTCCAATGTAAAGGTTCTGGGGAGCTGTCAAGATCTCATAGTCTGACCTCCTTCTTTTGGGCATCGAATCAGGAATTCCCTTCAAACACTCTATTTTATCATGGATTCTACTCACCCAATTAATCTCCTTCCACAGCCCATGCACACTCTACTCTTCCGTGTGCTCTACTCAGCCATTTCTTTACTGCGCCAGATTTTGGTTTGTAACACAATTTAGAAACATATTCATAATTTTTGCTTCACACAGTGCGCTTCAAAAATGTTTCCACCACCCTGAGTTTATGTGGTGGAGGAAATGGTGGGGCAGGGTGCGCGTAATGACTGTTCTCTTAAAACTTTGCAAGTGTACCACTCAACAGAAGCAGGTCTGCTCAACACAGCGCCAACACACAAAGCACCACGAGAAATAAAATGGCGTTTGTTGTCAGGTTTTAAGAGAACAACTTACCCGTTTTCCTTCTGCGTACAGAGGCTTGGAAAGAAAAGAATCGGAGCGTTAGGATGGAATGGAAGAATGAGTGGCAATGTCTACAAGACTGATTCTAGAGGAAAGGGTTAGCAATCCATAAAAAAATACACAGAACATTCAAGTTAAGGAGACAAACACATTCCGGACAAAGAACTGTGCCAATAATGCATGACAAGGAACACCAGGAGAACATGGCAGTCCTACTTCATAGTGCAATATCTTTCTGTTTATTAATGTCATACCGATGAACTTAAACACTGAAAGATTTATTGGTGTACCACAGAGGTAAGAGCATGGTAAAAACAAAATCAGCTCCTCATGTTAAGAGTTTGTACACGCCCCATGCTTTATGGATGAGATAAATGTCAGGAAATGAAAAACAAAACTTTGCGATATCTTGCATAAAATTAAGTTTGTGCTGATCAGACTATAACACTCACATTTGTGGGAAAGATAGAAGACCTGTTGCATTTGCTGTGACATCAGCCTAGTTCTGTACACGAGTGTTAGGCACACAGGGTCTGCTATCCTCGAATACATTCACAGGGTATGCATTTTCAGCAATATGCAAGGCAGTCCCTATTACAGTGTACAGAAGCTGCTATTCATTATTAGATATACAGGGGCAGCTATTCCCTATAATATAAACTGTTCTACTATTCTCTGCAACATACAAAGAGTCTGCTGGCCTATTTAATAAAGGAGCTGCTACTCTCTATGTTATATACCAGTGCTGCCATTCTCTATGTTCTCTCTGATATACACAGGGACTACCATTCATTATAACGTATTCCATTAACTATAATATGTGTAGGGCACTCTAATCTCCAAAATATGTACGTGGGCAGCTATGCTCTAAGTTCACACAGAGGTTTATATTCTGCATAATTTCCTCAGGGTATGTTATTCTGCACACAGGATGCAGGATCAGTAGTTCGCGATAATATGTAAAGAGGTTATAATTCTCCCAAATATACACAATGATTGCTATTCTCCGCAATACAAACCATGTCTACTATTCCTTCTCATACATACAGCAGCTGCTATTCAGCATACCATAAACAGGGGCTGTTCTTACCATAATGTACTCAGAATTTTCTATCTTCTATATGTACACCAGCGCTGCTACTATCTACAATATGGAGAATCCTGGCCAGGGGCTTTTATTCTCTAAAATATGCTCAGTGTTTGCTTTTACCTATACTGTACAGGAGCTTCTATCCCGTAGAATATATATATACAAGGGCTCCCATTCTCAACAATATACAAGACTCTGCTACTCACTATAATGTACTCAGGAGCTGTTATTCTCTCTAAAATCCCATAACTACCTTTCCCCAATCACATGAGCTTTGCAGTTATGGTGGCCTGTTACGATTCACTCAGGGAGTCCAGGTTGCTGTGGCAACATGCACTTATGCATGCACATTGTAGTCTGGAGCGATGGATACTGATGGTAGAGGCTCCAATGTACTGTCCGTCACAGGAATCTCTCCTGCTCTACCTTTGGCCTGTGTTGGAAGCATTTACAGGTTCACATTATGTGCGGACTTTCCTTGGTCACCAAGTCCTCAGGTAAGGCTTGAACCCGAAGCTTCTGGTTCAGAGGCAAGGATGCTACCCAATGCACCACAATATCTATGGCTTGTGTATACAGGTAGAAATGATTCGCTATCCTTGAGATCCCAACTCTCTTTTATCTTGGAAGTCAATTAACAGTTTAAAGCACAATGGTCTGCAACCCAACGTTTTCAACACCTTTCCGGACATTGGAGACTCACAGTCTTTCCACAATTAGCACACAGGGTGCTGCCATTGTCTTCAAGTGTGAACGCCTTGCATCCTCCTCTCGCTAAAACAAACTGTGCTCTCTTTAATCTCAAATAATCAAGCCACCCAGATTTTCTGTCAGGCAGACTTTAGAACAGATCACATGAATCCCATCATTTTACCTTAAATTAAAGACATAATAAACTTATAAATCTCATAATTGTAACATCATAGGCTACAATTTTCCATCCTATACACAGATAGTCCTCTAGAACACATACAGGGGCTGCTATTCTCTGTAACAGTGTTTTTCAAACTTTTTTCTCGGGACCCACTTTTCCCAACAGGCCGACCTTCGGGAACCATGCCAGCCGACTTTCGCTACCCTCACCGGCCGACTTTCACCACACACGTGGCCGAGAAATACGGGGAACTAGAGAATCCTGTCCATTGTACACAGGGGCTGGTACTTATTAAAACACAGGGGTTGTTATTCTCTATAATTGGGGACATGCTGTTTGCTACAATATATTCCGAGGCTGCCATTCTTTATAACTGTCACCAGAGCAGTTATTCACCATAGTATACATGGGGACTGTTGCTGTTTGACATCCCATACCCGGGGCTGCTGTTTCTCAAATTATACACTTGCTTTGCTGTTTCCTGTAACATACACAATGCTTGCTATTCCCTATGATATACACTGGCTACTATTCTCTATAATTTGAACAGGATCTGCTATTCCTTCTCATATACATCTGAGCTGCTATTCTTTATTATACACAGGAGCTGCTATTTTCAGTAATATCCGCAATCTTTTCTATTTTCTATAATGTAATATAAAGGGACTGTTATGACATACAATATACTCAAGAGTGCTATCCTCTCTGATATACAGGCACTGCCATGGTCTCTAATACATGCAAGAGCCGCTATTCAGTCTGCAATAAACACAGGACTCGTATAATATACACAGGGGCTGTTATTCTCTACACTGTATACAGGGGCTGCTATTTTCTATAATACAAATAATGGCTGCTGTTCCCTAGGACAAGCAGGAGCTGCTGTTTTGATTAAAATATACCAAGGCTGCTAGTCCTTAAATATAGGGTGGTACTATCCTCAATGTACAAAAAGGGGTTGTCATTCCCTCTAACTTACACACAGGGTCTGCTGTTCCCTTAAATATAAACAGGGTTTGTTACTCTCTAAATGGGGGCTGGTTTAGCTCAGTTGGCTGGCCAGTGATGTAGAGCGAGGTCAAAGAGTGTGGGTTCAATCCCCATACCGGCTGAAGTTATTCATGAAGGCCCTGCCTTCTCAACCTTACCCCTCACCCAAGGTGTGGTAATCCACAGGTCACATCACCACAAGACAGCTATCCCCCTTCAAAGGGAAAAGCAGCCTAGGGTAATCTGGGACTGTGGTGACTTTACTTACTCTAAAATAGATACAGGAGCTGCTCTCCCCTATAATACGCACAGGCTTTGCTTTTCTCTACAATATATATGAGCTGCCATTCTCTACAATACGTGTAACAGTTGCTATTCTCTAAAATATACATTGGATGCTATTCTCTGTAATAGTAACTGAGGGCGAGATCCTCCGTTGCCCGACATCGATATCGTAATCGGCGATCAGGCAGAGGAGAATCCCTTTTGATGCTGAAAGTGGGGGCGGTGCCTGTTTTCGGATACACCGCCCCTTCCAAAACGGCATCATCGGAGAGTACGACTTTACGCCGTTGGGAAGGCCTCAGTATGTCACCTGAAGGCTCTCTCCCGATGCTCCGCCCCCGATGGGCCGGCTTTCCAATGCCATGAGGCACATGTGCTCCGAGTTTTCGGCAACCTCGCTTGGCAGCTGCAGACTGTGCCCAGCGCCGCCACAGTTGGCTGGGGGTGGGGGGGGGGCAGCTGTTCTGCTGGCCGGGGGGGGGGGGGGCGGAGGCTGGCGGTACTGGTGGGGGGTGGTCCGGGGGGCGGCGAGGGGGGGTTACAGGTGGGCACTCTCTAGCAGGCCAGGTCTGTGTGGAGTCTGCGGCAATGGACCTGGCAATTCTCCGGCCGTTTATGTCTGGATCACTGGGAGTGTTACGTGGCACGGCTATTAGCCCCCCACCGGGCGGAGCATCAGTGCGGGGGCGGCGGCAACATTTTCATCGTAAAACTAGACACTTCCTCCAGACATAGCCTCAAAATCAGAGAATCCAGCTGATGCACGATCAATGACCACTGAAACGAGGTTGTAGTACAACTGAAGGCTTTAATAAGCTAGATGTTTCCCCCAGCAGCTCAGGTACAGAATGAGGGCTGCTGGGACGGCACGGGTTCTTATACCCCGCCTATCAGGGCGGAGCTATTATGCACTCTAGCCAAAGGCAAGCATATAGGTTCTACCAATGGTACTTCAGCCTCTCAGGTACCATAATACCTATAATACCACATTCACCCCCTGTTAACAAAAGTCCGGCGGGGGTGGTGGCCAGCAACTACAAAACATAACATGGTATAATTAGTTATGGAGGTACCGTAATACCCCCGTACAGTGTTTAGTAACTATTTACAAGTCTGGTAGCTATGTACATTCAGTGTTTTATATTTACAGATTACAGTTAAAATGAAGCAATCAGTCGATCGGGGGCCCTGGACGTCCTCTGTGATCGTCGGAGCCTCGGTGGTGACACTGGTGGAGGCTCGGGCATCTGTGACTCCGGGAGCGTGGCTTCGATCTCCATGGCAGCTTCTTCACCCCTAGACGGCGCTGGTGGGGAAAACGGCTGACCTGGGAAGGGAGCGCCTGCGGGGGACGTCGGTGGGTGGGGGGGCCTAGACAGGGGCAGCGGAAGGACCGATCCTCCTGTAAGGTGCTGCGGTGGAGGGGAGGGTACGACTGGTGACTGGAATGTATGTGGAGTTCCGGCGGGCGCCAGGTCCCGTAGGGAGACCGTATCTTGTCGGCCATCAGGGTATGCCACGTAGGCGTACTGGGGGTTAGCATGGAGCAGGTGGACCCTCTCGACCAATGGGTCCGACTTATGCGCCCGCACGTGTTTTCGGAGCAGGATGGGTCCGGGTGCTGCCAGCCAGGTCGGGAGCGAGGTCTCAAAGGAGGACTTCCTGGGGAAGACAAGGAGACGTTCGTGAGGTGTCTGATTGGTGGTTGTGCAAAGTAGTGACCGGGTGGAGTGGAGGGCATCGGGGAGGACTTCTTGTCAGCAGGAGACTGGGAGGTTCCTGGACTGTAGGGCCAGTAGGACGGTCTTCCAGAACGTTCCGTTCTCCCTCTCGACCTGTCTGTTACCCCAGGGGTTGTAACTGGTCGGCCTGCTCGAGGCGATGCCCTTGCTGAGCAGGAATTGACGCAGTTCGTCGCTCATAAAGGAGGACCCCCTATGGCTGTGTATGTAAGCGGGGAACCCGAACAGTGCAAAGATGCTATGGAGGGCCTTGATGACGGTGGAGGCGGTCATGTCGGGGCAGGGGATGGCGAATGGGAACCGGGAGTACTCGTCAATCACGTTCAGAAAGTACGTGTTGCGGTCGGTGGAGGGGAGGGGGCCTTTGAAGTCCATGCTGAGGCGTTCAAAGGGATGGGAAGCCTTTATCAGGTGCGCTCTCTCTGGCCGGTAGAAGTGCGGTTTGCACTCCGCGCAGATTTGGATGTCCCTGGTGGCTGTCCTGACCTCCTCGATGGAGTGGGGCAGGTTGCGGGTCTTGACGAAATGGAAAAAGCGAGTGACCCCCGGGTGGCAGAGGTCCTCGTGGAGGGCTCGGAGGCGGTCCACTTGTGCGGTGGCACATGTGCCGCGGCGCGGGACAGGGTGTCAAGAGGCTCATTTAGCTTCCTGGGACGATACAAGATCTCGTAGTTGTAGGTGGAGAGTTTGATCCTCCACCTCAAGATCTTGTCGTTTTTAATCTTGCCCCGCTGTGCATTATTGAACATGAAAGCCACTGACCGTTGGTCCATGAGGAGAGTGAATCTCTTGCCGGCCAGGTAATGCCTCCAATGTCGCACAGCTTCTACTATGGCCTGGGCCTCCTTTTCGACTGAGGAGTGGCGGATTTCAGAAGCATGGAGGGTACGGGAGAAGAAGGCCACGGGTCTGCGCGCTTGGTTGAAGGTGGCCGTCAGAGCTACGTCAGACGCGTCGCTCTCGACCTGGAAGGGGAGGGACTCGTCGATGGCGTGTATCGTGGCCTTTGCAATGTCTGCTTTGATGCGGCTGAAGGCCTGGCGGGCCTCTATCGACAGGGGAAAAACTGTGGTTTGGATCAGGGGACGGGCCTTGTCTGCGTAGTTGGGGACCCACTGGGCGTAGTAGCCTAAAAAACCCGAGGCATGCGTTCAGGGTCGGGGCCTATAACTCCATTTCGCACTACGTAGCCGAGAATGGCGAGACGGTCGGTGCTAAAAACGCATTTATCCTTATTGTACATTAGGTTAAGAATCTTTGCGGTCTGGAGGAATTTTCTGAGGTTGGTGTCGTGGTCCTGCTGGTTATGGCCGCAGATGGTGACATTATCGAGATACGGTAATGTTGCCCGCAAACCGTACCGGTCAACCATTCGGTTCATCTCGCGTTAGAAGACCGAGACTCCGTTAGTGACACCAAAGGTAACCCTTAAGATGTGATAGAGCCGCCCGTCTGCCTTGAAGGCAGTGTATTTGCGGTCACTAGTGCAGATGGGGAGCTGGTGGTAGACGGACTTGAGATCCACCGTGGAGAAGACCTTATAATGCGTGATCCTGTTAACCAGGTCAGATATGCGAGGGAGGGGGTACGCGTCCAGCTGCGTAAACCTGTTGATGGTCTGACTGTAGTCGATGACCATCCTATGCTTCTCCCCGGTCTTTACCACCACTACTTGAGCTCTCCAGGGGCTGTTACTGGCTTCAATGACCCCTTCCCTCAGTAGCCTTTGGACCTCTGACCTAATAAAGATCTGGTCCTGGGCACTGTAGCGTCTGCTCCTGGTGGCGATGGGTTTGCAATCCGGGGTGAGGTTCGCAAACAGGGAAGACGGGTCGACCTTAAGGGTCGCGAGGCCGCAGACAGTAAGGGGGGGTATAGGGCCGCCGAATTGGAAGGTCAGACTTTGAAGGTTACACTGGAATTCTAAACCCAGGAGTACAGCCGCGCAGAGGTGGGGAAGGACGTAGAGACAGAAGTTTTTGAACTCCCTTCCCTTGACTGTGAGGTTTGCTACACAGAACCCCTTTATCTCCACAGAGTGGGAACCGGGGGCCAGTGAGATTTTTTGATTAACAGGGTGGATGAGGAGGGAACAGCGCCTTACCGTGTCGGGGTGTATGAAGCTCTCCGTGCTCCCAGAGTCAATTAGGCAGGACGTCTCTTAGGGATAACCCTGGGAATTACAGGCCAGTTAGTCTTACTTCAGTGGTCGGCAAAGTAATGGAAAGGGTACTGAAGGATAGGATTTCTGAGCATCTGGAAAGACACTGCTTGATTAGGGATAGTCAGCACGGATTTGTGAGGGGTAGGTCTTGCCTTCCAAGTCTTATTGAATTCTTTGAGGAGGTGACCAAGCATGTGGATGAAGGTAAAGCAGTGGATGTAGTGTACATGGATTTTAGTAAGGCATTTGATAAGGTTCCCCATGGTAGGCTTATGCAGAAAGTAAGGAGGCATGGGATAGTGGGAAATTTGGCCAGTTGGATAACGAATTGGCTAACCGATAAAAGTCAGAGAGTGGTGGTGGATGGCAAATATTCAGCCTGGATCCCAGTTACCAGTGGCGTACCGCAGGGATCAGTTCTGGGTCCTCTGCTGTTTGTGATTTTCATTAATGACTTGGATGAGGGAGTTGAAGGGTGGGTCAGTAAATTTGCAGACAATACGAAGATTGGTGGAGTTGTGGATAGTAAGGAGGGCTGTTGTCGGCTGCAAAGAGACATAGATAGGATGCAGAGCTGGGCTGAGAAGTGGCAGATGGAGTTTAACCCTGAAAAGTGTGAGGTTGTCCATTTTGGAAGGACAAATATGAATGCGGAATACAGGGTTAACGGTAGAGTTCTTGGCAATGTGGAGGAGCAGAGAGTTCTTGGGGTCTATGTTCATACATCTTTGAAAGTTGCCACTCAAGTGGATAGAGCTGTGAAGAAGGCCTATGGTGTGCTCGCGTTCATTAACAGAGGGATTGAATTTAAGAGCCGTGAGGTGATGATGCAGCTGTACAAAACTTTGGTAAGGCCACATTCGGAGTACTGTGTACAGTTCTGGTCGCCTCATTTTAGGAAGGATGTGGAAGCTTTGGAAAAGGTGCAAAGAAGATTTACCAGGATGTTGCCTGGAATGGAGAGTAGGTCTTACGAGGAAAGGTTGAGGGTGCTAGGCCTTTTCTCATTAGAACGGAGAAGGATGAGGGGCGACTTGATAGAGGTTTATAAGATGATCAGGGGAATAGATAGAGTAGACAGTCAGAGACTTTTTCCCCGGGTGGAACAAACCATTACAAGGGGACATAAATTTAAGGTGAAAGGTGGAAGATATAAGAGGGATATCAGAGGTAGGTTCTTTACCCAGAGAGTAGTGGGGGCATGGAATGCACTGCCTGTGGAAGTAGTTGAGTCGGAAACATTAGGGACCTTCAAGCAGCTGTTGGATAGGTACATGGATTACGGTAAAATGATATAGTGTAGATTTATTTGTTCTTAAGGGCAGCACGGTAGCATTGTGGATAGCACAATTGCTTCACAGCTCCAGGGTCCCAGGTTCGATTCGGGCTTGGGTCACTGTCTGTGCGGAGTCTGCACGTCCTCCCCGTGTCTGCGTGGGTTTCCTCCGGGTGCTCCGGTTTCCTCCCACAGTCCAAAGATGTGCCGGTTAGGTGAATTGGCCAATGATAAATTGCCCTTAATGTCCAAAATTGCCCTTGGTGTTGGGTGGAGGTGTTGAGTTTGGGTAGGGTGCTCTTTCCAAGAGCCGGTGCAGACTCAAAGGGCCGAATGGCCTCCTTCTGCACTGTAAATTCAATGATAATCTCTGATTAATCAAGGACAAAGGTTCGGCACAACATCGTGGGCCGAAGGGCCTGTTCTGTGCTGTATTTTCTATGTTTCTATGTATGTTCTATGTCTCGTGGCCGTTGATGAAAACAATCGTCGTTGCGGTTGAGAGTGTTCGAGGTCAACATTGATCCAGATTCACCAAGGCCAATTGCAGTAGTTGAGAATTCTGTTCAGGCAGTGTGTGGTTGGCCGAGCTGGGGTCCTGGGGGCCCATCCAAGATGGCGTCTCCCATTGGTCGCACATGGCCAGGGGTGCACAAAATGGCGGCGCCCGTCCCTCAAGCGTGGCGTCCGTGGAACAAGATGGCGGCGCCCAGGGTCTGCACGTGGCCCTGGGATATGGGGGTGGCGGTGACCACTGGCCACACGGGGCCCATGGAGACGTTTGTGGTGGCAGTCCAGAGTCGCCGCTGGAGACCGCGGCCACCACTCGGGTGTGACATACCCCCACGAAATGGCCCTTTTTGCCGCATCCCCTGCAGGTGGATGCGCGGGCCGGGCAGCGCTGGCCGGGGTGCTTGGCCTGCCCGCAAAAGTAGCAGCAGGACCCCTCGGGGTTAGCAGGCCGCCTGCAGGGGAACGGGGGAAGTCTCTGGGTCGGCTGCTGCGGGGTCCCAGGGGGCTGCCGCGCGGTTGGGAACGTAGGCGCGGGCGTTCCTGGAGGCCACGTCTAGGGAGCCTGCAAGGGCCTGGGCCTCCCTAAGACCCAGGATGTCTTTCTCTAACAGGCGCTGGCGGATTTGAGATGAAAGCTTACCTGCCACAAAAGCGTCCCGGGCTAAGAGTTCCGTGTGCTCGCTCTCCGAAACTTGCGGGCAGCCGCAGCTTCTTCCCAGCACCAGGAGTGCACGGTAGAATTCCTCCAACGATTCCCCAGGGGTTTGCCGTTTTGTTGCAAGCAGGTGCCGGGCGAAGACCTGGTTTACCGGGCGAATATAGTGTCCTTTTAGCAGCTCGATTGCTGCATCGAAGTCTTCCGGTTCCTCGATGAGGCTGTAGATCTCCGGGCTGACCCTTGAGTGCAGGACGTGCAGTTTTTGCTCTCCCGTGGGTGCATTTTCTGCCGTCTCGAGGTCCCCTTTAAAACACGCCAGCCAGTGCTTAAAGATCGCCGCTGAGTTCGCTGCGTGGGGGCTAAGTTGCAGACACTCCGGCTTGATTCGAAGCTACATCCTTTCTTCTTAAAATCTAGCTTATTAAATTGATGCACGATCAATGCCCACTAAAACAAAGTTGTAGTACAACTGAAGGCTTTAATAAGCGAGGTGTTTCCCTCAGCAGCTCAGGTACAGAATGAGGGCTGGTGGGACGGCACGGGTTCTTATACCCCACCTATCAGGGCGGAGCTATTATGCACTCTAGCCAATGGCAAGCATATAGGTTCTACCAATGGTACTTCAGCCTCTCAGGTACCGTAATACCTATAATACCACACCAGCCCATAAGCTGCCAGTTTTTACAATATCCAGAGGGGCTACTGTTCTCTAAAGTATACACAGGGTCTTCTATTTTCCACAATGCATGCTGGGCTGCTATTCTGTATATTATAGATTTGGCCACCAATATTCGCGAATAAACATAAGCCCGGTTATTTTATAACAGAGAGAGTAGCTGTGAAGGCTTTCTCATGTCTGAAATCATCATATTGTCTGCGTTCATAGCCCAGGAAGTAACAAGCAACAGGAGCCTGGGACCATCAGAATGGGAGTTGTGAAGGGATAGTAGTCTCTTTCCCGCCAGATCTTTTTTTCAAATGTCAAACTAATTTTGACCCTGACTGAATCAAAGCTATAAAAAGGATTGAGGCAGCAGGCTGTTTTCAGTGAGCTGTGGCCAGGAGAAGGAGCAAGGAAATTCAATTTTTCTCTAGCACTTCAACCCTGTGAATGCCTCTGAAACACTTGTTTGCGTTGCAGTTCTGTGACTGAGGCCACCTACACTCTAATTCAACATCCTGATATATACATCATCATGTCCCTCGTGTGGGGGTATGAAACCAATGAACAGGCTCCTATTCAATGTGTCTCATTTACATGATTTATTCAGGAGTGGGGTGTTTGACTAATACCTCATTCCGCTCAATGCCTGCTGCTATACGCTGAAAATAACACAATTGAATCATTTGTCTCCCTGCTAGTCAACAACCCTGCCAACATGAGTCAAAGTTAGTTTGATCATTTCTTTAAAGCATCAGTTGTTGTAATGAGAGAATTACTAAGTACGTCCTTGTTGATACTCAGCCTCTGGCTTTGACGTCCTTTAAGCAATTTTTTTCTACTATCCTGCAATTCACCCCCTTCCAATTTTCCGACATGGCCCTTGGCAGCAAGTACTGGTGAGCTACTCGACAATGGAGGACGTCACACACCAAACCGCACACTGTACTTGCACTTTGCCTCACAGGGGTCGCGAGTGACGATGAAGAGTAGGGCAGCTGGCCAGATTCTTTCCTATCTTAGTGCAGGGGTTACTGGCATCAGTGAGAGTACAGTCAGAGAGTGGAAACTACAAGCGTTGGGCCCTCGTTGTACTTACTGCTTCTACTAGGGTGATGATTGGCCGAGAGCAGTTTCTTTCCTTTCTGTATCATCCACCCATTCCAACCAACCTCCCACACTTGTCCTCATTTCTCTGGTGGTTCAGGGGGTTACAATCTCCTGAAGACCAACAGTCTTCGACAGGTCACCCAAAAGTCAGAACTAGATATTGAATATCAGATGCCTATTTCACTCTGGTTGGCATCACGCCTGAGCCAGGGAAAGTCACTGGATAGCAGGCATGGGGTAGGAACCCTGATTCATTGTGCCTGAGGCTGTGTGGGTTTGTATTTTTTTGGGTTGGATACGATCAGCATAAACATGTTTTTGGGTGATGTTGCTGAGGGGCAGTGGTGAGAAATAGGAGCAGGTTCAAAGATGGATCCATGGAAAACATGAGAGGAGTAGAAAGAGAAGCCACTGCACCATGTAAAATTGTTTTGCTTTTCTATTTTTCTTACCAAAGTGGA
Source organism: Scyliorhinus torazame (assembly GCF_047496885.1). Classification (NCBI taxonomy): domain Eukaryota; kingdom Metazoa; phylum Chordata; class Chondrichthyes; order Carcharhiniformes; family Scyliorhinidae; genus Scyliorhinus; species Scyliorhinus torazame. Next base: position 26,807,512 of record NC_092719.1, read on the forward strand.
TAACTTTGCATATCTTCACATTATATGCCATCTGCCATGCTATTTCCAGACCACTTAATCTGTCTGAATTGTTTTGCATCCTTATTGCATCCTCCACGCAGTTTACTTTCTCATCTAACTTTGTATTAGCAGCAAATGTGGATACAAGACTCAATTCCCTCATCCAAATCATCAGTATAAATTGTAAATAGCTGAGGCCGCAATACTAATGTGGCACTCTGCTAATAACAATGTGTCAGCCTGCAAATTGCCCGTATATTCCTACTCTCTAATTTCTGCCCTTAACACTCCCCCATCTATGTAAAAATATGAACCCCAATTCCACGAGCCCTAATTCTGTGCAATGATATCTTGCAAATGCAAATACACTGGTTCCCCCTTATCTACCCTGTTAGTTACTACCTCTAAGAATTCTAAGATCTGTCAAACATGATTTCCCCTTCATAAATCTCATATTAACTCCGCTCAATCATATCGGCATTTTCTAAGTGCCCTGTTATCAAATCTCTGATAATAGCTTCTAGCATTTTCCATGTTACTGATTAGAAAGACTTCAATGGGGTTGTTTGAGGGTATTAGTGGGACAGGATTTGATGGTACTATTAGGGTACTAGTTGTGCAGGCATTGATGGGAGAGTTAGGGACGAGAGGGAAGGACTTTTGATTGTACAGGCATTGATGGGAGAGTTAGGGACTAGGCTCAAGAGGAAAGGACTTTGATGGAAGGGTTAAGGTGCTGGAATGAAGGGCTTTGATGTTAGCATACTAAAAGAATGAACTTTCGTGGGTGTTTAGCACATCCTTTTCTATAGTTGGACATATGTTCTCTTTGGTATTGGAACTGACATTGAAACGCACAAGTCACGTGGTATTGTACGAATTGAATTGTTTCCACTTTTCTGGATGGATAAGTACAGAAGCTGCTACCTTGGCATTGGAAACAGTAAAGTATGAGGCAGGAGTAATCATTCCGTTTCATCTGGTGAGTTCCCCAGGCAAGCGATCCTTCCATCGTTACCTGGTCTGGCCTCCACCCGATTCCAGGCTCATTCTGGCTGAATCCTGATACTTTTTGACTTACAGGCCAATCAGCTGTAAAAAAAACACCTTACAATTCATGGCAGGCCATAACCGCAAGAACCGGGGCTCACAGGGGAGGCCCATAAACATGACCTCAAGGGGCATTAAATGAGGGCCATGTCAGTCAAGTCCAAATCCTGACTTCAGATAAAGGTACAGGACGTGGTGCCTGGACACACACACACAAGGCAGGCACACTGTGCCAGATGGCAGTGAATTGTTCCCCTTTTGACCTCCCGTGCACCTTGAATGTACTGGAGATGACACTATACAGACATGGGCCATTGAAGAGAGCATGCAGTGAACAACCAGTTGACTGATTCATCAATGACACAGTATTAAGGGATGAGAGTTGTCTTACCTAGCTCCTCGAGTTCAGCAGTCATGGATTTGGAGCGGAGAGTCAGTGTGGTACTTGGCGCTCTTTTCGGGGGCGGCGGGGCTGTAATAAAAAGAGACGAGAGGTTGGACTTTCTGCTCAGGACCTTCCTCGCACCCCCGAGGTGCAGGTGCCATTTTTTCTCCACTGCCTGAATCTCGTCGTAATCATGACAGGAGTCACCGCACTGCTGGAGGATCTTGTTCAAACTACGCGTGGAAGAAAACTTCTTCATGCTATCCCCTGCGGAGGGAGTTCGGGCCTAGTGGGCTCTGGGGCGTGAAGACCACCGCATAAATACTCCACTGGGTGCTGCCTGCCTGCTTCCTAAAAGAGTCCTAAATCATCCTCCAGGATGTGGCAGTGCCAGTCTGGCCTCTCAGCGAGACAGCAGTCAAATTATCTTGAGCCACCCCTTCCTTCACCTCACACACAAAATAATATATATATTTTTGTTCTTCTTTTGACGTTTCTCCCCCCTTAAGCCATCCAGTTGAGGAGCGTAAAGGAATTCTGTCCGTTGTCACAGTTTCAGGTGTACCGAGATTTTCCAAGGCTTGCATACGAACAGTACAGCATTGAAATGTTCAACAGGGAGTACCATGGAAACAAGGCCAGCAGGCAACCCCTTCCTCCTCCACCTCCTCCCACTTTCCCTCCTTGTACAGTCGTGCTTCAGACACCCTTGTGACAAGTAACCAAGTGTGAATTGCAAGTCCTCCGGTCAGGGTAGGGCCATGTCCATTTGCAAATAAGTTCTATTTTTTTTTCATATATACATCTATATATAAAAAGGCAACTGGCTTTTGAGCGAGGTGGCAAAGATTAACACCGCAGGAGTGTGAGATGTGGAGCTGGCCTGCGTTAGGATTCAGGTTGCTGCTTGGGGGGGGGGGGGGGGGGGCACACAACATCCCTGGAAGCTGGATTTGAGAACGACGCCGTCAGCACCCAGGAGGAAATAAACACGAACCGATTCCAGCTCTGAATATTAAATAGTATGTGAACTGCTCTTTTTCAAACAGTCACCGCAGCTTGTCAGCAGCGTTCCTTCTGCGAGGTGAGTAGGCAGGCTGATAGAGCTTCAAATGTGGCACTCCAGGCTTGACGCTGCCAAATGCATGGGCAGCTTTTTAGCCACCCTGACCCTCGCCCTTCCTCGCTCTCCCTCTCTCTCCGGCTGCTCCTCCTCCTCCTCACTCTCGGGTGTTCTCGCCCACCTCCTTGTTTACTGTTTGTTCCCTTTCTTTCCTCTTCCTTATTCCCCACCGCCCCCCCCCCCTCACCTTCCTCCACCCTTCAGTCTCTGTGACATCATGTTAGCTCCTTTAATTTCAGTGCAACCGTATCTCAGTGAAATGTGAAACCGAGATTAGGCGCAAGGTTAAACCTCGTTAAAATTTAACCCAGCTCCCAGCGAATAAACATTGCTGCCGAGTTAGAAATTTAGAACTGAGGGATCATAGAGATACCACGGTGCTGTAAGTATAGTTTGTTTACATACACGCACACATCTACATACGTGTGTGCATATATGTATATATACACATGCACATATATAGATACACAGATGTATACATGTTTACAGAAATAGACATATGCAGATATACACATACACAAAGAACAATACAGCACAGGAACAGGCCCTTCGGCCCTCCAAGCCTGTACCGGTCATGATGCCAACCGTTGCCAAAACCCTCAGCACTTCCTTATGCAGTATCCCTTTATACCCATCCTATCCCTGTGTTTGTCAAGAAGCCTTTTGTATGATGTCTGCTTCCACAACCTCCCCTGGCAACGCTTTCATACATACGCACATACACACACATATATATACAAAATGAATATATATTGAAGTTAACTCATGCATTTCTTTATACTGCATGTGTGAGATCACAGCTGTGTGATTTTAACTCAGAAATTTCCAGTTGAGCATGTGTCAACAGCTATCAGTTTGGTTTATTTGGCAGCATTCTTCCTTCTGAGTCAGAAACTTAGAGGTTCAAAACCTCCTTCCGGACCTGACCACAATTACGACCAATGCTCCAGTGCAGTATTAAGGTCTGCTCTCTGCTGTATTATTTATGGAAAGTGTTTTCCATCAGATAAGGCAATACATTTGGGATTGTGTCTGCTGGATGGGGACGTGTGCAGGGATTTTAATGCTGAACCTGCCCTGGTAGTGTTTGATGGTGCATTACTCCGGGATCACAAAACCATAGAATCCCTACAGTGCAGTAGGAGGCCATTCAGCCCATTACATCTGCACGAATCTCCAAAAGAGCACCCGAATTAGGCCCAATCCCCTGCCCTATCCCTGTAACCCAGCAACCCCACCTAACCTTTGGACACTAAGGGGCAAATTTGACATGGCCAATCCACCTAACCTGCACATCTTTGGACTGTGGGAAGAAACCGGAGCACCCAGAGGAAACCCACGCAGATATGGGGGGAAAGTGCAAACTCCACACAGACACCAGAGATCAGAATCGAACCCGGGTCCCTGGAATTGTGGGACAGCAGTGCTAACCACTGTGCCACCATGCCACCCTAAACTGTATTTAACTGTCTTTAAGCTGTATTTATGTGCCGTCTTTAAATTGTATTTAACCCATGCTGTACCTGTACTGAGAGTGTCTGATGGGACAATGTAGAGTGAGTTTTGCGCTTCAGGCAACTCATGCTGTCTTGACTCTAGGTGCCTGAAACTCTGTGTTAGATTTTACTACATTTGCAAGTGAGGACATCATCTCATCAGTCTCATCCATTCAGTGCAATGCCCCATCATGTCATAGGGAGTATTCCTTTCCATTCAGTGCAAAGAGCTCAAGTGGAAAGGGTGTTACCAGAATCCTGGACTGTTTGCCATCAATAAATCATCGTCATCTAAATGTATAGGATGTGGGGAAATATCATTTTATCTATTTGGTAAGTGTAACAATGCACTTTCAGAGACTTGATAGTGAAAAACAAAGGATGTATTTACGAGGATCTATAGAGCAGCAGCATGTGTGAGAGATCATCAATTGAAAATAGTCACTCAGGGAATGAAGCGGGAGCTCAGGAGAAATCTCTTCATTCAGATTGGATCTGAATCCAGGGTTGGCAGGAAAAAAGTTGGAAGTATTTATTTTTGGCCCAGCTCATCACGTATAGCATCCATTGCAACCACAGAACTTTACAGCATTGAATGAGGCCCTTGATCTATTATATTTGTGCTGGCTCTTGGCTAAAACAATCCAAAATGAATGCCCCTGCCCTGCAGCCATGTGTCTCTCTGATGTGAGGGATATTTGTCCAATTTTCCCAAACGAACTCTGCCTTAACCACAGTCTGGAAAACCCTTTTATACTCAAACTACTCTGTCTACCTTGAAAGAAAACAAGAAAGTTGCATGACACCTTTTCAGCCTAAGGACACTTTATAACCAATGAACTACTTCTGAAGTACAGTTGTAATGCAGCCAATTTGTGAACAGCAAGCTCTGACAAACGACAATGAGATAAACTGCCGGGTTGTCTGCCTTTTAAAAAATATATTTTTAGTAAGAACATTTTTAATTATAACAAAGTAAAACCACAACGTACAATACATACAGCTCCAAACTTAATTTTTTAAAAATAATACCCAATTCATTTTTTCCAATTAAGGGGCAATTTAACGTGACCAATCCACCTACCCTGCACATCTTTGGGTTGTGGGGGCGAAACCCACGCAGACATGGGGAGAATGTGCAAACTCCACACGGACAGTGAGCCAGAGCCAGGATCGAACTTCGAACCTCGGCGCCGTGAGGCAGCAGTGCTAACCACACAACTCCAAACTTAACCACCCCCCCAACCCCACCCCTCAAAAAGGAAAGAAAACTTAACCAAAGCTCAACTGACGGCGACTAGCTCCTTGAAACAGGAAATGAATGATGCCATCTCGAGTAGAACTCATCTAACGATCCCCTCATGGTGCACTTGACCTTCCCGAAGTGTAAAAACTCCATTAGGTCAATCAACCAGGCCGAGGCACCAGGCGGAACAGGAGACCTCCACCCAAGCAGAACTCGCTTCTGCGCTCTCAACGAGGCGAAGGTGATGACATCCGCCTTCACCCCCGCCTGCAGCAAATGTGAGTCCGAGACCCCGAAAATAGCCACCAGCGGAAAAGGCTTCATCCAGCTGAATCCTCAAAATCTCTGACGTGGCACTGAAGAAGGAGACACATAGCTAACAAGTTTAGGACATGACCAGAACATGTGCTTATGATTCGCCGGCCCCCTAGAACACCACTGACACCTGTCTGCCACCCCTGAGAAGAACCCATTCATCCGTGCCCTGGTCAAGTGTGCTCTGTGATTACTGCAGATTGGGGCTAACATCGACATGGAGTCCAGCTTAAAATGCTGCCTGAACTGCCTCAAAATCCTCAGAGTGGCCACCACTACCGGACTCAAAATAAATTTTGCTGGGGGGTAACAGAAGCGGAGCAGTAGCCAAGGCCATCAAACTAGTACCTCTACAAGCGCTCGCCTCCATCTGCCCTATATGGAATCAGACCGTTAAGCTACCCCCTGCACTTTTCAATGTTCACAGCCCAATAATGAAATAACAAATTAGGCAATGCTAGACTGCCTCTCCCTCTGCAGAAATGTCCTATGAATTTGTGGGGTCTTGTCCCCCCCAAATAAAAGAAGATACAATTTTATTAGCCTTCACAAAGAAAGACGTGGGAAGAAAAATGGGGAGACACTGAAACAAAATAGAAACCTCGGGAGGACATTAGTTTTTACCATCTGAACCCTGCCTGCCAAGGACAGGGGGAGGTTATCCCACTTCTTCAAGTCAGATTTGACCCCATTCACCAGACTAGTAAAATTTAGTTTATTGAGCGAGGCCCAGTCGTGGGCCACCCAGATTCCCAGATAACGAAAGTTAGTCTTGACCAAGCGAAAAGGCAATATCCCCAGATCAGCTCCCCTCCCTGGGGAATTCACCAGAAAGTATTTGCTTTTGTCCAGATTCAACTTACAGCCCGAGAAGGAGTCTAAACTCTAAGTAGCTTCATTATCCTGTCCACATTGGAGAGTGGATCCGTTACATCTGCGTACAAGGGACACCAAATGCTCCCTCCCTTCCCTTTCTATCCCCCTCCACCCCGTAGATGACCTCCATTGCTAAGGCAAATAAAAGCGGGAACAATGGGCAACCCTGCCTCATACCCCTTGCTGTAGGGGCCCTGTACAGAAGATGGATCCAAGATATAGGGCCAAAACGAACCTCCAAGGATCTCAAATAGGTACCTCCACTCTAGCCTATCAAATGCTTTTTCAGCACCCACTGAAATAATCACCTCTGGATCAGGCACTTGAGTGGGGGGGGGGGGCAGGACAATATTAAGTAGTCGATGTATGTTGCTGACAGCGGTCGACCCTTGACAAAACCAGCTTGTTCCTCCAAAATCACCCCTGGAAGCCAGGCCTCCAAACGCATTGCCAGCACCTTCGCCAATGGCTTAGCGTGGGCATTCAGTGACGACATGGGACAGTACAACCCACACTCTGTCGGATTCTTATCCTTCTTCAAAATCACGAAATTGATGCCTGCGCCAGTTGCACTGACAATACTGCGCCCCGGGACATAGAATCATTAAACATGTCTAACAACAATGGGCTCAGCTGTCCCACAAATTTCTTATAGGGCGCGATCTAACTAAAAACAAAGTTCTGGGCGGCATTAGCGGGGTCAAGCGCAGGAAATGACTCCGTTATCTATCGGCATTCTGTTTTTTTCTTAGTGCCCCGGCGGGGACCGCCTCCCCCCCCCCCCGAGGCCGCTCTGAGCATCATTTCCTGCACTGAGGAGCTCTAAGGTACCCCTAACGCCCCAACACACCTGCTGGGAGGGTCCTCGGGCCCCCTCCCCCCGCACTTCACCGCATACCAGCAGGGCACCCCTGGGCCCGATCCATGGCATGGGCGAAATGCCAGCCTAGCACCTTGGCACTGCCAGCCTTGTACCTTGACAGTGCCCCAGCCAACCTGGCAATGCCACCAGGGCACCCTGGAACCTGGGTGGCACTGTCATTTGTGGGGACCAGTACTGAACGACGCCTGGCTGGGGTCTCGTCAGCGAGGCCGGTAGATGCCAGGCATGGGCAACCATTCGATCCAGCTCAAGCATAGCTCAGGGAGTTGTTAAACTCACTTAGCCATGCGCAACTGGGTCCCGCCCATTGTGGGCAGGATCCAGATAGCGACATCTTGCGAGATCTTGTCAGATTTCGTGAGGAATAATGGCCATCAGGAATCCTGGGGGAGGCCATCTTGTGCCCCTGTTCCGGCAGGATACGGTGGGTAGATCATGTTCATAGAATTCAATAGGGAACTCGTCTAGGCCCAGAGCTTTACTCAACTGCATTAAACCCATACATTTCAATGATCTCCTCCAGGCTCAACAGGGACTCCAACTCCTCGCCTCCCGTTCCACCACTGGGATAGACAACCATCCAAAAATTGCACCACGGGTAACCCCGCCCCTGGGATTCTGAATTATATAGGCTTCGATAAAAGGCCTTAAAAGTAGCATTGGCCTTCGCTGGACGGACAGCAACCCGACACTGAAGCCCCTCACCTCCAAGGGGGCAGTTTGCCTACTCAGCTGGTGTGCTAAAAGGCGACTGACCTTCTCCCCATATTCATAAAATACCCCCTTGAGTGTTGTAGCTGGTGCTAGCTAGCCAGTTGAGAGCAGCTGAAATTGCATCTGCAACTTCTTCCTTCTTTTCAACAACTCCGGTCGGTCAGTGCAGGTGAGCACTGGTGGTCCACCTCAAGGAAGGAGTCAACCAACCTTTGCCTCTCCACCTTTCCAGTCTTCTCCTTATGCGCTTTGTAGTAGATTATCTCCCTCCTAATGACCGCATTCAGGGCTTTCCACAATGTGGAGGGTGAGATAGTCTCACTCCAGTTGAACTCAATGTATTCCCAATGGTGTAGGATACCTCTCACAGAATCCTTTATCCGCCAGCAATGCCGTATTGAATCTCCCCAGGGGGGTGCTGGGAGTGGTCCGGCCCCAACATAAAATCTACAAAATGTGCAGAATTATCCAAAATAAATATTGCTGAGTATCCCGTCCCCTTCACCCCAGGAAGGAGAGACCTAACCGCCCCAAAAAGTCAATCTGAGAGCAGACATGATGAACATGAGAGAAAAAAGAACAGTCCTTCTCTCTTGGATGTAAAAATCAGCAGTGGTCTGCCTCCCCCATCTGTTCCATAAAAGCTAATAAGGCCTTTGCCACACCCGATGGAATTGAAGACTTGGGCCTCGACCTATCCAACCGAGGGTCCAATACACAATTAAAGTCCCCCCCCCCCCCCCCCTGCCCCTAGAATTAACTGGTGCAAGTCCAGATTGGGAATAGAAGCCAGCAACTTGTTGATTAAAGTGTATCGTCCCAATTTGGGGCATACAAATTAACTAAGACCATCAAAGTACACGCCAACGACCAAATATTTTAACCCCCCCAAAAGATACGCTTTTGATAACCAAAACAGCAACCCCCCGGGCCGTACCATCAAAACCCTAATGGAATCCCTGCCCCACCCAGCCCTTCTGTAGCCTTGTCTGGTCCTTGATCCGCAAATGGGTCTTCTTCAAAAACACAACATCAGTATTCAAACTCTTCAGGTGCACAAACACACTGGACCCTTTCACTGGTCCGTTCAACCCCTTACATTCCAAGTGACCAGCCAGACAGGGGCTGGTCCAGAGACAATAATTTCCACCGTGTGGGGTAACCCAGCAACTACCCAGAGAGTGCCAACACGAGATGGCTGCCAACCACCCCACCCCCCCCCCCGCCACCAGAACAGAACAAAGAAAAAGTTGTAGTCACCGTCAGAGAACTAACCCTTCCCCCCCAAGCCCAAAGCCCACCAACACCACACCCAAATAAACAAGCAAACAGCAACAAGACGAACAAAGGCCCCACCCTCCCACCGTCCGCCCCACCCCTAACCCCAAACAAAATAAAAATAAAATCCTAAACTCATCATTAAAACTGCTCGAATGTAATGAGCTGCAGTTACCCCCTCCACTGCACTCCAGGGAGCTAACCCTACAGTTAGCAGGCAGCCCCCGCTCAGAGTAGAAGCAGAACAAATAACCATAACACGGACCAGTCCCCCCCACCCATGCCCAACTTTAATAGTCAAAGAAAAAAGAACAGTACCATCCCATAAACCAATAAGACAAAATACAAATACAAACTCCAAATTAGCCCACAGTAAACCCCAGCAAATCTCAAAAATCACAAGCCCTGACCTCATACAGAGATATCACATTGAATCCAATTAACAATTAGCTCGTCCCAGTCTATGCTTCTTCACAAATGCATCCGCCTCCTCCAGCACATCAAAATAACAGTACTTCACGTTGTAAGTTACTCAAAGGCATGCAGGGTATACCACACTGGTGGACCCGAGAGGAGAAGATGGCGGCTCCCATTGTGCGTCTGGCATGGGGGAGGGGGCGATAGCGGGCGCGATCGCAGCGACTGCGCGAGCCTGGCACACAGCCGCGAAGTGGCCCTTTTTACTGCAGGCTTTACAAATTGCAGTGCGGGCCGGGCAGTGTTGGCGGGGGTGCTTCTGCTGACCGCGAAGTAGCAGCGGGGACCCCCGGGGTGTGCGGATCGGCGTGCGGCGCAGGCGTATTGCGAAGGCAGGGCCCCGGCTGAGGAGGTCGACGGCGGGGTCCAAAAGGGGTAGGAAGGGGTAGAAGGGTGGGCAGCGCAGCGGGAGAGGTACGATTGAACGTTACGGGATGCGACCATCATGGAAAGCGCCAAGGGTTTCGTCCCTGCCAGTTCGAGCGTGGCCCCTTCCAGCAATCATTCTCCGCCGCGTTGCTGTAAGCCTCGAAATATGCTAGCCAGTGAGCAAAGTCTTTCCTGGCATCAGGCGAGTGAGGATCCAGCTGCAGGCGATCGGGCTTAATTCGGATATCCATTCTGTGGAAAATCTGACTGTAATAAATTGATGCACGATCAATTACACAAAGACTAAAGTTGGGTACAACTGTAGCTTTATTACAGTCAGATGCGTGGCCTCCTGCTGCAGCTGGCGAAATGGCAGGGCACTGGAGGTCATGCATATTTATACAGTTCTCCCTGGGCGGAGCCAGCTGGCAGGAGCTACCGGCGAACCTGTAGTGCAGGTCCTACCTTACATCTCCGATTACAGTGGATCACCACACAAACCTAATCAAACACCGTTTTGTACAATGCAGCCGTGGTCTTCTTGAAAGTTGCAAGCCACTTCGTCTGTTGCACTCCGAGCTCCTGGTAAAGCCTAATGGCATGGCCCTCCCATTAATAGTTCCCTTGGTCCTTCACCCACCGCAGGACACGTTCCTTCTCCTGGTAGCTATGGAACCGCACAATGATTTGCCGTGCTGTGGGCTTGATCCAGCTCAGGTGGGGACGTCATTCCACCCTCCCCCCATCCACCTTCCCAAACATCTGCGACATACATTCCATCGGATTTGGGCCCTCCAGACTCTCCTGCAGCCCCACGATTCTCAGGTTCTGCCTTCTAGACAGATTCCCTATATCGTCCACCTTGGCTCTGAGTACCTTATTATCCCTGGCCACCCTTGCCAACTCCACTTCCAGGGAGGCGATCTGGTTACTCTGCCTCGAGAGACACCTTTACCATCTGGCCTGTTTTTGCCAAAGCCGAACAAACGGGAGCCAGGGCCCCTTCCATTGCTCCGTCGACCTCCTCAGAGACAGCCTGCCGTAACTTCCGCCAAGGTGCCTGTAGGCACCAGAGCCATCAATGGAGTGTCCAAAGTCACAGCAGGAGCCTCTGCCATTTTCTCAGACGATGAGGCTCGAGAAGCTTCTGAGTTTGATGACGATTTGTTGCATGTCTGCTGCCTGGTCTTGTACCTTTTGGGCACTCGTGTTACGTGGGAACCCTATCCCATCGAACTAATAAAGTTCCACCTCAACCCACCCCAAAAAACAGGCGAAAAGGGCCAAAAACCAAAGTATTCTGGCGGGAGCCATCTCGTGTGCGACTGCTCTCCACTTGCCGCCACCAGAAGTCCACTGCAATGGTGTCAGATTGTCTGTCTTAATTATATAATGAAGTTACTGTGAAGAGCTCCTAGTCGCCACATTCCGGCGCCTGTTCGGACATGCTGGTACGGGAATTGAACCGTGCTGCTGGCCTGCCTTGGTCTGCTTTAAAAGCCATCTCTTTAGCCCTGTGCTAAATCAGCCCCTGTAACAGGGAGAGCTGCCTTGCTCCTCCTTGAATAGTGCCATGGGATCTTTTACATCAACCTGAGAAAGGACATGGAGCTTAATATTTAATTCAAAGGGAGGCACTTTGGTAGTACATCACTCCTTCAATCCTGTATCATAGAATTTACAATGTGGAAGGAGGCCATTCGGTCCATCGAGTCTGCACCAGCCCTTGGAATGAGCACCCTACCTAAGCCCATACCTCCACCCTATCCCCACAACCCAGTAACCCCACCTAACCTTTTTGGACACTCAGGGCAATTTAGCATGGCCAATCCACCTAATCTGCACATCTTTGGACTGTGGGAGGAAACCGGAACACCCGGAGGAAACCCACACAGACACGGGGAGAACGTGCAGACTCCACACAGACAGTGACCCAAGATGGGAATCGACCCTGGGGCCCTGGAGCTGTGAAGCAACTGTGCCGTGCACTGAAGTGTCAGCCCAGATTATGTACTCAAGTCTTTGAATTAGGGGTTGGACCCACAACAGTGGCTGAGAGGTGAGAGTGCTACCAATTGAGTAGGACTGAAGCTTCTCTGTAGAATTTTAAATCAACGATTCCTTGTCAAAAACCCTCCAACCAGAGGAAATCGTCTTTCCCTATTCAGCCGATTATAACCTTTCAACATTTGAAAAAAAAAGCACTCAGCAATGTAAATCAAGGGGTGGAGGATTTGGCTCTATGACTGGTCAATGGCTGATCTGTTCCACTAGAGGATCTCCCATGCATGATGACAAAAATTGGATTTTCAAGTGTGTTATTGCACTGGAAACATAAGGGCTGTTGGAAATCCAGTCTGACATCATTGCTCAGTGATTGATTCTTAATAGACTTTTACTCAGCAAGTGATTGGAATGTGGTACTTACTACAGTATGGAATAGCTGAGGCAAACAGTACTGATGCATTTAAGGGGAAGCTAGATATGTAGGTGGAAGTATAAAGTTACATAGAAAATACAGCTCAAAACATGCCAATGAGCCCAACGAGTCCATGCCAGTATTAATACTCCTTTTGAGCTTCCTCCCATTCTTTCTCATCTACTGTTATTAACAAAACTGTCAGTTCGCTCTCCCTTAAGTGTTTATCTAGTTTCCCTTTCAATGCATCTATGCCATCATATCAATTTCTTCCTCTTGGAGCAAGTTCCACATTCTCATCAGAGGTTTCTTTTTAATTATCCATTTGATTCCTAGAGTTTGTACGTGTTAATGGGATCTGGGTGTCGCCGACAAGACCAGCATTCATTGTCCATCCCTAATGCCATTGAGAAGGTGAAAATGAGTGATGCCCTCTTGAATCTCTGCATTCCATGTGATGCAGGTACACCCACAATCATCGATGTTCTGATGTCCAGCAGTGAAGTGTTAGTCATTGACACAGATGACAGGTCTAGTCCTGTATATTCTCCCGTAAGCAGTTTACCAGCATGTGAAGCAATTGTTGCAGTACACCAACTCAGATATGGTGGCAACAAATAGCACAGATTACAGTTAATCAGAGTGCCAGGCTCGGATTTCCGCCATGGCAGAGAGGCCCTCCGTCGTGGGGAAAATCCTGGAAATATTTCCCATCTTCATGGGACTGGAACTGGAGTCGAGCTATGGTTCACACGTGTGCGGCTGGCCATTTAAATCACCAGCTGCCTCCATTGAAGTGGGATTTTCGAAGAACAGGAGTGTGGAATCTGGAGTTTGCAGAATAGAACAAGTAAAAGGAGGTCTGAACTTAGTGTATGTTTTTGGATAACCAGGGAGAGGTAAGGTGACTCTTTGGATAGGGACCAGTGTCAATTTTCGGAGAGGCAAGGCACCCTTTAGGAAAGGTAAGGCGTTGGTTAAAAGTAAACATGATTATGTACTTCTTATGCACAAAATAATTGGAACTGTCAAAGAAGTGTCAAAGAGCTGTCCAGATGTCAAGGCAAGGTTAAGGAGCTGTCCAGCTGTCACAGGTGTCCAGGGAACCCTGTCAACGCTGTCAAAGTTTGCCAGGGAAATGTCAAAGCTGTCAGGGAACTGTCCAAAGATTGTTTTTATTCACTGAAAGGATATAGGCTGCATTGGTTGGGCCAGCATTAATTGCCCACCCATAATCACCCTTGAGAAGGTGGTGGTGAGTTGCTTTCTTGAACCACTGGAGACCATGTGATGTAGGTACACCCACAATGCTGTTGGGAAGGGAGATCCAGGATTTTGACTCAGCAACAGTGAAGGAATGGTGATATATAACAAGTCAGGATATTAAGTGGCTTAGAGGAGAACTTCCAGGTGGTGGTGATCGCTTGAAACTGGTGCCCTTGTCCTTCTAGATGGTAGTGGTCGTGGATGTGGAAGGTGCTTCTAAGGAGTCTTGGCGAGTTCCTGCAGTGCATCTTCTAGATGGTACACACTGCTGCTGTGCATCAAGTGATGATGCAGTGAATGTTTGTGGAAGGGATCCCAATCAAGCGGATTGCTTTGTCTTGGATGATGTTGGGCTTCTTGTGTGTTGTTGGAGCTGCACTCATCGAGGCAATAGGTCAGATTATTCTATCATAATCGTGACTTGTGCCTTTTAGATTGTGGGCAGGCTTTGGGGAGACAGGAGCTGAGTTACTCACCACAGGATTCCTAGCTTCTGACCTGCTCTTGTAGCATCATTATTCATATGTTAGTCAAGTTCAGTTTCTAATCAGTTGTATTCCACTGGACATTGATGTTGCAGGATTCAGTGATGGCAATGCCATTGAATGTCAAGGGGCGATGGTTAGCGTTTCTCCTGTTGGAGGTGGCAATTACCTGGCACTTGTGTGGTGCAAATGTTGCTTGTCACTTGTCAGCCCAAGCCAGGTCTTGTAACATTTGGACATGGACTGATTCAGTATCTGAGGAATCATGAATGGTGCTGAACATAGAGCAGTCATGAGCGAACATCCCAACTTCTGAGCTTATGATGGAATGAAGGTCATTGATGAAGCAGCTGAAGTTGTTTGAGCCTAGGATGTTCCTGAGGAACTCCTGCAGTGCATCTTGTAGCTGGTACATACTGCTGTTACTGTGCTCCGTAGAGCACATACCTCCGCAACACTCTGTTAACTCAATTACAATTATACAGCTCTTCTTTGAAGCTTTCTCCTGCTGGTTGATGCCCTGTATGTGCAAAGTTGAGAAAAAATATTTTAATTGAGATCTTCTATCTCACTGAGGAGGCTTTAGGCTAATTCACATCCAGTGATCTGCTTTGAAAACTCTGCTCACATTTTGACTGCTGTGAAAAATTCCACCACAGTAGCTGAGACAATCCATAACATTAAAAAACAACAACATTCAGCACAACTGGTCTTTATGGTCCACACAAGCCTCCACTCACTCAATTTCATCTAATCCCACCAATAAGCTTCTATTTTTTTCTCCTTTCAGTATTTACCAAGCTTCCCCTTAAATGTTCACTCTGGGAGTTGCCTTTCTCTCCTTGGATTAGTGTTGCAGAATGTTTCGCATCCACCTGAAGGGCAAATGGGACCTCGGTTTAACGTCTGATTCGAAAGACTACCTCTGACAGTGCGGCATACCCATCAGACACAGAAGTGAAATTGCTCCCCACTGCGCCAAGGCTGAGGAACTGAGCCAACAATGTTTAAAACTGGTTCCCTTCCAGTCGGGGAACACTTCAGCAGTCAAGGGCATTCAGCCTCTGATCTCCGGGTAAGCGTTCTCCAAGGCGGCCTTCAGGACGCGCGACAGCGCAGAATCGCCGAGCAGAAGCTTATAGCCAAGTTCCGCACACATGAGTGCGGCCTCAACCGGCACCTGGGATTCATGTCTCATTACATTCATCCCCCACCATCTGGCCTGCGAAATCCTACCAACTGTCCTGGCTTGACACAATTCACACCTCTTTAACCTGGGGTTACCCCATCTCTGGATCTGTAAAGACTTAATCACCTGCTAATGCTCGCATTCCAAGCATTGTCTGGCATCTTTGAATCTGTCTATATATATATATGTTTCTGGAACATACCTCTTCATTCACCTGAGGAAGGAGCTACGCTCCGAAAGCTAGTGACTCGAAACAAACCTGTTGGACTTTAACCTGGTGTTGTAAGACGTCTTACAATGTTTAAAATGTTTGAGAAGGTAAATAATGATAAATAATTTCGACAAAATCATCAAATTAGTAACAGAGTCAGATTCTGGGGGAGTGCTGGAAATATAAAGGGAGAGGGAAGGAAATAAATGCTTCACATAATGGAATGGATTATGGTATGCTTTTGCGTATGTGTATATAT
This sequence comes from Scyliorhinus torazame, assembly GCF_047496885.1. Classification (NCBI taxonomy): domain Eukaryota; kingdom Metazoa; phylum Chordata; class Chondrichthyes; order Carcharhiniformes; family Scyliorhinidae; genus Scyliorhinus; species Scyliorhinus torazame. Next base: position 26,823,553 of record NC_092719.1, read on the forward strand.
ATTTGGTAAGCACAAGATTGGGTCAACTATGATACCCCTCATGTCTCAGGTCGTCAACGCTCTCTGAGCTCATGTGAAGAATAGTACCTTCAATGCATAAGTACTGACACAGGGACAACAGAAGACGGCATCACGGTTCCAGGGTTGATGTTGACCTTGTCCTGCTTCCTCTTCTCCCACACTCTTGTTTCCACACAGGTCTTTCTCAACCCAGCCGTCATTACCTCTGCCAGTGGAGGGGTGAAAAGGTAATGTTTTGCCCATTTGTCAATTTGTTTGTCTGCAAACAATATATCACAGAGGGGTTTGTTGGTCTAGGGGTATGGTTCTCGCTTTGGATGTCTCTTTGGGCAGCACGGTAGCATTGTGGATAGCACAATTGCTTCACAGCTCCAGGGTCCCAGGTTCGATTCCGGCTTGGGTCACTGTCTGTGCGGATTCTGCACATCCTCCCCGTGTGTGCGTGGGTTTCCTCTGGGTGCTCTGGTTTCCTCCCACAGTCCAAAGATGTGCAGGTTAGGTGGATTGGCCGTGATAAATTGCCCTTAGTGTCCAAAATTGCCCTTAGTGTTGGGTGGGGTTGCTGGGTTGTGGGGATAGGGTGGAGGTGTTTGACCTTGGATAGGGTGCTCTTTCCAAGAGCCGGTGCAGACTCGATGGGCCGGGTGGCCTCCTTCTGCACTGTAAATTCACTGATAATCTATGATTAATCTGAGACAAAGGTTTGGCACAACATCGTGGGCCGAAGGGCCTGTTCTGTGCTGTATTTTTCTATGTTCTATCTCAATATATCAGATTAGTTTTTTGACGAAGATGCGGATCAGAATCTGGATCCTGGATTTTTTTCAAGTATCTAGCATCTTGGGAGGCAGGGTGAATTGACTTTATTTTAGAATGCTGTGGGTTGTTTTATTTAGAAATTTGTTGTTTTTGAAAGTTGTCTCGCTACTGTGGCGGAATTGTCACAGCTGTCAAAGTGTGAGCAGGGTTTTCAGAGCAGATCACTGCATGTGGATTGACCTGAAGCCTCCTCAGTGAGATAGAAGTTCTTAATTAAGATATCTTTTTAATCACCTTTGCAATTACAGACATCAACCAGCAGGGGAAAGCTTCAACGAAGAACTGTATAATTGTAATTGCGTTTTAACAGAGTGTTGTGGAGGTATGTGCTCTACAGAGTGTGCTCTTTTGTTTAGATCAGTTATTAAAAAGTGAAATGAGTGACTGGATACCAGTGATGTGGGAGCTGTTTATTGAATACTACAGCACCAGCCACTTTTTATACAGAGTATAAATATTTTAGAGATTTAATAGCGTTATTTCTCATTTATTAAAGGAAAGCACGAAAGGAGAAAACCTTAAGATACTTAAAGTAATGTTTCTCTGTTTTGTACTCTGAAATTTATTGCAGAATTAAGCATTTTTTAAATTTAAAAAGGTATGTATTAAAATTTTATGGCTGTCTGCACTTTCTGTTGATATTTTCCATTATATTGATTCCTATATTTCACATTTAAAATGGGAACTGCAAATGTAAATAGCATAATGTAATTTCACACCACTGCCTGTGGTGACATTGTAGCGCCACCATTAGTGGCAGATTGTAATTACAGTGCAATAAGTTTACATAGACAATTTCCAATAACAATGTGGACGTTGGAATCTACATAATATAAAGATAGAATATTTGACTTGAATGCGGGAACTCAATTACCTTTGCATATCCTGGTCCAACTGTTACCTATTCTCTATCCTGGCTTCCTCAAAGGACTACTTTAGAGCTGAACTCCCTCTCTTCAATACCAGAGGCAATCAAGTAGCTTCTCCTATGACATGTCCTGATGCTGCTTTGGCCCAGTTGGCAGCATTTTCACCATGGGGGTTTGAAGGTTATGAATTGAATTCCTACTGTAGAATGTCAGCATATAAACCAATTCTGCAGGTCGGCAATGACTGCAGTGCTGTTGATCCCAGGATGAGATAGTAAACCCAATACATAAAAAGGTTATTCTGGTGCATAATAATGAACTATCCTAGAAGTAACAGGCAGTTCTACCTACAGATTGGTCAATGTGCCAAAAATAAAGTAAGCAATTATTTGACTAGTTATGGAATCTCACACAAGTCACAGGAACATTGAAACAGGAGAAAGCCATTCTGTCTTTAGAGCTAGTTCCGCCATTAAATTAGATCGTGATTGATATACTTGTCTTAGAGAGGGTGCAACAAAGGTTTATTAGGTTGCTTTCTAGGATGAGGTGATTCTCCAATGAGATGACGTTGAGTAATGGGTCTACATTCTCTGGAGTTTGGAAGAATTAAAGGTGATCTCATTGAAATGTACAGAAATCTGAAGAAGGCTTGATAGCCCTGAAGAGGGTAGATGATGTGATGTTGTTTCTCCTGGCCCGACAGTCTTAATCTAGAAACCATAGTCTCAGGAAAATGGATTGGCCATTTAGGACTGAGATGAGGAGAAGTTTCTTCATCCATAGGGTATGAATCTTTGGAATTTTCTACCCCAGAGGATTGTTGATGGTTAGACGCTAAGTATATTCCAACTGATGAATGGACACCAGGGGTATGAAAGGATATGGGCCAAGTGGAGTTGAGGTGGACGTTCAACCCATGATATTATAGAATGTTGGAGATGGCTCAAGGGCTATATGGCTACTCCTGTTCCTATTCCTTATGTTTGCTCTATGTCTAAACTCCATTTAAGCTGTCATTGCATCATGTCCATCAATAAAATTACCGAACAAAAACCTACCAATCTCAGGATTGAAAATTTCAACCCCAGTATCCACAGTCTTTGGTAGTAGGGGTGCGGGGGAGTAGTGGTTGAGTTCAAGATTTTGAACACTTTTTGTGTGGAAAAAGTGCTTCCTTATTTCACTCTTGAGTGGCCTGGTTTTAAGTAACTGTAGTAAGTGAAATGTGTTGAGAGATGTGCTATATATGGAAGTTTATTAATATTAGTAGAAACTTTAAAAATCAACTTAGAAGTTAATGGGTGATAGTTGAGAGCAAATTCATATTCACTGTGGATCTCACTGAGTTGATTTCCAGAGAAATAACTGAGAATAACTGATTAACATTTAATTTGAGACATAACATGAGGCTGGTAGTTCGCAGACTTCAGGGAAAATAGACAGACTTGTGAAATGGGCAGGCAGCTGAAATTTAATGAAGAGAAGCGTGAAGTGATGGTTTTTGGAAAAACGACTGAGAAGAGGCAGGATAAATTAAATGATACAATCTTAAGGCATATGGCATGTTTGCTTTCACCAGCCGGGGCATTGAGTACAAGAGTTGGCAGGTCATGTTACAGTTGTATAAAACTTCAGTTAGGCCCCAGTTGGAATTCTGCGTGCAGTTCGGGTCGCCGCACTGCCGGAAGGACGTGGCTTCTTTGGAGAGAGTGCAAATAAGGTTTGCCAGGATGTTGCCTGGTCTGGAGGGTGTTAGCTATGATGAGAGGTTGAATAAATTTGGATTTTTTTCGTGGGAAAGATGGAGGCTGAGGGGAGACCTGATTGAGATCTACAAAATTACAAGAGGTTTGGACATGGTGAATAGTCAGAAGCTTTTTCCCAAGGTCGAAGACTCAATTACAGGGGGGCACAGGTTCAAGGCATGAGGAGGAAAGTTTTGGGGAGATGTGCGGGGAAAGTTTTTCACACAGAGGCTGGTGGGTGCCTGGAATGCATTGCCAGTGGAGGTGGTGGAGGCAGGCACGATAGCAACATTTAAGATGTGTCTTGATAGACACATGAACGGGCAGGGAATGGAGGGATTCAGATCGTTTGGGCAATAAGTAGTAGGTCTAAATAAGGAATCTGGATCAGCGCAGGCTTGGTGGGCCGAAGGGCCTGTTCCTGTGCTGTAATGTTCTTTGTTGTAAAGCAGATGCAGGAACAGAGGGAACAGGAGGTTCAGATACACAAATCTTCCATTGTAGCAGGATAGGTTGAAAAGGCTTTCAAATAATAATATGGGGTAAGAAAGTAGTGGCATAGAGTGAAATAAGCAAGGAGGCTGCGGTAAACCTTTATAATTCACTGCTAAGGTCATTTCTGGAGGGTTGTGTCGAATTAAAAAGGATGTAAAGACCTGAGACAGAGTTTAGAAGAAATTTACTAGAATGGTACCTTGATCAGGGACTTCAGTTATGTGAAGATATTGGAAAAGCTGGGATTCTGCTTAAAGCAGAGTGGGTTAAAGGAAGATTTAATAACTCCCAATGGGTCAGAATGGAAGAGAGTTTGTTTAGGGGGTCGGGATTGAAGGCGCTAGCGACAGCGCCGCTCCCCACAGCCCCGGGGAGATACTCAGGGAGTCCGGTAGTAATAGCTTTGTTAAGAATTTGGAGGCAGTTTCAACAGCACTTTGGGTTGGGGGCAGGGTTAAGGGAAATGCCGATTCGGAGATTTGAGCCAGCGAAGTGGGATGGGAATTTTCGGAAATGGGAGGAGAAAGGAATTAAGACACTAAAAGATTTGTTTCTTGGGGTCGTTTTGCGGGATTGAAGGAGCTGGGAGTGAAGTATGGGCTGGAGCAGGGGGAAATATTTAGATACAAGCAAGTTCGAGACTTTGCCAGAAAGGAGATACAGAGCTTCCCAGTAGAGCCGGCTTCCACATTGCTGGAGGAGGTGCTGACGACTGGGGAAGGGAGTACTATCTGCGGTTTACGGGGCTATTTTGGAGGAGGAGAAGGCGGCGCTAGAAGGGATCAAGGCAAAGTGGGAGGAAGAGTTGGGAGAGGATATGGAGGAGGGGTTCTGGTGTGAGGTGCTCCGGAGGGTGAACGCCTCCAACTCGTGCGCGAGGTTGGGGCTGATACAGCTGAAGGTGGTGTATAGAGCACACCTCACAAGGGCAAGGATGAGCCTAATCTCGAAAGTGGTGCACGTGAAACTGGACCCGGGCCCTCGGGGGGCCATATTCGGGGTGTCGGACCAGCCGGGGTTGGAAACGGGCCTCGTTGATCGCCCAAAGGCAGATCCTGTTAGGGTGGAGATCAACCTCTCCACCCTGTGCCCTGGCGTGGCGGGGAGAACCTGTTGGTATCTTGACTCTTGAGAAGGTTAAGTTTGAACTGAGGGGAAGAATGGAGGGGTTCTACAATTCATGGGCGTTATTCATGATGCACTTTCGAGAATTGGATCACATCGAACATTAGGGGGTTGCGGCTGGGAGGGTTGGGGGGAGGGGGACTGTATGTGTTAATGGTGATTATGGGTGATTCCGGATTCCTTTTTATTTGTTTATGTTAACACGCGGGCTAATGTCTGGGGTTTGGTGGGAGGTGGGGATCGTTGTTATTGATATGGGGATTGACATTACATTCGTTACTGATTATTGTTTATTGTTGGGTGTAAATTTGGGAGAAAATGTGAAAAAGGAGGAGAATAAAAAATATTTTTAAAAAAGAAAGATTTAATCGATGCAATCAATTATGAGAGCTTTTGGTAGCATAATCGGGAGAAATTGGGCACGATTTAACGGAAAAATTCTTAGTGTTATTTTGGGCACGATTTCTCGATGGTGTTTCTCGATGGCCCTGCTGGCGAGATCACGGCCCATATTCAACAGCACTTAGTGCCAAAAATGAACCCTCACGAGTGTCTCGCCATTGCCAGCTGTCTTGCCGTCTGATTCGCAAGAACTGTGGCTCAAAGTCTCGCCGCTACCAAGGGGGAGCTGCTTTGAAACGCTCCCTCACCACTCACTCCCAGTCAACACACAAGCATGGCAGCGCGCGGACCTGCTCCTCGCTTTGGCGCTGCCGACCTGGACAGGTTTCTCGACGCTGTGAATGAGGGACGAGGCCACCAAAACCACCTGGGAGGCAGTGGCAGCAGCTGTCAGTATGGGCAGCATGAACAGGAGGATCAGCATCCAATGTCGGAAGGAGGCCAACAACTTCCACCGAGCTGCAAGGGGAAGTTACCACCTGTCTCCTGGCATCAGTCCCGCCTGCCACCCCTCAAATTCCCAACCTCCCCCACAAATCACTGGCTGACACCTCAAACCCTCCCCAAATCCAAACTATGTGCTTGTCCTCTGCACCTCCTGATACACACCAGCACAACCCCTTCGTGTCCACTTGTGGTGTCCTCACATGGCAGCTGCTATAGATCCCTCTGATCCAGCAAGCGCACGGCTCACAAAGCTTTCTCTTTGCCCCTACAGGAGAAGATAGCTCATAATAAGTGGGAAAGGGCCAAGATGGAGAATGGATTCGAGTCTTCACCCCCTATGAGGAACGGGCCCTGGAAATCGCGGGGTTGATCGAGGAGAGAGCAGTCACCGACAGCGAGGCTGGCCTACGCTGCAGAGGTGAGGATCCATTGTCCCTTCACCCGGATGATCTGTCTCAAGTGAGTTGTTCATGTCACACAAAATTATCCATCCCTCTCAGTGACCACATGTTCATTCTCTCGCAGGATCTCCATCTGACGGGGCCGGGGCATCCGGTGTCATTCCCCCCCCCCATCCGCCATCCAAGAGACCACCTCTGCAGAGAGGTCCAAGGAGATCTCTGGCGAGGTGTCACAGCTCTCACCCCACCTTCCACCAGAGCAGAGACACCTCGGTGGGCGACGTTAGTGGACAGGCTTCCGGGGCAAAATCTGGTGAGCACCACACAGTTGCTGATGCACATCAGGTGGAGGCAGGAACATTCAAGGGAATCCGCAGTCGGAGGTCTGCCGGATCACAGGACCCAGCTGAGCCCCGGTCAGATGCCTCTGGATAAGGTTCTCCCAGAGCTGATGCAGATGCTAGGACACGGCCATGAGTTTCAGGAGGGGATGTCAGCACAAGGTCAGTGTTTGAGTGGTGGTGTCCAAAGCATGGCTCAGTCTGTGACGATCATGGCTGAGGGCCTCGACATCATGTCCCAGTTGTTGGGGGACATGTCCTATATGCAGGTGGACATTGCTGAGGTCCTGAAGAGCATATTCCAGTTGCTGAGGGACATGTCTAAGACGCAGCTGGGCATTGCCAGGCCACTGCAGAACTTGGCCCAGTCACTGGGAGCATGAGGGCGTCAACACCATGGTGCAGACAACGTGGCCTGGCTGAACCAGATAATGCAGAGGCCTCTGGAGCTCAGCCCAGCTGCCCCTCGGTCCCATGGAGATCCTCAGGGCCCTACGGGCACCCTCAGGGAGGAGGAAGCACTGGAGGCCAACCCAGGGCCTGGCACAAAGTAGACGATGGCGGTCTCCAGTTCCTCCGAATCCCCACCTCCTGACACTGCGGTATCTCAAGGGCAGCGGGCAGCAGGGTGGCAGGGCAAAGCCAGTGACATTGGTAAGTCGGCTGGGGCCCTCCAGCTCCAGGCCCTCCACAGGACACGGCTAAGGGCATCAAAGGCCATGTGCGAAAAATAGCAGGCAGCCTCCACCTCTGAGGTGCATACTGGGGACACACCTAGACATATCACTAGGCCATGTAAGGTCAAGAAGATTGAGGAGCACTGAGTGGGCTCTGAACGGCACTGGTGACGGCGGGGGTCACTATGTGTAGCTAGGGGGAATGGAAATGTCAAATGTTCAGTATTAAATCATATTACACCTGATACATGTGCAGCCTCTGGCACGTTAATCTTCACACCGGGCCTGCCTGCAACCCCACCCCCTCTTTCCCTCCGCATCTCCCACCCCCCACCACAGTGGTCCAAGATCAAATGCCCCAGATGCAGACCCAGTTCAAGTGATGGGTGTGGGCGCGCTGTCAGCAGAAAGACAGGAGTCAGACTTTGGCATAAACTGAGGAGCACCAGGGCTAACCTCATAGTGAGAGATCATCACTCTCCTGTCTTGTATATTGACTCATTTCCGCCTCGGTCTCCGAACTTCGCACTGCCATCATCAGCCAGGACCTCAATGGGTACCCAAGAGCCAACCCGCCATCCTGGGGTGGTCCTCAAAAGTGCTGAGAATCTCTGAGTATCCCAGGGTGTAGATGTCATGCATGCTCCCTGGAAAGTGTACACACAGGTGCATTATCCGGAGGTAGTGGCCACACAGGAATTGGACATTCAGGGAGTGGAACCCCTTCCTGTTAATGAAGGGCACTCCCTGATGCCCCGTTGCACGCACGTGTACCATTAATTACCCCCTGAACCTGGGGCATCCCAGCGTTGGTGGAGGATCCTGCAGCCCGGACTTCTTTGTGGGCTTGGTCCAGCTCAAAGTTGATAAAGTCTGATGCCTCTGGGAGTTTATCAAGGAGAAATTCATCCTTTCCACTGTTGATGTGAGATGAAGATTTATGATCTGGGTTTGCCACTTCGGGATGCCACTGATGATCAAGTTACTATTGACTCTGCGCTTGCGACCCAGAAGTATCACATTGACCTCATGGATGGACTTGTGGGCTGTTCTTGTGATATGCCCCACAAGTCCCTGCTCTAGCCCTGTAATGAACTGGTGGCATAGAAATTCATGGCTGCGGTGACCTTCACAGCCACTGGGACGGGATGTCCTCCTCCACAGGGTGCCAAGTCCACAAGGCCATGGCACAGGTGCTGCACTGTCACTTTTCTGAGACGGAGTCTCCTGAGGCACATGCTGTCCATTATCTCCTCGAAAGATCAATGTTGCCTGTACACCTTGGGCCATTGCTGGCGTCCACCTCTGGGTTCCCCCTCGGCTTGATGGATGGCCTGGTCTTCAGTGTGTGCAGCAGCCAGCTGCACATGGGGTGCCGCCTCCAGCCTGCATTGATACTGCTGCCTTCTCCGGCGCCTGGCCACCTGGACTGCCCGCAGCACCGCGAGGGCATCCTCTGCGGGACCGACACCACCATCGATTTGTGAGGAGTTGGAGGAGAGAGACTGACAATCAGTTAGGGCTTCCACCCCGGGACATTCAAATCCCCCAAATCCCCCCACCCTTACGTGACCTGCCTTCTCTCAGAGTGCCATCCAGCAAGCCAGTTGTGCTGGAGAACCTCGCTCTGCACAATCCCCCCCCTGGCCAAAGCAGAAGGCCCTAGACCTTAGGCCCCTACCGGGATCATTAGGGAGACCGTGCGTAGCTGGCCTCCCCTGATCCACACACTCATCCTTGGTCACGAGGCTATCCCCGTGCTGAAGCCCAGCTCCTGAGTGTTTGATTGTTGGCTGCTGCCTTGATGATGCTGACGCTTCGAGAGGTCAGGCAAAGTATTCAGGCTTCAAAGTTTGATTGAAATGCGATGTAATAATCATCGGCTAAGACATGGCACATGTACCCACGAGAATCCATTTGATAATTTTTTTTGTTTATTATTTTGTCAGTCTCCCTCCTTCTCCAATTCCTCACAGATACCAAAATCGATGGTGGTAACAAAGATTTGGAAATCAACTACGTAACATTCCACATATCACACTAACCATTAAACTACAAGGAAATGTCACCGTTCCATATTGGTACCAATACAAAGCTATATCAGCTCATTTACACAATAAAACCAAACATACGGTATCACCTCTCGCAGGTTCCTCAACAGAAATGGAGGATAAGCCTGAGAATGTGCTATCATGCCCAGAACTTTGTCGTAGACCATCAATGTGTGACTTGTTCCATGTATCAGTGCCTTTCTCCAATTAGGAGCCGCAGCTGTGCAGGCCCCTCCCACACGGCCCAATCTCACTGGAACCAAATCCTGGCAACAACATATTCCACTGCCACTCAAGGTGCAGTTGAACATCCTTGACTTGCTGCATGTTTAACCCGTGGTGACGTGCCAGTCACATGCAGCACGCACCACACCAGCAACAAAAGCATCAGCAATTTGCAAAGCATTTGTTCAACAGCGTTAGCAAGTGGCCCATTTGGATCAATGTAGTGCACCAGGTCCCACAGCGTCTTCTTGCTTCAGACCGGATTGCCTTCTGGATTCATACGTTCCCCCTGAGCCCGGTGTTCCAGGACCCAGGTATCTTCGAAAAAAATGTCCTTCTTTCCGGTTACAGAAAAGGAAGGAAACAGCAACAGCAGTCTTCAGGCATCTGTAGCCACCAGCAGGAGCAAGCTGCAAACACAACCTGCAGTTGTGAAGTGCTCTCACAATGGACAAGATTAATTCCGTATTAGCAATAGCCTTCAGCTGTGAAGCTAGAGGCTGCTCACAGTCAAAGGGAGTCAGCATATAACCAAGAAGAGGGCTCTGTCCTGGACCTTTTTGGTAGGACAGACAGCAGCTCTAGTTGCCCTGTTATGGGTCTGGACAATATTTAAAGATAGCTTGAAGGTCTCATGGCAAAAAGTCCCACACAATGCAGTGGTTAAATGGTGCCCATTGTTTCCACCAGCAGAGGGTGGGTTAAAGTAATCTCTGAAAGAGGGGAGGTGAGGAGAACGTTTTGAGTTTTACTCAGCAAGCAGTTACAAACTAGAATGCAAAGCCCAAATAGCTAGTGGGATCAGACTCAATCGTAACCTTCAGAAGGGAACGACATAAAGACTTGAAAAGCAAAAACCCACAGGGGTATGGGAAAGAGCAGGGGGGCGGGGGGGGGGGGGGGGGGAACTAGGTAGCTCTTGGGCCAATTGTCTACTTTTATGGTGGAAAATTCTACGGTCCTTTGTAGTAAGTGAGCATGCCGGGGAGGATCGAAGTAGCAGTAACCAAAATTCTTGACCACTGGGAGTTTTCCTGGCAGCATGGGGTGGCTTCAACGGGAAATCCCATTGACAAGCGGCGGGAAGAGAGAAGCAACAAATGGCGCACCGTTGAGTAACATGTGGCTGGGGGATTGTAGAATCCGACCCCTTATGCCTGGTTCTGTTGTAGCCTAACTGGTAGAGATTAATGGTTGTGATTAGCCAACACCTCCATTGTTGTAATATCATGTGACTACCAGGATGTCAGAAGGTGAAACAAATGCACCATGCTATATTGTCATCTAGGAATTCCCATGTTCCTGTGTTTTCTGTCACAACCATGGATTGGGGAGGTTGCCCTGTCAGTCAGTGTGGCAACTTGGAGATTGGAAAATACAAATCATTTAATAACTAACTGAAACACTTAAATTGTTCAGGGGCTTGACAGGCTAGATGCTGGGAGGATGTTTCCCCTGGCTGGGGAGTCTGGAACTTGGGGGTCACAATCTTAGAATAAAGAGTTGGCTAGTTAGCACTGAGATGAGGAGAAATTCCTTAACCCACAGCATTGAAAACTTTGGGATTTTGAACTTCATTGAGCAGCCATTCAAGTTAGAGATTGACAGATTTTGGGATACCAAGAGAATCACGGAATCTAGAGTTAATGCAGGTAGGTGGATGTGAAGCAAAAGATCAGAAATGCCCTTACTGAATGGTGGTGCAGGCTCGAGGGGCCTACTACTGCTCCTAATTCTTATTTTCTTAAAGCCAATACCTTGCAAGCTAGGCCCGTCTGTCAGCAGTGCTACTCAGTCCCATTGTCTCAATGTTTTGGAAAATGTCCGTGACTCTTCCAGAGTGGCCACAAAGCAAAACATTGACAAAGGAAGGAAAAAAAAGAGATGAGGTAAGAAGGTTGAATAATAAAGAGAATAAAGACAATTTGTACTTGAATGGTTAAATGGAGCCTTTGGTTGCCATGGGAACATTCAATGGAAAGTGCTACATGAACCATGACGTGCGGCAGGGTTATAATCCCATTTCGTTGATTATTTTTAAAGACCCTCTTCAGAGAGAATTTGTGTGTCTCCCCAACAACTCACGAGAAATAAAAGGCGATTTTCTTTTAGTAGACTTCAGTTCCCACAATCTGTATATCCCTGTTGTTTCTTTAAACCCCAGGATCTAATCCTCCTTCCCTTTGGCGGCTCAGACCCCCTGTTCTTGAGGTGCTATCAAATGGCAATTAGAGCCGCACGGTGGCACATTGGTTAGCACTGCTGCCTCACAGCTCCAACGTCCCGGGTTCAAATCCGGCCTTGGGTGACTGTCTATGTGGGATTTTCACCTTCTTCCCGTGTCTTCATGGGTTTCCTCCGGGTGCTCCGCTATCCTCCCACAGTCCAAAGATGTGCAGGTTAGGTGGATTGGCCATGCTAAATTACCCCTTAGTGTTCAAAAGGTTAGCTTCCACGACTACATCTTAATTGCCTCTTCCCCACACCCTGTAAGCTGTACCAACCTGACCCCACTGCTCCCTGGGACACGAGTGTCACAGCCAGAAAGGCAAGCAGCTTAGTAGCACCAGCAGCTTGTGGGTAAGTTGCTAAGAAGGCCTGATGCCCAATTTTGGGTCTCAGGGAAGATTTCAAGGGTTCTGCCTGGTGAAAGTGCTCTAAATATCACAGCGAGCAACTACTACTGCCGCCATAATCACCATCATTCTTTCTATGGTCCTTGGAATAAGTGATCTGGGTAGTGACCTGAGGTAGGTGCAAGGCGAATGTGATCATTTACATGGGCTTCTCTCCTTCCAAGGCCAGAGATGGGCTTGGTACTGTCAACATGGAGAGAGCATGCTTCTCGAAGGCATGGACTGCTCCATAGCTGGTGATGTCTGTGAATAAGGCCCAGCCCGAAAAATGGACTGGGCCTCCTCAACTGTCTGAAATCTGCACCAATGGAAGATCTTCCCTGTTTGTGTGTGTGAGGAAAAAAAGTGCACATAAAACATACGAAGGGCTGGGTTTTCAATTAAGGGTCTGAAACTTTAAATGGGGGCTAGTTCCCGGTCCCGAGCCTGCACGGCATGCCCAGCCCACCACAATTTTCAATCTTGCAACCGATTAAAGGGGAAAGAGCAATAGATGTGTCATCCAAACAGGGAGAGTGGATGGACTCCTGACATTGGATGGCCAATGGGAGGCCTCCAGCACTTAGCGATTGGCAGCGCCACAGGCCGAGGTGAGAGCTGCCTATCTGAGCATGGAAACTGCGAGGGAGAAGTGAAGATAAGTTAATCTTTACATCTTTGTTATAACCTGCCTGCTTACCATTGGCTGGGGACTAATGACAATCCCACAATCCTGTGGGAGTATGAGCTTCCCCATTGAGGGGGGCGGAGAAATCATTAGCAGACTCCCTGCATAAATAAAGCTGGCCAGTTTGGAACCAGCAGGAAGGAGTAAGCAGCAAGTGAGGTTGCTGCTGTTGTGTATATATGTTATTGTAAATAAATGTTATTTCTTTATATCCTTGAAACTCGTGCTGGATTCTTCGTGGCCCTCACAAAAATCTTAAAAAGCCCCGGCTGTCTGGTTATGAAGTTGGAGGGGAGGGGAACCACTCCAGGCAACAGTCAGCGGTCACCGAGCTGTAGCCCAGTTGTTTTTATGAGTGCAAGCACGGGCTGGGGGGAAATTCCAGTCAGTGTGGGAGCGGGACCTTAATAGGCTCTGCAATTTACAATAATTTACCTTAATTGGTTACCTTTTTGAACTTCTGGCAAGGCTGTGAGAGAGGTTCTGCATGTGAGAGCCTGTGAGAATATGAGGATTGGGGGTGAGGGGTGTCAGGGGGCGTAGGGAGCAGCAGAGTTTTGGATGAGCAGAAATTTACAGAGAATAGAACATGGGAAGCTAACCAGGAGTGTGTTAGAATAGTCAAGTCTAGAAGGAAAAAATGTATCGATGAGCGTTTCAACAGCAGATCAAATGAGGTAGCAACAGAGACAGGCAAAGTTAGAGGTGGAAATAGGCAGTCTACAAAATAACATGACTGTGTAGGTCAAACATCTGATTGGAGAAATACTCAAAAGATTGAACGCCAGGAAAGATGGACACTTAGGAATTTGAGAATGGAAAGGTTAGGGACGGTGTGGTGGTTTTCTAAGGCCGGATAATTCATGGATTTGTATTTTGAGGAGTTGACGACAGCCAATCTGAAGGAGGGAGGAACAACACTTGAAGGGAGAGAGACGGAGCCGTTAACAATATTAGACAACAGGAGCCCAGGAGGGGAGGTTGAGCAGTAAGAGGTTTAGTAGGAAGAGCTTCAAAGGAGCAGCATGTATGTTTTACAGACAAAATGAGCTCAGACAGGGTTTGAAGCGGGAGATAGGAGTGAAACCCAAAACATTCAGTGGGTTCAGGGCCAGGAAACTTTGAGCCGGGCTAGGAAAGGGAGGGAAGCAGCAGAGATAGCTAATCGCATCATCCCAATCTTTGTAACAAATAAATCCATGGATTTATCACATTTTTATTTAAGCTGAGATGGAGGAGACAGGGAAGAGTCATTTAGAAAGACTGTTTGCAGTAAAGAAGTCTATAGGGGCTGGGGTTTAATGTTAATGGCGGGGGACCTATTCACTGGGCTGGGAAACCAGCAGGAGAATGCCACATTGATCACTGTGATAACAATGAGGCACTTACCTGTGCAGCACATGGCATCCCACCCAAGTGCAGGGCAGGAATCCCAGCCTAGAGAGCTGATTACACTGGGGCCTTTACCTGGGATTGATGATGGAATCCTGGAGAGAGGGAAGTAGAGGTGGGATAAGTGTAGAGTGTGAAAATGTCTAAATGACATAGATTATGCATGTGTTTGATAGGTGAGATTTAAAAGTATGTTTGTGCTGTTGAGTATGCTTTTCTTTGATTTATGGGTTGCGGTGTGTGTGGAGGCGGAGGGGATTTGGACGTGTGTGCCTGTACGTGTATGCGTGGGTGTGTAGGTGGCCTGTGTGCGTGTTTTTGTTTCCGATTCTCTCTACTGCTCTCCTAGAGGCTGTGAGTCATGATGCCGAGAGCTCTTTGTTCAATCGCGCTGATTTTCAGAGTCCCCTCTGATCCCTGGAGCCCAGCCCCGAACGGAATTCCTGCCGTTTAGAAAGCAGTGCAAGGCAGCAGAGACAAGTATTATTAGGTCACTAAAAATAACAGCACAGGTCAGATAGTTAATTAGTGCAGTCGCAATCGGGCAGATTATATTGAAGTGGGAGAGAGATTGTATTTAAAGAAATTTAATGACAAAGTGACAGTATTAGCTCTGGGTGTGAGGATTCTATACTTCCACATTGGATGAAGCTCTGCACAAATATTTTGCGTCTATTTATGTCCCTCACTGTGCACAGTCCACAGATAGTAAAATTTAACAACTTACATTGTGTTCCAAGGGGATAATCTGTCTAAAGTACAGATAGTGTAGTATGGAGTTGTTTTATATTTGATCTCAGGATATGAGCAATATTGGCAACACAGAAATTTACTGCCCATTACATCAAAGCCCGTAACGTCAAAAATATAGGGATAGATAGAAGCTACAACAAGTAAACAGACTATACAATCCAACCAGTCCATACTGGCCAAAAGGCTTGCAGAAGCTCATTGTCTGGATTTTAGTTTTATTCGCTCCAGGATATGGGTGCTGCTGGCAAGGTAATCCCCTTACTGCCAACCACTAGCTGCTCATGAGAAGGTGGTGGCCGGCTGCTTTCTTGAACCCCATGCAGTACATGTTTTGAAAGTACCCCCACGGTGCCGTCAGGTTGGGAATTAAATGAAGGATATTGACCAAGCAAAGATGAAGGCAATATGTCGAAGACAGGATGATTTGTGACTGGGAGGGGAACTTTGGAGGTGGTGATGCAACTGTTGTCCTTGTCCTTGGAGACAGGGACATTGAGACCATAGCGCTGTTTCAGAAAGACCAGTTTGCATACCGCAGCACGGTTGCAGTTCTGAACTCACAACCCAGGCATTGTGAATTCAAATCTAGACATTCGAGGCTGTGGCATTAAAGAGTTTCACAGACGCTTTGGTGAGTTGGTGTCCTGCATCCTGCAAGTGGAACCATCAATAAACAGCCACACATCTGTCCTTATGATGGAGGGAAGGTCACTGATGAAGCAGCAGGAGAGTTAAGACCATAAGACATAGGAGCAGAAGTAGGCCATTCGCACATTGAGTCGGCACCGCCATTCAATGAGATCATTTATTAAATATAAATTTAGAGTACCCAATTATTTTTTCCAATTAATTTAGCATGACCAATCCACCTACCCTGCACATCCTTTTGGGTTGTGGGGGTGAGACCCACGCAGACACGGGGAGAATGTGCAAACTCCACACGGACAGTGACCTGGGGCTAGGGTTGAATCCGGGTCCTCGGCATTATGAGGCTAGCCACTGAGCCACTGTGCCGCCCTCAATGAAATCATAACTGATGTGGGGCATGATCTACTGGCCTCAACGTGCCCGACTCGGGACGCAATGAGGATGTTAAATCTTGTGAGAGGCGTCTCGCAAGCTTTACAATGCTCGTTGTGCCTCGCAAGATCTAACGAGATCTCGCGAGGCGTCGCAATCTGGATCTCGCCCTCAATGGGCATATTCAAGTGAGTAGTCAGTCTCACTTGAATATGTCTACGCTGGAGTTATCCACGGTGCGGTATCGAACAGCCTTGCCTCGGAGACCTCCCCGCGGCACCGATTAGCACAGCTTCCCACAAATGTGAACCAGGTGTAACGGCACTTGGTGGGGTCTCCCAGGTGATCGGGGGTCCCCAGTTAGTTCGGCTCTAGGCAGGGTGGTACTCTGGCACTCCCTATGCCACTCAGACACCGTGGTATTGCCAGCCTGGCAGAAGGACTGTCGGGTGCCAGGCTGGCAGTGCCAAGGTGCCCAGGTGGCATCTTGCCTGTGCCGGGGATTGAGCCTGGGGTGCCCTGCCCTTATGAGGTAGGGTGCGGGTGGCTCGATGACTCACTAATTGATAAGTTGAGGCATTGTGGGGATTCATAGGCCTTGGGGGGGGGGGGGGGGGGGGTCAAGAGATCATTTTTAAGTGCCGCCCCGATCTCTTCCTGCACTGCTGAGCTGAGCTCATTAGTGCAGGAATTGAAACGTAAGTGCAGCCTAGGCACAACATTCTTTGCCAAGGCCCGGCGTCCCATATAATATTGGGGTCGTTCTCGGTGCTGCAAGCATCCTGCTGAACGCGGCCAAAACGGGAGTTTTTTCCTATCAAACCGCGTCCCTGATAAGATAATCCTCAAAACTCCACTTCCCTGCCTTATCCCCATAACCCTTGATTTCCTTACTAATTAAAAATCTGTCTATCTCAGACTTGAACATCGTTGGCCTAGGAGGTTGTCCGGAGGAACTCTTGAAGCAATTTCCTTGTGTTGAAGTGGTCAGCTTCCACTAAACTCAATTATCTTTCTTTGTGCTAACGATGACCCCAGCCACTGGTGAGTTTCCCCTGACCTCCGCTGAAGTCACATGTAAAAAATGTTTGCTGTGGTATGCTATTGGTTCCTACTGAATTAAATTCTGGTAAAAGAAACAATTCTTTCAGGCAAGGCAGGGGGGATATTTCAGGGAAGAATATTTTAAAAATCATGCTCCACACAACTGAAAAATTTCATTAACTGAAATTATATAAAATAAAATTTGTCAGCAAACATTTTTCTTGTCAGCCCTCAACTTCTGATGACTGTTCGACATTTACTCTGATTTGACCAACCGAACCACTGGTGCAGTTTGAGCTGGGATATTTATATATGTAAATATTTATCGCTAAGAGCCTGGAAAGAAACTGGAGCGTCTGCCATCACTATCCATAGCTCCAGACTACAACGCGCCCATAAAAGTGTCTGTTGCCACAGCAACTCAAGAGACCTCAAGGAACTGGGTGGCAACTGAGCCAACGACAGATCAGAATGGTGCCTATAGCAAGGTGTTCGATCCCCGTTCAGGCTGGGGTGAATTTGGATCCTGCCCATGCTGGAGATCGTGATGCTCTGGGACGGAGAACTGATGAAGAAATATTTACCACAATCTGACTGACCACCAACCCCACTCCCCCCATGGCATTGTTCATGTGTAGTTTAGGGCTTAATGTGCAGGTTCTTTTATCACACACATATAACCTGTGGAATTGCTCACAGTTAGTAAGACGATGCAGAAGTGTTGTGACTTGTAATTCATAATATATTATTTTACTTTTTATTTTTAAGCCACAAAGTGTTGCTGCTGTTAAGTAAGCACTGGATGATTTCAGAGTTTCATAGTTCATGTCACAGGCTTATCTTATGTTTTTGTGTTTGATTGCTCGGGTCAGTTAGAAGTAACAGACATCATAACTCCTGTGTCAACTCATTTTACAATTGTTGAGAGACTGTGCTTTCCAAATGACTGCCTTTGTTTTATTAGTACAATGTATAAATTCAAAGTATGACACCTGTAATGTGATGATCGGAAATGTACATTCAACCTATAGATTTTCTGCCTCATGAAACCAAGAACTTTGTTTAGTATGAGACATGGCATACTTCTGTTGACGTGAAGATACCTTAATCCTTTTAAGGCTATAAAGTCAAATGGATGTTAAATCAACAATGGGCGCGTTCACTTAAAGTTTACTTAATGATCAGGGATAGTGATTGGAACATATCTTTGTTTGTGGGAAGGCCAATTAACAGCGTGTAGACATTGGATTCTGATGGTGTAGCAAAACACAGGGACACAGGGAAGGGGTGAAGACAACCATTGTCTTTCCTGCCCCCCCATCTTTTATTTTCTTCTCTAAAACCAACTATGAAGCCTGCCAGCTCAACTGAACTATCTGAATGGATAGCATAGGGCACGTAATTGCTCTGCTTGCTCCTCACTCCCCAGGGAATCATTAGGAGCATTATAAATCGAAGTATGACACCAAGCCACAAAAGGGAGATAGTTGGTCAGATGCTTGATCGAGGAGGTAGGCTTTAAGAAATGTTTTAAAGGAAGAATGAGAGGTGGATAGGGAGGGAGTTCCAGAGCTCAGGGCTTAGGCAACTCACACCAAAGTTGCTGTACGATCTTCGAAAACTCGTGCCCCTTTTAAGTCAGACTATAACTCTTCTGATGTTGCAACACCATTATAACTTCCTCCCTACACAGTGGTAGGTTCCCCATTAGAGCTTACGTTGTATGTTTAATGTGACCGAAGAAGAGTTAGCGGCGCTGGGCAGTGAATAGGCATTTTGCTCTGATACCCCAAGGGTTGCATCAGTAAAAATTAAAGTACTCCAATATTTTATTTTCCTTGCACATTGGTACATTCTGAATGGTCATCTTTGTTTCTTGCTACTTCTGTCCCAAGTGCGACAAAGACATCTGAATATCATATCATATCATGTGAGGTTTTACATGTGACATGCATTAATACATAATGCTTTGAAGAAGTCATATGGACCTGAAACGTTAATTCTGTTTTTTCTCTCCACAGATGCTGTCAGACTTGAACTTTTCCAGCATTTTCTGTTTCTATTTCATATTTCCAGCATCTGCAATATTTTGCTTTTCTTAAGTAAGAATTTATTGTACTATCATAGAATTTAAAAATGGTCACAGTGCAAGAGAGAGACATTTAGCCTGTCACCTCCATGCTTGCTTTCTGCAAGAGCAACTCAGCTAGTCCCACCTCCTTGTTCTTGTCATGCTGTAAATTTGTTTTTTTGCAGTTGCTGATCCAATTCCCTTTTGAAGGTCACAAACTAACCTGCCTCTCTCACACTTGTAAGCAGCGCATTCCAGATCCTAACCATTCACTCGTAATAAAAGATTTTCCTTGTGCTTTTACCGATTGCCTTAAAATTATGTCCTCTGGTTTTCAGCCCTTCCATCAATGGGAACAGTTTCTCCCGATCTGCTCTGTCCATTTTACTCTCAACCATCTCTTTTTTGAGAAGAACCCCAGATTCCCCAAACGATTCATGCAACTGAAGTCCTTCATCCCCGGAAGCATTCGTGTAAATCTTTTTCACACCTTCTCTGAAGCTTCCACAGTCTTCCTAAAGTGCGGTGCCCAGAATTGGATACAGTTCTCCAGTTGAGGCTGAACCAATGTTTCTTAAAGTTCCATAATAATTTTCTTGCTTTTGTAATCTGTGTTTCTATTTATAAAACCTGGGATCCTGTATGCCTTTTCAACCGCATTCTCAACCTGTCATACTACCTTCAATGATTTGTGCACATATAGCACCATGTTCCTCTGCTCCTGCATCCCCTTTAGAATCATACCCGTTATTTTATATTGTCTCTTCCTTCTTCCAACCAAAATGTATCTCTTTACTCTTCTGGCCATTAAGTTTAATTTGCCACATGGCTGTCCATTCCAAATGTCTGTCTATGTCCTCTTGAAGTCAATCGCTATTCTCTTCACAGATCACAATACTTCCAACCTTTATGTCACCTGCAAATTTTGAAATTGTGCTTTGTACACCCAAGTCTAGGTCTTCAATACGTACCATGAAAAGCAGTGGCCCTGGTATCCACCTCCTGAAGATCCCCACTGTGCACCTTCCTCCAGTCCAAGAAACCACTGTTCATCACTACTCTGGGTTTCCTGTCACTCTGTCAACTTTGTAACCATGCTGCCACTGTCCTTTCCATTCCTTGTGCTTGAACTTTGCTGGTAAATGTATTATGTGGCATTTTATCAAATGCTTTTTGGAAGTCCATATACACCACATCAACCACATTGCTCTCTGTTACTTCATCAAAAAACTCAAATCAAGTTCGTTACACATGATTTTCCCTTAACAATCAATGCTGGCTTTCCTTAATTAATCCATATTTGTCCAAGTGACTTAATTTTGTGTCACCATCAACATTAAACTGACTGCCATGTAGTTGCTGTGTTTATCCTTATACACATGTTTGAATTCAGTCCTTTAATCCTCTGGCACATATCTAAAGGAGTCTGATGGAATACCCTTGACTCAATGGTTGCAACTCCAACAGCACTAAAGAGGCTCAACACCATCCAGGACAAAGTAGCCTGCTTGACTGGCACCTCATCCACCACCTTAAATATTCACTCCTTCCACCACAGTGGCAGCAGTAGGTACCATCTACTAGATGCACTGCAGCAGCTCACCAAGGCTTCTTCAGCAGCACACTTCAAATCTCTGACCTATACCACTTTGAAGGAGAAGAGCAGCAGATGCATGGGAACACCACCACCTGCAAGGTTCCCTCCAAGCCACCCACCGTCCTGACCTGGAACTATGTCACCATTCCTTCACTGTTGCTGGGTCAAAATTCTATACACCCTTCATGACAGCACTGTGGGTGTACCTACACCGCATGGACTGCAGCGGTTCAAGAATGAGGCTCACACCACCTCAAGGGCACTTAGGGATAGGCAGCAAATGCTGGGCTGGCCAGCGGTGCCCACATCCTCTGATAGAATTTAAAAACACTAACAAAAAGGAGAGTTAAGAAGAACAAAAAAGAAGTAAAGCCTATGTATTGCAATGGTTAGAGTGTGGGGTATAAACTTGGGAAATTAGAAGCCATTATTTCACAAGAAGATATAGGTCTAATAGCATCAACAAAGTGTTGGTGACAAACTGGGAAGGAGTGTAAAACAAATCTATCTAGTTGTAACATTTGGAAGAAGGACGAGATAAGAAAGGAAGATGAAAATAATATTGGTGAAGGTTGCAACTTGAGTCGTTTGTCCACTTGCTCTCTTGGTTGGAGATGTTACCGTCCACAGAAATAACCACTGAACAGAAAATTTAAGGGCAAATTAATGGATCTGATCCCCTCTCTTGGAATTGGGCAAGTAATCAAAATTTGAATTCTAGTGCAGTACTGTCGTAGATGGGTGATCTGTTGGACCGAGTATGGAATATAAGAGTAAAGTTAAAGTTGTACTAAGCAATGGCTAGACCATAGTCAAAATGCTGTGTGCAGTTTTGGGCATTGTGTTATAGAAAGGATATTAAGACCATAGAGAGCTTGCAGTGTAGATTCACCCGAATGCTACGAGGGTTGGGAAAACTATTTTTGAGGACAGTTTGAGAAACAGGGACCATTTCCAAAGTAACAGAGAAGTCCAAGAGGAGATTTATGGAATTATACAAGCTTTTTTTGTAAATTATGAAGGGATTTAAATTTGCTGAAGAGTTTTGATGGTGTGAACAGGAAATGCCTATTCCCTCTGGCTATGGAGTCAGTGACAAAAGGTAATCAATTTAAAGTTGGCACTCAGAGGGAAGCGATACAAGGAGGACTATCTTTAGGCAGATGTTTATTCGAGTTGGAAGGGAATGGTGAGGCAGACACAACTGCATATTTTGAGGATAAATATTAGGAGATACTGGGCATTGGCAAGAGCATGGGTGAGTGCGCTTAGATCTGGATCTCAGAGTTGGATTAAATGGTTTCTTTGTGCGCTGCAAACGTCAATTGTCTCCTAATTCAAGATCCTATGACACTGATTGAAGAACAGCACTTTCTTCTCGGTGTCCTAACCAACACTTCTCCCTGAATTAATACCCTGAAAACAGATAACCGTTCATTTGTCTCATTACGGTTTGTGGTACATTGGTGGGACAAAACCGCTGCTGTATTTGCCAACATAAAAACAGTAACTGGACTTCAAATAGTAATAAATTGCGAGGTGAATATTGTTATTATTATTACTTACTCTTGTGTCGCAACAAATAATTTAATTTAATTTTGAATGTGATGCTCCAAACCACTTTGAGTGTGAAGATATTGATGACAGTCGGTCTCTGAAGACCCACAAGACAAAATTTCAACAGATGCACAAGGTAAACCCAGAAGCAGTGAGATACACACCTTGAGATACGACTGAAGAGAAAATGTAACGGCAAATTTATGGGTTCAAGTCCCAGTCTAGGACTTGAGCACATAATCTAGGTTTGTGCTCTGGTGCAGTACTGAGGTAGTGCTACCTGATAGATAGAAAAGTTGTTATACCCAGTGTGGAGTCTAGCAGTAAAGATAAAGTGGTCCAAAATGTGCTCTTTGCAGTTTTGGGCAGCACATTATAGAAAGGACATGGAAGGTTAGAGAGAGGACAATGTAGATTCACCAGGATGTTACCAGGAATGGGGAACCAGTAATGATACACACTTGGGAGGATCATAGCCAGTATCATCTTAGTCACTGTTGTGGACGAGGAAAGAAGACAAGAGACAAAGAAGTGATGAAATAGAAACTGTTTAGTCAAATGGTTTGATGAGCAGTACAAATAATGAACTAACATTTGTTGACTGTTCCAACAAAACAGCATAGATGCCTTCACTAAGTAGCTATGTAGATGAACGTACAAATTAAAACAAAGTTACAGAGCACTTCTTTTCAATTGGTAGTGTTGAGGTAGTCTGGTTGACCGATGTAGAAGATGTACAACTTAACAATGGTGGAACCCAAATTGTGTCAATGCAATTGTGTATTTACATGGTTATATATTAAAACTATGTACATGTGTTCTATTTACAGGACAGGTGACTGAGCTTTGGGAGGATCCATCATTTAAGTGATCCCCCACTGGATTGCACTGTGTATTTGGCAGTACATCAGCTACAGGAGAGCTGGCTGTTGGTAGCACCACGCCAGCAGACTGGCCTTCAGGGGACTTGAGAGAGCTCTGAACTGCTACGTCACGGAGCTGAGGGGTAGAGGCCTGATGGTCTCGCACCAGGGTCTTGAGCAGGCTGACCAGACAGCCAACTTGCTCTGTGAATTGTGCCCAACCAAACTGCATTATGGTATGCGATCTTGTCATGTCACTGTGCATCTGGGTGTATCCAGACTGCACAGTGACGTGGAAGTTCTGCACTGCCTCATGAAGGAGGTGAATGGTCTGTTCCAACATCTGTTGGGTGTGCGCTGGGGATGTTTCAGGGACAGTGTCTCTCAGCTGTGGCTGCTGTGTCCCTTGGTCTTCCATGGTGGACCCTCCGGCTTGCATGGCACAATCCAGGAGAGGTCCTTTGGAAGATCCAGCCACAGGAGTCGGGTCCTGCGCCAAGTCCTCCTGCCAGTCCACAGCACAGTCACAGGTGTGGTGTTCAGATTCTGGGTCTGGTGGGGTTGTGGCGCTTTCTTCCTGGTCAGACTTATCACCGTTTTCCTCAGAAGCGTCATCGTCTTTGAAAATGTTGATGAGTCCTTCGAGTGACTCAGTGCTGGTAGATGTGAGAGATTCATCTGTGGAGACATAAGAGGTTGCCTTTAATGTTGGGTTTGGGGCTATGCAGCAAGTTGAGATTTTGTTTTTACAATCAGACTGTTGCAGACGACAGAGTACCACTGACGCTTTTTCAATTGTCTTTCCCTCTCCACTCTCCTGAAAGCAGTGACTCCTGCTGGGGAAAGGTCCGACAGACACCGGCATCCCTCTTGCAACTGCCCGCCGAGTTATTTTCCGCATGGCAGCAAGCTTTGGTAGGCAATCCGACCACAAGAAATCTCACAACCATGCCCAAACCTCTCCTCACGCCGACTTCTAAACACACACATACACACACACACACACACACATACGCACGCACATTGCCCAGCAGGAGTCACTGAGTGTCGATCTGGAGTGGGAACCATGGCTGATTTTTGGTTTTCATCCCTCCCTACACCAGGGACACTTAGGCCAATCATAGTGCCCTCCATCGCCAACTCCCCCTAGCTGCCCCTGGCTGAGATCAGCTAACTCAGCACAGACCAAGGGTCGAACCTGAGACCTTCCTGGCCTGTATGGCTCAGTAGTACACGAGGAGGTGCATTCAATCACTGAGCCATCAGGACAGCATCAAAGTGCCACTTATCAAAGATCTTACTGCAGGCACAGCAAACGATTATGGACTTGGGGCGTTACGTCTAAGGATCTACAAGACTCTACGGAATCATAGCTAGCATGCATATTAGCGATGACTAATGGATAGGGCTATGGTGTTAGTATTTATTTATTTCTAACTAAAACAGACAGCAGACATTATTTACATGACTTACCAGATTCAGTGATGGGCTCTGGCGTGGTGGCGGTCTCATCGGTGCCTTGCTGGTTGAACAGTTGAACTAGCAGTTTTTCGGTTCAAGGGAGATATTTCGCTAGGTGCCCTGCTGTCCTGTGCAGTTGGTTTGCGTTTCCTAGTGTGTGGCTGGCTGCTTTTTTTTTTGTTTTTTTTAGTTCATTATCTCGTTTGCGACAGCCGTTTGCAGTTTGGGGCACTTTATTTTTGCACAAATTTATTAACTCTCCTGTCAGTGACGGCTCAGTGGCCTCTTGATGGTCCTCTGTTGTCGTTAACATAGTCTTGGTGCCAAAGAAATGCATGCTTCATTTTTTTTTTTGTACATTGTAAACCAACAATTACAAAGTTCCATTTCAATAAAACCGCGCGGTCTTCTGCATCACGTCGGTCCTGCCATTTTTAACCTTTACGACTGAATTAAAAGAGATGTTTTTGTAGTTTAAGTGACTTATTCCTACTTGTTCAGGGAATAAAGTGTGAATAATTTACCTCAGACTAGACGGTTTAATTTAATTGTCAGTCGAAGCCCGTTGGACCTGGGAGAAGTGTAACCTTTCCAGAGCCCTTATGTTTCGCAGTTCAAAAATAGCATCCACCTCCATCCTCCTGAGCATCATTCAGGTCTGCAGGTGACACCATTTTATTTCCTTTCTAATGTGTCACCAATTATCTCCCTGGGTTGTATACCAGCACACATCTGCTCAATCTTCGTTCAATTCTTCAACAGTCATTAGGCTACAGTCAATTATTCCAGTACTTTAACAGGTCAACAAGTATGATTGGTTACTTCGCCTTGGAGTCAGATTCCTCCGTTCTCTTCGTGCTAAGACAAAGACCATCGCCACATCCACCTGTACAACCTCTGGTTGTGCTATATTAACTCACCAAGGCTTCTTCAAAACCTGTGCCACCCACACCATCAACTTGGACAACCCATCAACTTGGACAAGGGCAGAAGATGCATGGGAACATCAATAAAGCCACACACCATTCTGACTTGGACATATTAGCACCATTCCTTCCTGCTGGAACAAAATCTTGGAACTCCTTAAGAAGGGAAAATTAGAGTAGTACCTTCATCACAAAGACTGTAATGATTCAGGAAAATCATCACCACCTTCTCAAGGGGCAACTGTGGATGTGCAATATATTGTGACTTTGCCATTGTTGCACACATCCTAAGAAATAATGATAAAAATGCACCAATGCCCTTAATATATTTTGCGTCTTGAATCATGAACTGTTGCCAACCCGTAGGCTACTCTTCTCCAGAAAGGGCAATTTGACTGCTCTTAATTTCCTATTCTAACTCACTGATTAAAAAGCTTGCACAGTTATTTGTCTCCAGTAAATCACTCGCAACGTTCATCTACTTGAATGTGGAACAATACTGGACAAGGAAGAGTACACAGATGTATAAAGAATTTACAGCACGGAACAGGGTCATTTAGACGAACTGATCAGTGTCGGTGTTTCTACTTGACACACGTGTCTCTTCCCATTCTCTTCATCTCCTACTGTTTCCCGTACCAGCCTCCCCAAACAGGTGCCGGAATGTGGCGACTAGGGGCTTTTCACTCAACCTCAGCAACTACTGCTGGCCCAAATAACTTCATTTGAAGCCTACTTGTGACAATAAGCGATTTTCATTTAATTTCATTTCTTTCCCCTTTGTGTGTTTATCTAGATTCGTCTTAAATGCATCAATGTCATTCAGGTCAACTGCTCCTTGTTTCACAGTCTCACAACTCTCCATCTAAAGAAGTTCTCGCACATTTTTTATTGACCATCTTATATTCATGACCCCTAGTTTCGCCCACAAATGAAAACGTTGTCCTTGTGCCTACCTTATCATAATCTTAAAACATTTTTTTTAGAGTACCCAATTTTTTTTTTCCCAATTAAGGGGCAATGTAGCTTGGCCAATCCACCTACCCTGCACATCTGTTTCGGTTGTGGGGGTGAGACCCACACAGACAGGGGGAGAATGTGCAAACTCCACATAGACAGTGACCTGGGGCCGGGATCGAACCCGGGTCCTCGGCGCCGTGAGGCAGTAGTGCTAACCACTGATACCTTATAATAACCTTAAAGACCGTCGTCAGGTTACCCTTCATCCTTCTGGAGAATGGAGCTCCAGTCTGCTCAGTCTTTCCTAACAGGTATAACCTCACAATTTTGTTTTCATTCTTGTAAATACTTTTTAGCACCTCCTCCAGTGTCTATATATGCTTTTTACAATCTGGAGACCAGAACGATGCACATTTCTCCAAGTGTGGTCCAACCAATGTTGTAAGCAAATTTAACATGATTTCTCTGCTTTTCAATCCTATCCATTTATCCACAGTGTTCAGTTTGCTTTTTAAAAAATGATCTTGTTAACCTATTAGTGATGTGCGTGAGGCTTACTGGGGTCGGAGTCAGGATTATAATGTTTCAGCCCACTTTAACCACTGTGGGAGTGCAATCTCACTGTATTTCCCCCCAGTGCTCCCAGGTGTTGTCTCTGCAATTCTCTACAAAGTGTCAGTGTAACTTCCTTGTCTTGTACTCTGTGGATTTACTTCTACAACCTCCCATTCAACCTCAGCAACTACTGCTGTCCAAAGTGACAATGTGAAATGAGGTTTGGGTATCTTGATCCCAGTATTCAATGCAGGCAAGTTCACAGGACCAAAGTCAGAGCAAATTGGCACAAAATTGGCATGAGAACCATGAAAGTAGATTCTGTGAGAAAGTACTGTGCAGTGGGGGAAAACGTTGAGTGAAGGGACCTTTACTTTGTATCTAACTGACACCTTTGAACACATGCTGATGATTGTACACTTTCACTTCCAACTCCAAGCGCCTTCTGTGCTGTCCTCAAAATCCATCATTTTCATATCTCACATCAACAACTCTGTATTCAAAGGATGGTGGGTGGCACAGTGGTAAGCATTACTGGCTAACGGTAGTGAGGGCCTAAGTAGGGTGCTCTTTCAGAGGGTCGGTGCACTGAAGGGATTCTATGATAACGTTTTGATCAATATTATTGAAAACCGGACTGGATACTGTTAATTATTGTACTTCACGTCATCAAAATCCCCCAAATCACCAGTGTATTGATATAATATCCAAACTAGACTTCCAACAAAGAGACCTTCATCTCCTCAGTTGGAACAGAATTTCAACCTGGATCCCACAAAATCAAACTACAACCCAGTTCATTGCTAAGGCACAACTACAACATGAGAACTACAAAAAGACATTTCAATGTTATATGTTGCCTTATCAGGCCATGTTCCTTAAACTTAACCAAGCTTTGCCAAATAGATGAATACACATTGAACAATAATTTGCTTGAGTGTGTATCCGTGGCGAGTTGCACTCTCAGACAAACATCAAAACATTTCACATACAGCTCAGGTGGCATCTCTCCTTATTCCCTCAATTTTTATCCCCATTTATCCTTCTTGTTTGAAGGCATTGATTCTGTGCTGGTCTATGACGTTGATACCTCGCCCAAGTGACCATTCTTCGTGTGTGAATCAAACATTGATTTTTGGCAGGCTGTTCAGCTGCAATAGGCATCAGTTGACCGTGATTCATTCCTTACCTGATGTTCACACATGCACACTAACAATTGGAATCCTTGTTCAGGAGTCAATATTTTCTCTTCGAGCCCAAGGTGCAAATGATAGTTGAGAACAAGCACCATCCCCTGTTGACATCATCGAACTCTGTACCTACCAGCGCCTGGAACCTGGGGCCTTCCTTGTCTGTTTAGCTAAGCTACTCACTCAATAAGCAGTTGGGTCACCCCGGGAGTGCATGGGCGCGCAATTATGGATGGTCCTTTCTGCAAGTGAGTTTCATAAAATGTGCTCAGTGAGAGGAACTTTGCATGCAAAAGGTTTAGCCCTTTCACTGTGCCATATGCTCTCAGTTTGAGAAATACCCTCTCAGGTTGTGATTGGACCAAATAGCAGACATTCTTGCCTCTTCTCTCTCAGAGAATCCCAGCATTTAAATTATTAGCTTGGAAAAGACACAAGGACAATTTCGTAAATCTCACCTGTTTTATCAATTTTGGACTAAAACTGGACTTGAGGACCAGAGCAGGGGATGGGGACAGTGTGGTCCATTCACTTGCTCGCTGATTGAGGAAAGGAAGCATCAAATCATTCATCAACTAACTGAGGAGGGGCTTCAAAATCATTCAACTAATTGATGGAGGGGAGGGGAGAAAGGTTAAGAGAGGGTGTGATGGGGGGGGGTAAAGGAAACAGGGGAGGGGAAGGATGGAAAAACAGTGGAGGGTGGAGATAAGGGTGTCAAGGAGAAGAATAGAGGGAAGGAGAGAGAAGAAAGGGAGAGAAGGGTGTGGAAAGGAGAAGGGAAGGAGAGGAGGGGAAGGGAGGTGGGGTGGGGGCTTCAACTTGTTACCAAACTCATTGCGGAGAGGGTTTAAGCTAGCACAATGGCTGCCAGATAGTGAGGTATTCAAATGTAACCTCAGAATTTCTTGGTAGCACAAGGTCACCAACTCAGAAGTCCTGGACTATACTAATCCATCAGGTACACCCATTATTAAGTCAACAGCCTCTGTGCCAGCAGACACATTCATCGGATGGATTATGGATATATATTCAAATACATTCTGAACGATGAACTGGCCATTGGGTCACAACCTGCTGAACATCTATACCTCCGCTACAAAGATACCTGCAAGCGAGATATGAAGATGGCAAACATTGACACGGGCAACTGGGAGACATCTGGTGACTGCCGTGACCTCGGGAGGCTGAATGTCTGCAAGGGTATTGGAATAAACGAGGCAGAAAGGAAAGCTCAGTTAGCCAAGAAGTGAACCCAGAGACCAGTGAATCCTGCATCTTCACAGTCTTCAAATCTGACAGTGATTGCCAAACCAGAATGGGGCTTCTGAGCCTCATCATGCATGGCTTAACAAGAACCATCGTCTTATGAGATGGAGGGCTGCCAAGATTTTAAAATAATGTATGCTTATCAACAAATTTTTCAATATAACACCTTTACATCCATATACGTACAATAGTTTTCAATATTTCAACTCTTCCACACACCACCCCCCCATAACCCAAAAGAAACAACAACCAATCCCCTATGCATCTCCTCTCCCCAAAAGCCTGATGGTGACCAACTCCCTGAAATAGGAAATAAACGGCTTCCACCTCAGGTAGAACCTTTCAGCCGGCCCTCTCATTACATACTTCATTTTTACCAAATACAAAAACTCCACCAGGTCACTTAACCGGCTGCGGAACTGGACAGGGCCAAAGACATCCAACCAAAAAGAACTCGCCTTTGGGCTTTTTAAGGAAGCAAAGGCTAAGAACGTCCGCCTTTGCCTTGTCTGCAACTCCAGTACGTCTGAGATCCCAAAAATAGCCACCAAAGGATATGGTTCCAAATCAACCCCAAAGATCGAGTCCAAAACCGCAGGCACAAAACAATGGTTTTCACAAATTGGGGCCAACACCGATCTAGCACCCAGATTAAAATGCCATCTAAACTGTCCGCATATTCTCAAGGTAGCCATCATCACTAGGTTGGCAGTCCCATTTCGTTGGGGAAAACGGAAGGGGGACCGTGACCAATGCTCTCAAACTGGTGCCTTTACAACCATTCCTCTCCATCCACATGCACTCTGTCCCCCATACCATCTCCGCACCTTTTCAATATTCACTGCCCAATAGTAGTATAACAGGTTTGGTAGTACAAGACCCCCTGACTGCCTATCTCTTTGTAAAAACCCCTTACAGATCCAAGGGGCCCTGCCCACCCAAATAAAAGATGAGATTATCTTATTGCCGCCCGAGAAGAAAGATTTCGGAAGGAAACCTGGAAGGCACTGAAACGAAAATAGAATCTTGGGAGGATATTCATTTTGACCGACTGAACCTTCACCGCCAAAGTCAGCGGGAGGCCATCCCACTTCTTTAGGTCAGCCTTCACTGCTTTAGCCAGACCCCCAAAATTTAACTTCTGTAGCAAGGCCCAATCATGGGCCACCCGGACTCTCAGATGACGAAAGCTGGACCTGGCCAAGGGAAAAGACAACTTTGCCAGGTTGGCTCCCGTCCCCGGAAGATTCACCAGAAAGCATTTGCTTTTACCCAAGTTCAATTTATGCCCCGAGAAGCAGCCAAACCTCTCAAGTAACTTCATTATCTCCTCTGCTCTGGAGAGAGGGTCTGCCACATACAGTGACAGATCGGCCACATACAATGACTCCTTGGGCTCTCTCCCCCCTCCCTATTCCCCCTTCACTTCGTGGATGACCTCAATGCTATGGTCAGAGGTTCAATTGCCAAGGCAAACAATAGCGGGGAGAGTGGAGATCCTTGTCTCATACCTCTACTAAATTGGAAGTATTTCACATTTAAAACGTTTCTATGGACGCTCGCAGTGGGGCCTTATGTAGGAGCTGGATCCTTGATATAAATCTAGACCCAAACCCTAACCTCCCCAAGATCTCAAACAAATAGGCCATCTTATCAAGTCTTTTCCACATCTAGTGAGATAATCACTTCCGACTCAGGGGCTAGAGAAGGGGACAAAACAACATTAAGCAACCTCCGAACATTGGCCGACCACTGTCTTCCCTTAACAAACCCTGTCTGCTCCACCGATATGACCCCTGGGAGGCAGGGTCCCATGCATACAGCCAAGACCTTGACCAACAACTTTGCATCCGCATTCAATAATGAAATAGGACGGTACGACCCATAGTTCATTGGATCTTTACCCTTCTTTAAGATCAAAGAATCGACACGTGCGCCAATGTGGTTGGCAACGTCCCTGGAACCATAGAATCCTCAAACACCTCAAGCAGCAATGGGGCCAGCAACCCGGCAAACTTCTTATAAAATTCAATAGGGAACCCGCTCGACCCGGTCTTCTCGACTGCATCAAACCCATACCCTCCATAACCTGCTCCAAAGTAAGAGGGCCTCCAGTCCCTCCCTTTTCTCCTGTTCCCCCACCGGAATAGATAAACCGCCCAAAAGCTCTAACATTGAGAATCCTTCTGACTTGTAAACGCCTCAGATACCTTATTAACCCTGGCTGGGGCAGAGACTTTTCAACCCCCCTAACCTGCTTAATTTCCCGAGAGGCCATCTGTCAGCTCAACTGGTGCGCCAATAAGCAACTAGCCTTTTCCCCATGCTCATAAAAAGTCCCCCTCGAATGCCGCAGCAGGCACACTACCCTACCCGCTGACAGCAGCCCAAACTCCAACTGTAGCTTCTTCCTACTATCCAATAACTCCGGTGTCTGATTGGCCGAATATTGATGGTCCACCTCCAAGATGGCATCCACCAACCTCAACTCTCTCCCCTTTCACTCTTCTCTTTGTGCGCCTTAAAAGAGACGATCTACCCTCTCGCGACCACCTTCGCTACGTGAAAGGAGAAATCTCCTCACTTCTATTAAATCTCAGATACTCCTCAATGGCAGAGGAAACCCTCTCGCAGAAGCCCTTATTCGCCAGCAGCGATGTATCAAACATCCACGAGGGGCGTTGAGCAGGGCCCGAGCCATCCGCCACATCCACATAATGCGGAGCGTGGTCAGAAATCACTATCACTGAGTACCCCGCCCCCACCACCCCCGGCAGCAGGGATCTACCTACCACAAAGATATCAATCCTGGAATTCACCTGGTGAATCTGAGAGAAGAACGAAAAATCTTTCTCCCCTGGGTGTAGAAATCTCCAAGAGTCTGCTCCCCCACCTGCTCCATGAAGGCAAACAGTGCCTTTGCCAACCCAGAAGGTTTCAATGCCTTAGGCCTTGACTTATCTCGTTGAGGATGCAATACGCAGTTAAAATCCCCTTCTATGATTAACTGGTGCAAATCCAAATCCGGGATCAAAGACAACAGCTTATTAATAAAAGCTGCATTGTCCCAATTTGGGGCATAAACATTGACCAGCACCACCAGTGCACCCGCTAACAACCCACTAACCACCACGTACCTCCCATTCAGATCCGCCAAAACCTTCACCGCTGAAAAGACTACTCTTATTAATCACGATTGCTGATCCCCGGGCCCTACTATCAAACCCTGAATGAAACACTTGCCCCACCCAACCCTTCCATATCTTTATCTGATCTCTAACTCACAAATGGGTCTTCCTGCAACAGCACCACATCGGCTTTCAAAGTCTTAAGTTACGCAAACAACCTAGACCTCTTTACTGGACCACTCAACCCCCTCACATTCCATGTGACCAGCCAGATGGGAGGGTCATCTACCCCGCCCCTACCGAAGTCAGCCATTCCCGCCTCGTGAGGCAAACCAGTAACCCTCCAAGAAGGGCTGACATCAGTCCCACCCAAGATGGCCGCCAGATCCCCCAACACAACAGGACAAAGCAAAGTCCCCAGCCACCGTCAGAAGACAAGCCCACTCCACCCCCTTCCCACCACCCATCAACTCCAGACACAAACAAGCAAACCTGAACCAGGTGCCCATATAACCCCCCCCCCCCCCCCCCCCACCAAATCTCAACCACCCAATAACCTTTACCCCTAGGCTCATACCTAATAAACCCCCCACTGTGTGAATCACAGATAACCCCATCCCTTCACTCCCATTGACCAACTATTTTAGCTAGTGGGGTTGCCCCCACACAGAGAACCATTGATAACCCCAAAATCCCGAAACACCAAACCAACCCCCACCAAATTCAACCTTACTAATACCAAAAGAGAGTAACATGAACCATAAGCAACACCCATCCCACTAACCCCATAATACAATTCAACATGTAAAGTTACAAAATAGC
Source organism: Scyliorhinus torazame (assembly GCF_047496885.1). NCBI lineage: Eukaryota > Metazoa > Chordata > Chondrichthyes > Carcharhiniformes > Scyliorhinidae > Scyliorhinus > Scyliorhinus torazame. The sequence goes on from NC_092719.1 coordinate 26,857,085, forward strand.
CCCATCAACACCCCCTCGACCATTGATAATAAAAACAGATGGCCAGAAAACCCAAACAACCCCCACCCCACCTTCAAACAAACTTCCCTCAACCCGTACAAATACACTACATTTATTTCAACCCCAGTCCATTTCTTTGGACGAATGCCTCAGCTTCCTCTGGAGTCACAAAATAGAGGTTCTTGTTTTCATCGGCCACGCGGAGGGGCGCGGGGTAAACCACGCCAAACCGAACTTTGTTACACTAAAGTGCTGCCTCGGCCTTATTGAAAGCAGAACTCCTCCTGGCCACATCCAGTCCAACATTGTTCCAGCTCGGCAGGGTGTGCCATCACACCCCCCACCCCCCACCATCTTCCTGAACAACTGCCCCATAAACAATGTCAGGTTTGGGCCCTTCAACACCTCTGGCAACCCAACCACTGTGTGGTTCTGTCTTCTTTACCAATGTTCCAGGTCGTCTACCTTAGCCCTTAAACTAGTGTTGGCTGCCACCCTCGCCGCCTCCGCTTCCACCTCCAGAGATGCAATCTAGTTGTTCCGCCTCGACAGAGCAACCCCCATCTCTTTCAGCTCCGCACCCTGCTGCCTCACCATTTTATCCACCTTTGCCAGGTCCCCTCGAATCAAGGAAATTGCTGCCTCGTCCGCCTTCCCCTGGTCTCCCAAGACCTCTCGGCGCAGTCTCTGCAATTCTACAGCTAAGATTTCAATGGTTAGTGGGGTAGGGGTAGCCCCTGACACTACATTCCCCTCCACCATATTCTTCTCCACCAATGCACTCGAAGATTCCACTTTTGAAGCTATTCCTTTCTTCTTCTGTTGCCTAGTTCTGTGCCCCTTGCTGTGGGACACTCAATCCATCGACCTTAACAAATTTCCATTTGCTGACTTATTGACCCACTCCCAAAATGATTGAGATGAAGGGGTGCAGCCGAGGTGATTCTCTGATTCACTGGGGAGGAGTAAGAGGGACAAACTCGATACCTGAATGGTCATGGGAGCAGTGTTTGGAATTAGACTCTGAGGAGATTTCCTCATGTTACAGTAGCTGGGCACCTCCACACCTGGTTTGAGGATCTGGTACCCTACAGCAGCGCCATCCAGAATTCCCCTTCTGATGAATCAGGATGCACACGTCACATAATTATCAGTCACTTAAAGATAATTATCAGTCGCTTAGAGATATTTAGCGGGATTTTCTACGCAACCTGCCGCGTTGTTTCTGGTGACGGAGGCAGCCCGCCAGCGGGATATTCCGGTCCTGCTGTTGTCAGCGGGAATTTCTGTTGGATGCATCACCGGGAAACCCGAGGCAGGGATGAGCCATTGGCGGGACCGGAAAATCCCACCAGAGTGAACAGCCGGTAAATTCCGCCTTATATCTGCAACCAATATTATCAACAGAACCTCTGCCAATCAGTCAATCAGTGAAAGGATTAACTCTGGCAGTATTCTCCAATTATAATAAACTATCTCCTGACCTTTTTTCCTCATTCCGTCCTCCAGTTCTGGCTTTCGGCTGACTGTCACCACTTTCATCAGCAAGTTATTCCCTCCCTGTCGGATCATGGAGACCACCTGCTTGTGTCCAACCTTTACCACGTTGATATTGTTTACCTGCAAAGAAAGATGAATGTAATTCAGGTCATGGCCCCTTTTGCATGCTGGACAACGCGTGCCCAGTAAAATAGGTTTTTGGAATGACGAAAGAGTCAAACACAAGGGACACAGGCGGAAGATTAGCAAGATACAAAGGAATACAGCTTAAGGGAAACTCCCCAACACCACCCCCCAATCCCAGAATGTGCTGGAACAAAACATCATATATTTGTCAGCATCGAAAAGCTAAGTTCCCATGTCCCACGTAGACTTTCTAAGATCCAATATGTTAAGTACCGCCAATAGTCGACGGATGACAATAACTCTTTCACATCTGATAATAAAAATAATAATCATTATTAGTGTAACAAGTAGACTTACATGAACACTGCATTGAAGTTACTGTGAAAATCCCCCAGTCGCCACGTTCCGGCGCCTGTTTGGGTACACAGAGGGAGAATTCAGAATGTCCAATTCACCTAACTGCATGTCTTTCGGGATTTCTGGGAGGAAACCGGAGCACCCGGAGGAAACCCACGCAGACACGGGAAGAACATGCAGACTCCGCACAGACATTGACCCAAGCCGGGAATCGAACCTGGGACCCTGGTACTGTGAAGCTGCAGTGCTAACCACTGTGTTGCCATGCCACACATCTTGATGGACCTGCCATATTTCCAGCACTTTCTGATTTTATATTAAGCGGTGAAGATCTCAGGAGGAAAAGGCAATCACCTAGCCTTTTCTCACCCACATGATTATTATGGCCAATGATTTCACCACTCATTTTCTCAACGGCAGTTTCATTTCACGCCATTGAAGGAGAATGTGCAAACGGGGTCACCAAAATTGGAGAGAGGTGTTCGAGGAATTAGTGGGAGGTGAGTCTTCCAATAGTCACCTGACTACAAGCTGTACTTTATCAATGACTTTCTACACCTGACTGAGGGAGAGGATAATCCCTGGGTTGGAAACCTGACTACAGCTTTTTCTGTTGAAGAGTTACAGTGTGGGATAGAGTTGGGTTTACTGAGGGAGGCCCAAAGGGCATGGGTGAGCGATGTATCTCGTTACATCACACTGTGGGCTGTGCTATTTCTGAGAGTCACATTAACCCTTTGTATGCCAGATACCCTTAACTTCACACCCCTAAAATATTTTCTTTTCCAATTTCAGCATGGCCAATTCACCTACACTGCACACCTTTGGGTTGTGGGAATGAGAAACAGGCAGACGGGGAGAATGTGCAAACTCCACATGGACGGTGACCCGGGGCCGGGATTGAACCCGGGTCCTCAGCGCCGTGAGGCAGCACTGCACCACTGTGCCACCTTCGGCCCTGCCAAAGTTGATGCCGATTTACATTCTTCACCCACGCCGCCAATAGGGAACCCATGACAACAGTCGACTTCAGTGGGACTGGAGAATTCCATCCTTTGTCTTTTTTTAGAAACCATGGAGGTAAGTTACTGAACACATTCACAAGAAATCTGCCAGTGTACGTTTAATGCAAAGAATAACATGTTCATTAAACAATTGAAATGAACTATATCACATTAGAAAAAAAAGGTTAGGAAGATTTCAATACAACCACCAAAAAATGATTCAGTCTCTGCTATTCCTTTTATCCCGGCAGTACTTTTACAGACACAAAGCCCCAGTGAAGATTTACCACTGTCTCAACACCAAGGCTTGGGTGTCTCAGTTCAAATGGCTTTCTTCTGGCGGACATCTGAGCATTCACTAAATGCTTTTCTTCAACCAGTATCTCTCCCTGAGACAGCCAAAAACTGCAATATAAACCCACTATTACTTTGGGGACAACAGGCTACCAGCCATGGTGCTGGGCCGGGCCTGGCCTCACCGAGCAGCTTCTAAAAATTAAACTTAGGAAATTATGTCCCCCATGACTTTCCACACAACCGCAAAACCCACACCCTGCCGAGTCTGCAACCCCACCCAGGGCAATGCGCCACCCCCACTCACGCAAGAAGAATAAGGATAATCGCTTCAACTCTAGCCGGTGGGGGGGGGGGGGGAATCGCAGTCCGGGAGCAGAAGAACCGTCAAGACGCCCATCAGTAGGGTATCCTGGGAGGCGGGCTGGCCCTCCTCCCCCCACCGACTCCACCAAGCCAGACCCGAACCAGGAGCAGCATAATGCTCCCCCAGATGAAAAAGGAAAATAAAACTCCAGGGTAGGGACACCCAACTGACTCACGGTGACTACTGTCATATAAAGTATACCGAAGGCCACTCTCATCTACAATCTCAAGTCATGGATACCAACCCCACTCCAGCCCACTCTAATAACAGATGCGTTTAAATTCAAATCTGAAGAAAAAAGAGCAAAACCTGAAATGGATTAGCTCTAAGTGGTGGTGGTGGGTGGGGAGGGGCTTTCCCCCCCTCCAGCTCCACTCAACTTCCTCTTAAACGAGACAGGGAATGATAACGAAGGTGGCCCCTTTTCTCCAATCACAAGGGTAATAAGACACTATGAGGCATAATTACAATAAGGAGTGAAACTGTACGCATTTCTAACTGTACCCATTTTCTAAATCTGGATAAGTAAGGAACAGGCCATCACAGCGATATTCCACACTCCCCTGTAGGTAAAAAGACAGTTCAAGAAAACAACATCATGATCAACAGGGAGTAATGTGCAGGATAATACCGGGCAGTCCTCAGGATAAAGACTTCTTCCCAGCCGCATGAAGGAAACACAAGCCAAGGAGAAAGGAGGATCAACGAGCACTCTTCAGGTTCTCCCAAGGATTCCGACGATCGAAGCATGAGGTATCATTACTTCCGCCATTCTGTCTCACCAAATAGTCTACAGCCTTGTCTCCAGTTGGAGGGATGGCTGAACCAGTTCGCCCACTTCCATCTCCTCACGACAAGTATCAGGGACAGGACAATACAGGGGTCAGTGGGCCAGACCGACTGCTGGTCTTGAAGACGGGATATGTTGTACTCCATTGAATCTGATACACCCAGCCTCCAGATCAATGAGATCACTGAAACATGGAAGCCAATCCGCAAATTCACTCAGGAACTCTTCCACCACCACTCGCTTGGGACTGGGCCAGGGGCATACCCCACTCGATCTCCTTCTCCCGACCCCTTCAGGGTGGACGACAAGCCATGCAATAGGAACCTGATAGTGCGGAGGCGGGCCCCAACCAGGGAAAATGCACTCTCAAGTACAAGAACCTCCTCATGCATCTCCACGCCTCCATAAAAGAACCTCACAACTCTTGGAAGTGAGCACTGCAGTGAGGTGATTTTCAGGAAGGGCAACACCTTCATTGGCAGCCAACATCCGATGCACGCAGCAGCGCTGACGTGACATTTTGCACAACAGCAACTGTGCCACGGCAAGCCCACCCCAGCCCACTCAAGCTGCCGCAAACAAACAAGGATTGCAACATTTTGTCTCGTTTCTCGCAAACACACTTACCAAACACTTCTCGGGACATAGCACAAGCCATGTAATCCAAGAAATGACAAATACAAAAATGTGCATTAGGAAGAAAGGACGGATTAAAAGAGCAGAGTCAAAAGTTTCAAAAATGCAGCCCCTTGGGGGTTGTAGTTTAGTGAATTTTTTAACAAGTACAAAAAACTGTCCCGTTGCCTGGCAACAGAGGCGTAGGGGCACACAGAGATACAGGGAAAGAGAGAGGGGCAGTTCAGTCAGTGTGTGCATACCAGAGTGGGGGCAAAGTTTATAATCTCTCTGGTAAGAAACCCTGCAAGCCGGGAGACCCCATTCCAGGGATCTACCCGCCTCGCCATGCCTTGCGAGATCCAATGCAATCTCGCGAGACGTTGCGATGCGAATCCCGCCACAATGGGCAGGATCACTTTTCTGCAAATGTGCATATTAGAGTGAGGCAATAAGCCTCACTCTAGTCTGCAGGTTCCCGAGGTACCTGAGGCTTTGGGATTCAACTCCTTCGCCTCAGAGACCTCGGGCGAGTGACATTCAGCACTGGTCCCATCAAACAAGGACCCGATGGAACAACACTCATCGGGGTCTCCCAGGGGATTAGAGGCCTCCAGCTGCATGCCCTTTGGGTCCTTCCCCAGGCGGCACCAGCAGTGACAGCCTCGTACCCTGGCAATGCTACCTGGGTGCCAGCCTGGCACTGTCAAGGTGCCCGGGTGGTATTGCTAGCTGGCATAGGCACCGGCAGGTTGCCAGGTTTGCACTGCCAAGAAACCAAGTTTGCAATTTTTGTGTGCAAATGATCGGGCCGGGGGTGCGGGTGTTGGAACAGGGGGGAGGGAGCTGTCGTGCACCCTCCCATAGTCCGTTCGGGTTGGGCAGAGGTTGGGGATTATTTATGGGCCTTGGAGATCGGGATGCCACCGATCTCTCGCTACAAAGGGGAGTCCCAGCAAGTGGAGCTCCCCACTGTATAAAACGGGGCTATGTGCGGCCTTGGCCGCACGTTTGCTTTTCAAGCCCCTTGTTCAACACAAGTCAGATTGAATAGCCATGTGTTTCCCGGCACTGCAAGCACCGGGTAACACACGACTAAACACGCTCACTAGGGGACTTTGTTCCCCTTTGGGAGAATCACACCCTGGGTTTTGTGTGCCTCAGAGGCAAATACCAGCTGAGGAAAATGCATTTAATGAATGCCACAAATCTGCTGGAAGAAAACAGTTTGCAACTGAGCCAGCCCAAGCAAGAAGCCTTGATGTTGAGCTAGTGGTAAATCTTTACTGTGGTTTTGTGTCTGTAAGGTGATTGCTGGATAAAAGGAATAGTGTGAGTTTGAATCATTTTCTGGTGTTTGTGTCAAAATGTTACCGATCTTTTTGTCTCGCTGTATATTGTTCAATTTCTTATTTAGTAAGCATTTTATTTATTGTGTAAAAAGTACACTGGCAGACTCTTGTGAATATGTTTAGTATCCGACCTCCATGGTTTAAAAAAAACTCAAGCCAAGTTCAATCTGCCTTGAACACTATTAACATCAGCTGGGATTGTAACATTCACCTTCCCTCTTGTGGTCTTTCTGGGTATCGCCTATTTGTCTAGGAGTCTCTCTTCCCCTTAGTCGTTTCACGAGCTGGACAGTTTGGGTTTCTCTGTACCATGGCTTGCTCACTCCACGTAAAATGGATTGGTGCTGTTTTCTGGGATTTCAGACTGTTTGAGTATTTGGACAGCCTTTTCTGGAGTCAGATCTTCCTTGGACTGTAGTTTGTCTGAAAGGGCATCGTCAGTCACTGACAACAGTTCTGCCCCCGTACTCACAGCATACATTTAATCTGTATAATTATTTTTGAAACATATAAGATCTTGAGGGGACTTGTTAGGGCGGATGTGGAAAGGGTATTTCCTCTTGTGGGAGAATCCAGGGTCGGGGTCACTATCTAAAAATATTGGGCGGGATTCTCCGTTCGCTGACGCGAAATGTGATTGGGCAGAGAATAGGTTCCCACGCTAAAATCGTGGCGTGTGCCAATTTGACGGCAAATTGCAATTATCCGTCACCTCAATAGCGGCGTCAATGCGGACCAGAACGCAGGTACGATAAACACCGTTTGCATATCATTAACGGGCCTGACCCGGTATTCCCCGGGGCCGCCGTGATACTCCATCTCCGATGGGCCGAGTTCCCGATGGCGAGGTTCACTTGTGCTTTTAAAAATTGTGAAATTGGCGTTGTGGCAGCTGAGGGAGAGAGAGGGGGTATGGAAAGTATCCAACATTGCCATAGTTAGCTGACAGTTGTGTCGCTGGCCGGGAGGCTTCTGCTAGGGCTGGGGTGGGGGATGGGGGGGGGGGGTGGCCAGGAGGTGGGCTGTGGGGTGGTGGATGGGCACGGAACACCATTGCTGCAGCCGGCAAGGCATCCATGCAGCTTCGCACACTGCTAACAACCCACTGTGATCTTAGGACCACAAATCTTTTGGGTGTCCCCCCCCCCCCCCACCAAGGCCACCCCCCCAGGTGCCCTCTGGCCCCAGCCGACCCATCAGCTGTATGGGCACGCTCCAGTACAACCAGTGCCATATTGTTGGCTGGGATGAGTGCGTGTGGGGATTGTAATGTGTATTTGCGACTGCAGCTTGTCAGCCTTCCGAGTGTCAATCACGGACCCGGCGAATCCCGTACCGTTTTCCATTGGGTTAGATTGTGTTCCACGTGGTGCCGGTGCTAGACCCTCCAGAGATGCTGAATCAATCCAGGTTGCTGTCGAGAAAGCCACAAATTCTGTGTCGGCGTCAACACTTAGTCTCAGAAACGGAGAATCCCACCCATGAGGTCTCTCATGTAAGACAGAGTTTAAGGCAAAGTAGATAGATTCTTGCTAAGCTAGGGGGGCAAAAGGTTATCGAGGGTGGGCAGGAATGTGAAGTTCAGGCTAAAATTATATCAGCCATGATCTTATTGAATGGCAGAGCAGGCTCAAGGGGCTTCCTCTTGCTCCTAATTTGTATGTTTGTATGCTTATAAAAGAGTCAATCAATTCTCCAGGCTGTTGGACATGAAAAATGAAATTAAATGAAAATTGTTTGTCATAAGTAGGCTTCAAACGAAGTTACTGTGAAAAGCCCCTAGTCGCCACATTCCGGCACCTGTTCGGGGAGGCTGGTACGGGAATTGAACCGTGCTGCTGGCCTGTCTTGGTCTGCTTTAAAAGCCAGCTCTTTAGCCCTGCGCTAAACCAGCCCCTATTACATGTTTGTTGAATTTTGATTTCTCTAAACCTTTGTTCCCACTGCGATTAAAATATGTATCGAATGAATTTAGAACTTGATCAAATTTATCTGAAGATTCATTTATTCTGTGCCTTGCAGTAAATAGCATTGGTTAACGGACCCACTGAATAAAGTAGTGTATTCACTCATTCAGTTTAAAAAATATATAATCCTGAAGCTATCACGTATCTTAAGAATTTTTTCCGCCAAAGTCTCCAATTTTGTGTTTGGATCAGTCTATATTGGTCTGGCAATGTTGATTTGTTGTCCACGGTTGCTTTGAAGTTCAGGGGAGTATAGCTTTAAATGTTGTGCTGCTTTGTAAATGGCCCCGCAATCAATGTTTTTTTAGAAAAATTCTGTGCTCGTCCCATTTTGGTGGGCTCCTGTGGTGATAATGGTTCTGTCCTTTTTGTGGTTTTGTTTTTTTGCAGCGATTTGTTAAATGAATGATTTGGGGCCTTCCCTGCGACATCGGAGGATTTTACAGTGGATTCCCAGTTTTGGCTAAGGTTTGCAAACCTTCCAATTCAGTTTTTGCTCTCGTTAAAAGAAGCTCAGCCGCCCCGTGATCTGGTGCTGATTCTGAACCTGATTTGGCTGGGATGCTTTTGGAAACAGGCTGCTCTGACCTTTTTTTTAAACAGCATTGAAGCTTTTTAAGCTGGTCCTGGCTTCGGGCTGGTTTTCTTTGCTCACTCCTGCTAGGTACTGTGACTCTGCATTCACAATGAACCTCCAGAGGACCTTGAGACTCCTCAGTTCTGCGTTTCTGCTTCCAATTCTGCAATGGAGCTTCCTTCAGGTAATCTCCCTCTGTTCTTCCCTTCAGGGGCTTTTGATCAGGACACAATGCTGTTCCTTTAATTTTCCAGTGTTTGAATATCTGCTCCACCTTCTTGGAGGTTGTGGTTTTTCCTTCACCTGCCATCATGTTGAATCTTGCACCTTCAGCAGCTCTCATGAAGAGATTCTGAGTCTTTTATGGCTGATCATCAAGTGTTTATTGATAACCCATAACTATGTACATATATACTGGGCATAACCTAGACTGTGAGCCAACTCCATGCTTGCTTCTACCCAGGTCTCTGTCCAGTCCACAACTGATCCTAGTCTCAGGTCATGTGTCTCTTCACAGCATGTTGTGGGTGGTACTGTTTCCCAGTCCCACATTAGCCCTTGCTGTCGTGTTAGGCACACTGAGATAACACGGGCTGCAACTGGATGCAGCTATAACTGAAATAGACTCCAGACCTTGAAGTTAGTTCAATTTGATTTATTGAACCTGTCACATAGTTAGCACAGTTCTCTGTGAGTTCGACTCTGCTAACCTAAGTGTGATCTCTCTGTCTGACTGAACCAGACTAACTCTTAGCTACATGCTGTTATGTGATATATACACCGGACTCACTCTGTAGATGTCCCTAGTGGAAAGAGGCGGAGTGTGAGTGCCTCGTGCCTTTTATAGTGGGAAACCACCCCCAAGTGTTCTGCCTGCTGATTGGTTAGGTCCTGTTCTCTGTGTTCATTCGCTGCCTGTCTGTATCTCATTATGTGCATGTCTGCATATCATGACACTGGCTATACCAGATACTCTCATACTATACACACCAGCTTGCGACAAGTGGCAAATTCATAATAATTGCAACTGAGCTGGTTTTATTATCAAAAGGTTTTGAGAATGCAGGATGAAACTAATTGAATCAGTCAACTCAGCCTGTTTACCAACTCAACGACTTACATTATATTAATGACTTGGAGGAAGAAAGCAAATGTACTGTCGTCAGATTTGCAGACAATACAAAAATAGGTGGAAAGGCAAGTTGCGAGAGGGATGCAAACAGTTAAGTGAATGGGCAAAAAGTTGGCAAATGGAGTATAATATGGGAAAATGTGAAGTTGTTCATTTCAAAAGGGAGAACAAAAGAGCGCAGTGATATTTAAATTGAGAAAAACTGCAGAAAGCTGCAACACAAAGTGACTTGGGGCTACTTGTGCATGAAACACATAAAGCTAGCCCACAGGTACAGCAGGTAATCAGGAAGGCCAATGGAATGTTGGCCCTTATTTCAAGGGCGTTGGAATATAAGGGTCGGGAAGTCTTGCTGCAACTGTACAAGGTGCTGGTGAGGAAACATCGGAGTACAGTGAGCAGGTTTGGTCCCCTTATTTAAGGAACAATATTATTTAATTGAAGGTGGTTCAGAGGCACAGTGGTTAGCACTGCTGCCTCACAGTGCCAGGGAGCCTAATTCACTGTCTATGTGGAGTTTGTACGTTCTCCCCGTGACTGCGTGGGTTTCCTCCGGGCTCCGGTTTCCTCCCACAGACCAAAAATGTGCAGGTTAGGTGGATTGGCCATGTTAAATTGCCCCTTTGTATCCAAAAGGTTAGTTGGGGTTACTGGGCTACCTGGGTAGGATGTGGACATGGGCTGGGTAGGGTGCTCTTTCAGAGGGTCGATGCAGACTTGATGGGCCAAATGGCCTCCTTCTGCATTGTAGTGATTCTGGAACTTCTAGAAGGTTCACTAGGATGATCCCCGGTATGGAGGGATTATCATCTGGTTGGAACGCATCTCATTGGAATTTAGAAGAATGAGACGTGATCTCACTGAAACATATCGGATTCACAAGGGACTTTACAGGGTAAATGTTGGGAGAGTCTAGGACCAGAGGACATAGACTTAGAACAAAGGGGTGTCAATTTAAGACTGAGATGAGAAGGATTTCTTCTCTCAGAGGGTTTTGAGTCTCTGGAACTCCTTCCCATAGATAGCTGTGGGGGCAGGATTCTCTTCCTCGCTCCGCTAGTGGAGGAATACGTGATGTGACAGAAAATCTAGCGTCGGGGAAAAAAATCAGGATCGGCTCCCTTTCCGATGCTCTGGTCCCCCGCTGGCGTCGGGATCGAGATACAAAACCCGCACCAGCGAGAGGATGCAAATGGGTCATGAAGATCCATTTACATCCTATTAACAGGCCGGGCACCATATTCTCTGGGCCCTCGTGATTCTCCAGTCCTCTAGGTGAGAATTGGCCCTGCTCCTGACAAACGTGCATTTGTCGCTGTGAACCTTGCGGTGGGCCTAGGGGGTAACTCTTTCAGGGAGTTGCCCCCAAAGTCCATCAGATGGCCACACTCTGACCCACAGCGCAAGACCTGCCCAAGCCACATGAACCAGCCCCCCCCACCATAGACCCCCTAATTAAAGAGAATTCCCCACAGACTCCCTAAATAAAGTGATCCTCCACAGACCCAAAAGATAAAGAGACACCCCACAGAGATCCCCAAAATAAAGAGACCCCCCCGGGGATTCCTAAAAAAACCGAGTGCTCCCACAGATCCCCTAAATAAAGAGACCCCCCCACAAAGACCCACTAAATAGAGAAACTCCTCCACAGAGACCCACTGAATAAAGAAACTCGTCCACAGACACCCACTAAATAAAGAGACCCCTGCAAAGACCCCTAAACAAATAGAACCTCGAGACCATCTAAATAAAGAGACTGCCAAAATAAAATGACCCCCAGAAACCTTTAAATAAAGAGACCACCCCAGAGACCACCTAAAAAGAATGCTCCCTAGAGACCTTCTAAATAAAGAGACCAGCCCAAATACCACCTAAATATAAAGACACCCCTACAGACCCCCTAAATAAAGAGACCTCCCACAGAGACTTCCTAAATGACAGCACTTAACTCTGTTTTAAGTGATCCAGGAGCTGTCAATCAAAGCTTGATGTTTATAAACATTGCTTTTAGTTTCGCAGCTGACCACTTCAAAGTCATTCAATTGTGAAGAGAGATGAATGGAAATCATTTAATTCTGTTTGAAGTAGTCCAGGAGTTGTATTGCCTTGCGGGGTAGCCTAACCACAGGACCTCGCCTTCGGGCCACTTGCCCGAATGGCGGCCCGATAGCAGGATTCCTTAGGGAATAGCTAGGGATTGGGAATCGCTTGGGTGGGGGCGGATATTAAGTGCAATTCAGCTCCACCAGGAGAACATAGGGCTGAATTCTCTGTCCCGCCGCACCAGATTTGTGGTGCAGCGCATCATCAGGATTCACCGTTTCGCTAGCTGGTCAATGGGGTTTCCAATTGTGGGGCTGCCCCACGCCGTCGGGAAACCCCCGGGCTGCCAGCAAAATGGAGAATCCCGACAGTGGAGAATTCAGCCCCTCGTCTCCCAAACAGAGAATTGTGCCTCTTGTGGATGTTTAAGGCAGAGGTAGGTAGATTATTGACCAGTAAGGGAGTCAAGGTTATGGGGAAAGGGCAGGAAAGTGGACGCGAGGAATGTTGGATCAGCCATGATCCTATTGAATGGTACAGCAGGTTCGAGAGGCCCAACAGTCTACTGTACCTCATTCTTATGGTCTTATTATGGGCTTAACATACTGAAAGATGAAGGCAGGAGTACTCTGTGCTTTGTAATGCTCATTCTAATTCACCCCTGCAAACATTTCAGCCTGACAGTGAATGGCATTCAGCCAACCATTCAGCAGTAATTACAGTGAGTTATTATCAGTAAAAGCACTCCCAGATCCTGCTGCTCTCTTTCTGCTTCTAGTTCTGTGTTCAAGAAACCAATAAAAATATGTAAGAGCCAAGAGTGATATACAAAACTATGTGAATCCGGGCTGGAATCCTGTACCAGGCCTGAAACAGTTATCTTACACTGTACTGAAATCCTGTAATGGTCACAATTCTTATTCAATTCCCCCCCCCCTCCCCTCCTCTTGAATGTCCCTAACTTTTGATGGGATGCATTTCCACATTTCTAACTTCATCCAGAACCTCACCTCAGTGAACAAATACAATGTTTAATTTAAAATCCAAAATAATGCAGATGCTGGAAATCTGAAATAAAAACAGAAAGTGCTGGGTAAATGTAGCAGGTCTGTGCATCCATGGGGAAAGAAACAAGAGTTAACATTTTGAGTCTAATGTGACTCATCATCGGAACTGGAGCCATTTTAAATGTTTTTGTAAGGGTCCTTTCTAGTTGTTCTTATTTATTCCCTGTTTAATCCCTTATTTCTCCTTTCCTTTATTTTTGCTGTTACATTTTTGATCCACGGATGATTTATGGACATGAGTCTTTAAGGCAGCCTGTATCTTTAGTCCAAGCAGAAGGAAGCAGTGGCCTTTGCCTTTAATTCAGCCAGAAGGATCCAGAAGACTGTGCTATTTTAGACTGGTGATTGCAGACTGGCCAGTATCAGTGATGACTTGTTTTGATTGATTTGTCTGGTTGACAATGAATTGGCCCAAAAGGCTGTGCTCTGCCCGGTAACGGGTGGTGATTGGATATTGGTTCACTGGAATGCTTTCGGAGCTACAAGGTTCCAATTTGGTTTCACTTTTGATTCTGAAGCTCCAACTCTCTCCAAAAAGATCTAACTAAATTATCTCCAAAAAGATTCAACTAATTCTCTATATCAGGCCACTGTGAGGTTTAACTCTCTCTCCAGTAAGTCTGGCCACTGTGAGGTTTAGCTCTCTCTCCAGCAAGTCTGGGTGTCGCGCTCTTGAGACTGCAGAGATTTGAAGCCAGACCATGAGCTGAAAGTAATGTTTGATGTGGAATAAAGTATCTATATAGAAACAGAGGCCTGAATGTGAACCTCGAGCAAAAGGCCCAATTTGATAAGAAATAAAGTGTCTCTCCAGAAAGCCTGGTGCCAGTGAGTACTACATTTTCTAACCTGTGGGACCCTGAATGAATGACTCTGCAAGGAAGACCATAACCAGCTGTAAACCAGAGAGGTTCATCAACCAGCTTGCTGTGAGGGTAGTATGCCAAAGAACCACCATTTGAAGTAAAGGCTCTTATCTTTTGACCTTCATCCTTCTTATTTTTACCCCTTTCCACTCCTCTGTGTTTGTCTGCCTTGTGTGTGGGGGTAGACGGAGGGACAGTTCAAAGGTATTGTTGGTATTAGTTTGTTGTTATTCAATTGCATTTACTGCATATTCCATAATACTTCTTGGTATAAATAAACAGTCATTGTGTTTCAACTTACAAACCTGATGACTCCAATTATTGGGCAGCCAAGGGCCAAAAACCTTGGGTATTTTCAGAAGTATTGTTGGTTAATTCACTTGTGCTGCGACTCCTGGGCATATGCGGCTGGAGCTGACCAGGCACTTGCCCAGGATGGTGTAACATTTTATTTGAGTTTTTAAAAAATCTATCGATATAGTCCCATGTCTGGATGGTGTGCTATTTGGAGGGGAACTTGCAGGTAGTGTGTACACATGCACCAGCTGTCTCTATCCTTTATGGTCAGTGTTGCCCACTCAAATGTCAATGGTCACCAAGCTTGTGGCGATCAGGTCAACGTAATTGCCGCATTATACAAAATATATGTAATATGAATAAAACAAATGTACAACCTTTTGAAAATGGAGTTTTAAAAGATCAGCCGTCCAGACCAAGACACTGGCAGAGCCAGGGGAACAACTGCAAAAGGGTTTTGCCATTTAACCGTTCCACGAAGCAAGCCTGCTGCATAGCCCCTGAAAGGGTGGTGACAATCTATTAACTGAAGTGTTCTGTTCTGGCCCCGTCTCGTGTGTCTCACTGTTTGGAGAAAACTGTCTACTTCCAGCCAAACAAAACCATGGGCTGGATTCTCCGAACCCTGACGCCAAACGCAAGGGGGCGGAGAATCCCCGATGACACCAAAATCAGGCGTGGCGCCGCTTTCATGATGCTCCACCCCCGAAAAGCGACGTACTCTAGGAGTATGCTGCGCCACGTATCCGCGGCCTCAGGCCATTGCCTGAGACCCACCCCGCGATGCACCCTCCGCGACTGGCCGCGTGAGACACGTGTGGTCTCACCCGTTGTGAACTTAGTGTAGCGACTGCGCACTCAGTCCGGCGCCACCACAGTCGAGGGAGGGACGATCCGCGGGCAGGGGGGCTTCATTCGGGGCTGGGGGCACTGTGGGCGAGCGGTCCTGGGCGTGCGAGCGGCCGAAAGGGGGTACTATTTTTGCGGCCCGGGTTCGCGGGCTGCGTCCGCCATGAAGCACGGCACGGCCGCTGCAGGCTGCCGCCGTGCGCATGCGTGGCCACGGGCCCGGCAATGCAGCGGCCCGTATGGGCAGCTAGAGCTGGTAGCTCTACGCTGCCTCCCTGCTAGCCCCCAGCAAAACGGCAAATCGGTGGCCGTTTTGCGCCAGTTTTCCTGGCGTAAAACACCAACGTTTTCACGTTGCCGGCGTGAGGACTTAAGTCTCCCAAACGGAGAATCCAGCCCCATGTTCTTCGGTGATCATCACCTTTGTCACTAGATGCCTCAAGGAAACTTTAAGAGGAAACTGACCCCAGTACTCCCGAAGGCCAGCCCTGCTTCCTCAGTGCTTCACAGAGTGGTTCTGCAGATCTAAATGTATGGGCAGAGGCACCCAGAGAGAACAGGAATAGAGAGGATAACAAACGGTGGACTATTTTCCTTGTCTCATTGAGCAAATGACACTTTCGCTTCCAGGTCACTGGAAATCCAACAATTGAATTATATTCTGATGAACATTGTCATGGTCTGATCAATATGCGATTCCTGTCCAACAGGGACACGCTTGATTCATCCTCACTCAATTAGGTGTGGATAATAAATCGTGGTGCAGTGAATGACACCCATACTCATGGCCGCTGCTGAAACTTGAACACAATTAAAGATTCACCGTTCAAAATAAAAATCATCAATTCACCACCTGTCTGTGGTCAATTCACGATGTGTGACTCGTGGCAAAGGGTACTCGATAATACCGTTCTAGGTGGCAAAGAGCAGAGGTTTGGGAGGCATTATTGAAGAATCCTTAGCAAGTTGCTGCACTGCATCTTCTAGATGGTAGACATACAGTCACCCTGCAATAATGGTGGAGGAAGTGAATTTTAAAACCTGTGTTAAACACCAAGAAAGGAACACTGCACCTTTTTCCCCAGCAGCCCATGGGATTTGGGAGTCACTGGCTAGGCCAGCACATATTGCCCATCCCTAGTTGCTCTTGAGAAGCCGGTGGTGAGATGCCTTCTTGAATCGCTGCAGTTCCTGAGGTGTAGGTTCACCCACAGTCCTGTTCCAGTTTCACAGAATTTACAGTGCAGAAGGAGGCCATTCAGCCCATCGAGTCTGCACCGGCTCTTGGAAAGAGCACCCTACCCAAGGTCAACACCTCCACCCTATCCCCATAACCCAGTAACCCCACCCAACACTAAGGGCAATTTTGGTCACTAAGGGCAATTTATCATGGCCAATCCACCTAACCTGCACATCTTTGGACTGTGGGAGGAAACCGGAGCACACGGAGGAAACCCACGCACACATGGGGAGAACGTGCAGACTCCGCACAGACAGTGACCCAAGCCGGAATCGAACCTGGGACCCTGGAGCTGTGAAGCAATTGTGCTATCCACAATGCTACCGTGCTGCCCAGTTTGACCTAGTGACAGTGAAGGAACGGTAATATATTTACAAGTTAGGATGGTGAGTGACTTCTAGATGGTAGTGGTCTTGGGTTTGGAAGGTGCTGCCAAAAGAAGCTGGGTGAGTTCCAACAGTGCATCTTGTAGGTGGTACACACTGCTGCCACGGTTGGTCGCTGGTGGAGGGATCGAATGTTTGCGGAACGGGCAGCTATCAAGCCGGATACTTTGTCTTGGATAGTGTTGAGCTTCTTGAGTGTTATTGGAGCTGCACTCATCCAGGCATGTGGAGAATAATCCATCACACTCCTAATGTGCCTGGTAGAAGGTGGACAGGCTTTGGGGAGTCTGGAGGTGAGTTCTTTGTAACAAGGTTCCTAGTCTCTGTCCTACCCTTGGATCCATTGCATTTATATAGCTAATCCAATTCAGTTTCTGATCAATGGTAACCCCCCCTGATTTTAATAGTAGGGGATTCAGCAATGGTAATGCCATTGAATGTCATGGGGCAATGGTTAGATTGTCTCTTATTGGAGGGTCATTGCCTGGCACTTGTGTGGCATGAATGTCACTTGCCACTTTTAAGCCGAAGATGGACATTGTCCAGGTCCTGCTGCATTTGGACTTGGACTGCTTCAGTATCTGAGGAGTTGCCAATGATGCTAAACATTGTGCAGTCACCTGCGAACATCCCCACCTTATGATGGAAGGAAGATCATTGATGAAGCAGCTGAAGATATTTGGGGCCAGGGCACTATCCTGCGACTTCCTGCAGTGATGTCCTGGAACTGAGATGATTGACCTCCAATCACCACAACCATCTTGCTTTGTGCTAGGTATGACTCCAACTTGTGGAGAGTTTTTCCCCTGATTCACATTCTCCAGTTTTGCTAGAGCTACTTGATGCCATACTCAGTTAAATACTGCCTTAATTTCAGGGCAGTCACTGTCACCTCACCTCTGGCATTCAGTTCTTGTGTATGTTTGAACCACGGCTGTAATGAGGTCAGGAGGTGGGTGACCCTGTCGGAACCCAAACTGTGCAATAGTGAGCAGGTTATTGCTCAGCACTGATAGCACTGCCTATGACATCTTCCATCACTTTACTGATGATAGGGAGTAGACTGATAGAGTGGGAATTGGCTGGGTTGGATTTGTCCTGTTTATTGTGTACAGGACATCCCTGTGCAATTTTCCACATTGTCAGGTAGATGCCAGTGTTTTAGCTCTACTGGAAGAGCTTCTCTAGGGTCATGGCAAGTTCTGGAGCACACCTCTTCAGTACTATTGCCGGAATATTGTTCATAGCCTTTGCAATTTCCAGTGTCTTCAGCCATTTCTTGATATTATGTGGAATGAATCAAATTGGCTGAAGACTGACATCTGTAATGCTGGCGACCTCTGGAGGAGACCAAAATGGATCATCCACTCGGCATTTCTGGTTGAAGATTGTTGCGAATGCTTCAGTCTTATTTTTTGCACTGATGTGCTGGGCTTGTCCATCATTGAAGATGAGGATATTTGTGGAGCTTCTTCCTCCAGTGGGTTGTTTAATTGTCAACCACCATGCACAGCTGGATCTGTCAGGACTGCAGAGCTACATCTGATCCATTTGTTGTGGAATTGCTTAGCTCTGTTTATTACTTAATAATTATACTGTTTGACATGCAGATGGTCCTCTGTTGTAGCTTTACCAGGTTGACACCACATTTCTGGGTGTGCCTCGTGTTGCTCCTGGCATGTACCATCAAGAGTGTCCCGTCAAAATTCCACCAACACATCTCCTGTCGCACCAGGGGCCCCAATATCCTTGACCACTGCTATACAAACATTAAGGGCGCCTACCGATATATCCCCTGACCACAGTTCGGAAAATCAGACCACAAGACAGTGCTCCTTCTCCCGGCATACAAGCAGAAACTTAAGCAGGAGAATCCAGTTAAGAAGGTCATGCAATGCTAGTCCGAGGCAACGGAAGAGCTCCTACACAACTGTTTGGAGTCAGTGGACTGGTCCATATTCAACAACTCAGCAGGTATGCCACCACCGTCACAGATGTCATCAGTAAGTGTGTAGAAGATCACGTGCCAAAGATGACAGTACGTGCATTCTGCAACCGGAAACCATGGTGAACCCATCAGGGATGCCAAGAGACAATACCAGACTAAGCTAGAGTCACAGACTAACAACACAGACTCTCAGCGGTTGTGGCAAGGTTTAAACAACATCATGGCTACAAAGCAAAGCGAGTAGAATCTCCAGCAACAGCCTCTCCCCAATGAACTCAATGCATTCAATGCTCGTTTCGAGCAGGAAACCAACAAACAGTTGTCAACTGCCCCAACAGTCTTGGACTCACCCATACCTATCGGCAAAGGTTCTGAAATCAGATCGGCCTTCTTGAAAGTGAACACTCGGAAAGCAATCCGGGCGCGATTCTCTGAAATGGAGACTAAGTGTTCGCGACGGCGTTGGTTTCACGACGGCGTGAAACGGGTGCGGGGACTTCCGATTCTGAATCCCACAGGGGGCCAGGACAGCGCTGGAGTGGTTCATCCAGCCTCCCTTCCCGGCGCCAAATGGGCGCCGCACCAACCCGCGCATGCGCGGGGGACTTATTCAGCGCGCCAGCCCCGACACAACATGGTGTGGGGGTTCAGGGCCCGGCCGCGCATCAAAGTAGGCCCGGGGGGGGGGGGGGGTGGAGAGGCCGGCCCGCCAATCGGTGGGCCCCGATCGCGAGCCAGCCCCCCTCGGTGAAGGCCGCCCCCGGCTCTACGCGCAGAGTTCCCGCCGGCTATGAGAAGGGGTGAACGGCGCTGGCGGGACTCTGCTCGGCCCATCCAGGACAGCAGCCCGCGACCATTGCCGCGCCAAACGCGTAAATGGCGCCGATTCTCCGCACCTCGGGGAATTGCGCGCCGGCGTCGGGGCGGCGTGGCGCGGCTGCATCGATTCTCCAGCCCGATGTGAGGCTGGGAGAACCGCGGCCAGAGTCTCTGGTTGTGCACTCAGACCCTGCGCGGACCAACTGTGGTGTGTTCACGGACATCTTCAACCTCTCCCTACTCGGTTCTGAGGTTCCCACCTGCTTCAAGAAGACGATCATCATACCGGTGCCAAAGAAGAACCAGGCAACATGCCTCAAAGACTAACGTCCGGTGTCCTTGACATCTATCACTGTGCTTCTGAGTGGTTAGTCATGAGACACATCAACTCGGTATTCCCAGAATGCCTTGATCCACTGCAATTCGCATACCGCCACAACCAGTCCACAGCAGACACCATCTACTTGGCTGCATCACATCCCGGTATGGCAACACCTCCGCCCAAGACCATAAGAAACCACAGAGAGTTGGGAACACAGCCCAGTCCATCATGTGAATCCACCTCCCATCCACTGACTCTGTCTACATCTCCCGCTGCCTTGGGAAAGCGGGCTGCATAATCAAAGCCCCTCCCGCCCGGGTTATTCTCTCTTCCATTGGGCAGGAGATACAAAGGTCTGAGAACATGCAATTGGCCTCCTTCTGCACTGTAAGGATTCTATGGTTCTATGATCTTGTGGGATCACAACATCATCTTTCGACTGGCCTATTTCAGTTCCGCTCGGATCACTCAACTGAGGCTTCCAGGCTCACACTTCCACAGGCTGTCCTAGAAATACAGAAAGTGTCCCTTAAGGGATGTGGGATAAACATTCAAAATAAGGGACAATCGCTTACAATATGTTGCTTTGCAGCAACATTCAGGGATCAGCTTTCCAACATGCAATATGCTGACCTCATTATCACTTTTCAGCATCATACAAGCCGCATTGTGGTCTTGCAACAACATACAGGCCTGTTACAGATTTGCAGTAACATACAGGCCTGTTACAGTCTTGCAGCAACATACAGGCCTGTTACAGTCTTGCAGCAACATACAGGCCTGTTACAGTCTTGCAGCAACATACAGGCCTGTTACAGTCTTGCAGCAACATACAGGCCTGTTACAGTCTTGTAGCAACATACAGGCCTGTTACAGTCTTGCAGCAACATACAGGCCTGTTACAGTCTTACAGCAATATGCAGACCTCATTGTGGCTTTGCAGAAATATACAAGCCTTGTTGTGGTCTTGCAGCAACATACAGGCCTCGCTGGGGTCTTGCAACAACATATCGCCCCATTACAGTATTGCAGCAAGATACAGGCCTCATTGTGGCCTTGCAGCAACATACAGGCTCTATTACAGTCTTGCCGCAACATACATGCCTCGTTATGGTCTCACAGCAACATACAGGCCTCGTTGTGGTCTTGCAGCAATATTCAGGCCTCATCACAGTATTGCAGCCACATACAGGCCACATTACTGTCTTGCAACAACATGCAGACCTTATTACGACCTTGCAGAAACATACAGGCCTGTTACAGTCTTACAGCAACATACTTGTCACATTACGGTCTTGCAGCAACATACAGGGCTCATTACAGTCTTGCAGCAACTTACAGGTCTCATTACGGTCTTGCAGCAACATACAGGTCTCATTACGGTCTTGCAACAACATACAGGCCTCATTACGGTCTTGCAACAACATACAGGCCTCATTACGGTCTTGCAGCAACACACAGGTCTCATTACGGCCTTGCAGCAATATACAGGCCTCATTACGGTCTTGCAACAACATACAGGCCTCATTACGGTCTTGCAGCAACACACAGGTCTCATTACGGCCTTGCAGCAATATACAGGCCTCATTCCGGTCTTGCAGCAACACACAGGTCTCATTATGGCCTTGCCGTAACATACACGGCTCATTACGGTCTTGCAGCACCATACTTGGCTCATTACGGTCTTGCAGCAACATGCAGGGCTCATTACAGTCTTGCAGCATCACACAGAGTTCATTAAGGTCTTTCAGCAACATACAGGGCTCATTACGGTCATGCAGCATACAGAGCTCATTACAGTTTTGCAGCAACATACAGAGCTCATTACAGTCTTGCAGCAACATACAGTGCTCATTACGGTCTTGCAGCAACATACAGGGCTCATTATGGCCTTATAGCAACATACAGGGCTCATTACGGTCTTGCAGCAACATACAGGGCTCATTACGGTCTTGCAGCAACACACAGGGCTCATTACGGTCTTGCAGCAACATACAGGGCTCATTATGGTCTTGCAGCAACATACTGGTCTCATTACAGCCTTGCAGCACCATACAGGGCTCATTACGGTCTTGCAGCAACATACAGGGCTCATTACGGTCTTGCAGCAACACACAGGGCTCATTACGGTCTTGCAGCAACACACAGGGCTCATTACGGTCTTGCAGCAACATACAGGGCTCATTATGGCCTTGCAGCACCATACAGGGCTCATTACAGTCTTGAAGCAACATACAGGGCTCATGACGGTCTTGCAGCAACATACAGGGCTCATTACA
The DNA here is from genome assembly GCF_047496885.1 of Scyliorhinus torazame. Lineage (NCBI taxonomy): Eukaryota > Metazoa > Chordata > Chondrichthyes > Carcharhiniformes > Scyliorhinidae > Scyliorhinus > Scyliorhinus torazame. The sequence continues at coordinate 26,879,282 of NC_092719.1, forward strand.
GTCTTGCAGCAACATACTGGTCTCATTACAGCCTTGCAGCACCATACAGGGCTCATTACAGTCTAGAAGCAACATACAGGGCTCATGACAGTCTTGCAGCAACATACAGGGCTCATTACAGTCTAGAAGCAACATACAGGGCTCATGACGGTCTTGCAGCAACACACAGGGCTCATTACGGTCTTGCAGCAACATACAGGGCTCATTACGGTCTTGCAGCAACACACAGGGCTCATTACGGTCTTGCAGCAACATACAGGGCTCATTATGGCCTTATAGCAACACACAGGGCTCATTACAGTCTTGCAGCACCATACAGGGCTCATTGCGGTCTTGCAGCAATATACAGGCCTCATTACGGTCTTGCAGCAACATACAAGGTTCATTACGATCTTGCAGCAACATACAGGGCTCATTACGGTCTTGCAGCAACATACAGGGCTCATGACGGTCTTGCAGCAACATACAGGGCTCATTACAGTCTTGAAGCAACATACAGGGCTCATGACGGTCTTGCAGCAACATACAGGGCTCATTACGGTCTTGCAGCAACATACTGGTCTCATTACAGCCTTGCAGCACCATACAGGGCTCATTACAGTCTAGAAGCAACATACAGGGCTCATGACAGTCTTGCAGCAACATACAGGGCTCATTACAGTCTAGAAGCAACATACAGGGCTCATGACGGTCTTGCAGCAACACACAGGGCTCATTACGGTCTTGCAGCAACATACAGGGCTCATTACAGTCTTGCAGCACCATACAGGGCTCATTACGGCCTTGCAGCAACACACAGGGCTCATTGCGGTCTTGCAGCAACATACAGGGCTCATTACAGTCTTGCAGCAACATACAGGGCTCATTACGGTCTTGCAGCAACATACAGGGCTCATTATGGTCTTGCAGCAACATACAAGGTTCATTACGATCTTGCAGCAACATACAGGGCTCATTACGGTCTTGCAGCAACACACAGGGCTCATTACGGTCTTGCAGCAACATACAGGGCTCATTATAGCCTTATAGCAACACACAGGGCTCATTACAGTCTTGCAGCACCATACAGGGCTCATTACGGTCTTGCAGCAACACACAGGGCTCATTACGGTCTTGCAGCACCATACAGGGCTCATTACGGTCTTGCAGCAACACACAGGGCTCATTATGGTCTTGCAGCAACATACAGGGCTCATTATGGCCTTATAGCAACACACAGGGCTCATTACAGTCTTGCAGCACCATACAGGGCTCATTACAGTCTTGCAGCAACATACAGGGCTCATTACGGTCTTGCAGCACCATACAGGGCTCATTACGGCCTTGCAGCAACACACAGGGCTCATTGCGGTCTTGCAGCAACACACAGGGCTCATTATGGCCTTATAGCAACATACAGGGCTCATTACAGTCTTGCAGCAACATACAGGGCTCATTGCGGTCTTGCAGCAACACACAGGGCTCATTACAGTCTTGCAGCAACATACAGGGCTCATTATGGTCTTGCAGCAACATACAGGGCTCATTATGGCCTTATAGCAACACACAGGGCTCATTACAGTCTTGCAGCACCATACAGGGCTCATTACAGTCTTGCAGCAACATACAGGGCTCATTACGGTCTTGCAGCACCATACAGGGCTCATTACGGCCTTGCAGCAACACACAGGGCTCATTGCGGTCTTGCAGCAACACACAGGGCTCATTATGGCCTTATAGCAACATACAGGGCTCATTACAGTCTTGCAGCAACATACAGGGCTCATTGCGGTCTTGCAGCAACACACAGGGCTCATTACAGTCTTGCAGCAACATACAGGGCTCATTACGGTCTTGCAGCAACATAGCTTCCTCTCTGCAGCCTTGCAGAAAGGCTTCTTGATTATAATCACCAGAGGAAATTGCTTCTCTGAATCTATGCTTTCAAATGCTTTTTATGAATTAACATATCTGATTGGATCATCCCTGGACTTTTTAAATTCAAAAGAATACAAACTAAATTTATGCAACGTGTCCTCATAATTCTATTCTTTAAGTCTCTGTATCTAAGCCTCGGTGTCATTTTGATTAAATTGTGCTGTACTTTCTTCAAGGCCAAATGGGCTGCAGATCCTGACCATTAGCTTCTCAGGGGCAATAAGACCCTATGAACAAATAACTGAAATAAATAAATATCTAAATAAGGGGGGGACGGGGGACTTTGCGTCCGTGAGGTCTTCAAGGCTATCTTTAAATATTGTGGAGACCCATAACAGGGCAACCACAGCACAGCATCCGCCTGCCTGTCCCACCAAACTAACCCTCCTGCTCCTGTGGGAGATTGTACATTTCCTTGGACAGGAAAAGTTGAAACCTATGAGGGAAAACCGATTCTATGCAAGGATGAGGTGAAGCAGGCTCGAGAGGCTCCTATTTCTCAAGCTCCCATGCACTATTGATGACACCTTCCATCAATTTGCTGATGATTAAAAGTAATCTGATGGGACAGTGATTGTCTGGATTGGATTTGTCCTGCTGTAATAACCTTCACGAGACCCACAAGGATGACACAATGACACAAATCTTTTCTTACATACAGATTTCATTTGCACATTTTTAATGGTCAGGATCATAACTATAGAATTGTAGGGCATGTATAGCACTGATTACTTACAAAGTAAATCTCCCTCTACGCTGTTCCAGAAAACTCTCTCAGATCTGGACCAACTTGCGTGAGGACGAGTGTAGTTTTTTTCTCCACAACTCAATGAATGCCCCTGAAGCGTGCCCTCAGACGATACGTTCTGTGCTCCTGTAACCATCATTCCCCTCTCTGCCCAACTTTGAGCGGTGAAGTGATGTGCGTATTGGTAAATGTATGGGGTGTAGTGTTCACAATTCTGTGTTTGCAAACTTGGGAGGGACATTTCAACTGCTCAACAGGAAGCCCTCAGGAAACTGCTGGCTTTGGTAACAATCCAACTGTTTTGACTGTCAAGATTCATTCACATCCTATGGGCCCATTTCTTGGGTGGAAACAGTGACTCCTTTTTGAAAATCAAGCAAGAGACACTTAGGAATTTGCAATATTTCATGGCAGGGATGTGCGGATTCCTGGGCACAGAAAGCCTAAATTTTATTTTTGGTGACAGGGGAGAAGGGGTGGCAACATATGTAAAAAGGTTGTGTGGAGGCCCCTTTGGCTTCTTTTGTCGTCAAAGTCAAGTATGCTTTGCCAACAGGCCTGAAGTAAATCAATCTCAGGGAAGGGTGACATATTTTTATTCATTCATGGGATCTGGGCAGCACGAGGAAGGCCAGAATTTATCGCCGAGCCCCAAGTTCCCCAGAAATGGTGGTGGGCTGCCTACTTGAACTGCTGTGGCCTGTGTGTTGCAGGTACTCCCTCAGTGCTGTCCGATAGGAAATTCCAGACTTTTCACTCAACAATAGTGAAGAAACAACAAAATAGTTCCAAGTCAGGATGGTGTGTGACTTGGAGGGGTGGTCCTTGAGTCAGCTTGTAATCGCCGCCTGGGGCCTGATGTGTTAAGTAAGTTGGTTCAACGTTGACTGCAACTGGATGCAGTGAAACTAGAAACAGGCTTCTGACACAGGAGATGGTCCAACACCGTTTTATGGAACTTCCTGATTGCTGTACATAGTCTGCGGTGAGTTGACACTCTATCAATCTAACTGATAACCTCCTACTGGCTTGACCAGACTAACTCTCTACCTCATGGTGATAGTGCTCACTGGCTTGTGCACTCTTATCTCAATAGCTGTGCCTTGTAAAGAGAGGGAGAGTCTTAATGCCCTGTGTGCTTTATAGTGGTGGTGTCCTGTCTGGTGATTGGTTGTTATGTGTTGTGTGTGTTCATTGGTTATCCTGTGTGTCAATCACTGCCTGTCTGCATCTCATTATATACATGAGTGGATATTATGACAGGGCCTACAGCGTGGGAATGATTATCTTCGTTGTGGTCCTTGCGGAGTACGAGCTCCCTCACTAGGAGCAGGGGATCTCTATTAACCTCTGGATAAAAGGTCAGCCAGTAAGGCACCAACAAGAACAGGAGCCCGTTATGTATCTATCCGGCAGTGTGAATATCGTGTGTAAATAAAACAACGTTTCTTTTGTTCACTTGGCGTGGACTCCCCATGTCCTTATTAAACAGTTGCCACTATCCTTCCAAGCTGCAGAGGTTGCGCGTTTGGGAGGGGCTGTTGAAGAAGCTTTGGTAAGTCACAGCAGTGTACCTTCTCACTCTGGACGTCACCGTGTTTCAACGGTGGAGGGAGCGAATGCTTCAGCTGGTGAATGAGGTGCCAACCAAGGGACTACATTGTCCAGGATGGGGTTCGGCTTCTCGAGTGCTGTTGGGGGCTGCACTCATCCAGGCAAGTTGGGAGTATCCCATCAAACTCCTGACATGCCTTGTAGTTGGAGGACAGGCTTTGGAGAGATTTGGAAGTGAGCCATGTGAAATCATCCCCAGTTCTGACCTTATGCTATAAGGAATGTCACCGATCGAGTAAAAACCTGGTAGATGGAGTATACTGTGGGAAAATGTAAGGTTGCCCACTTTGACAGGTTGAACAGAAAAACAGAATATTATCTAAATGAAGAGGGGCTGCAGAATGCTGTGGTACCGAGGGGCTGGCTGTTTTTCCACATGAATCACAAAAGGTTTGCGTAATAACCAGAACGGGACTTACGGTGTGGGGACGATTGTTTTACCCGTGCTCCTTGAGGAGTACGAGCTCCCCCGCTAGGGACAGGGTAGCTCACCCAGACTTGTATAAAAGGTCGGCCAGTGTAAACCGACCCTCAGAGAGAAAGTACCCGCTGAGGTTTAACCGGGTCTCATGTATATACTTGTTCAAATAAATGTCTTTTACTTTCACTCGCTGTGGCCGACCTGTGCCTTGCTAAAGTTAGCATGCAGTTAGAGAGAGCAATTAAGAATGCAAGGGAAATGGTGGCCTTTATTACAAAAGGGATGGAGTATAAAAGTAGGGAAGTCTTGTGCAGGGCATTGGTGAGACTGCAACTAGAAGGTTGTGCACAGGTTTGGTCACCTTACTGAAGGAGGGAGAGACTTGCGCTGAACGCATTTCAGATAAGGGGTGGGATTCTCCGACCCACGTTGGGCTGGAAAATTGCCAGGGGGCGGCATGAATTCCGCCCCCGCCGGCTGCCGAATTCTCCGGCGCTGGGGTTTTGGCGGGGGCAGGAATCGTGCCGCGCCGGTCGGCGGGCGCTGGCAGTGGCCCCCCCCACCGGGCGATTCTCTGGCCCGCAATGAGCCGAGCGGCCGCCCGTTTTCGGCCGGTCCCGCCGGCATAAATTAGACCTGGTACTTACCGGTGGGACCTGGCTCTGCGGGCGGCCTCTGGGGTCCTCGGGGGGGGGCGGGGGGGGGGGGGGGGATCTGGCCCTGGGGGGTGCCCCCACATCGGCTGCTGTGGACCTCCGCCATGGCCGGTGCAGAGACTGTAGCCATCTGGGATGGCCACCTACAATAAGGAACATGGACGGTCACAAAGCATAACGGGAAAAATGGACAATGCAAGGTTCAGGCAGGCTCAGAGCCTGAAGGTATATTTGTGAGTGAAGAATCCAGAAGGTATCGAAACCCCCAACCGATTAGCATTTTGATGACCCATCTCCGTCAGACAAAGGACTGATACTTGAGCGACCGATACAATCCCAGACATTTCGGCCCCACTCCCTGTACTCAGGAAGCGTAAACATCAGGGTCAATGACGGCTTAGGACACGCCCAGCCATCAAGGCACCTGCCCCTCTATTGGTTCAAATCGAACACAGTGATCAAGAATTACCCAATGGGTGGGGTCCAAACTGAAGGACCGCCCAAAAGAGCGCGAAAACCCCCAAGGATAAAGAGAGAGATCACCATGTGTTCGGCCTCTCTTGGACCTGGCGCTCCGGCAACGTCGATCTCCAATTGCAGCACCACCAGAAGCAAGTTCATGTTCAACACCCGCTGCCAGACGGATGAGCCCAGCTGAGCAGCAGTTACTTCTACAGATCCGATAGACCCAGATTCGAACAACGGCCACTGTTCTCTGATCTAAGCCGGGTGCCTGAAGTTAAGTACAGGTTGTCATAGTTGATAGGTGTAGTTTAACTAGTAGTGTTTATGTTGTATGATTAATTGTGCGTGTAAATAAAGTACCCTTGATCTTGAACTAACTAACTGGTGTTGGCTCTTTGATCGATAGCCGGTTGAACCTTGTGGTGGTATCATTTGATTCCTGGTGACTCTGAGCAATATAATATTGATATCCAAAGAAAGAAGGGCAACCTCACTGACGACCTTATTTACAGTAGGTAAAAAATGACACCAGCACATGCTGGCGCTCCCGCGCATGCGCCAACTCACGTCGGCCAGCGGAGGCCCTTCGGCGCTGGTTGGCGTGGCGCCGGGGCCGGCCTAGCCCCTGAAGGTGCGGGGGATTACACACCTTCCGGGCGGCCCAACGCTGGAGTGGTTCACGCCACTCCTCGGCGTCGGGACTGTCCGCCCCGCCGGGTAGGGGAGAATCCCGCCCAAGGTTTCCCAGGCTGATTCCTGGGATGAAGGGATTGTCTATGAGGAAGTTGGGCCTATACTCGCAAAGGCTTGCTAGTCTTTGCAATTCACTTTCGCAGAGAGAAATGGTGGCTGGGTCAGTGAATATATTCAAGGCCGAGTGAGGCAGATGTTTGATTTACGGGGGAGTCAGGGGTTATGGGGGACAGTCAGAATAATGTTGTTAAGGTCACAATTAAATCAACTATGACCTTATTGAATGGCAGGGCAGGCTTGATGGGCATAAAATTCCTGCTCCTATGTCTTGTAATTTTATGAAGAATAAAATGATCTTGCGAGAGTTGCACAGGGCTTTGAGGAGACCACACCTGTAAAACTGGGCACAGTTTTGGTCTCCGTATTTAAGGAAGGATAAATTTGTATTGGAGGATGTACTACAAATGGTCCCTACTTGGGTCCTGGGAAGAGCGAGTTCTCCTATGAGGAGGAGTGGAGTAAACTCCCTGGGATTTAGAAGAATTGAGAAGGGATCTCATTGAAGCAGACACTATTCTGGAGGGACTTGACAGGATCGACACTGGCAGAAGATGCTTCCGCTGGTTCGGCAATCTGGAACATGGGGGAACACTCATGATTAGGGGTTGAACATTTATGACTGAAATGAGGAGAAATTTCTTCACTCAAAGGATTGTGAATCTGTGGAATTGTTTACCCAGAGTTCTGTGGACACGCCATCGTCAAGTACAGTTGAGGCTTGAATCTGCAGATTTTTGGATTCAGCGAATCACGGGATATGGAAAGCCGGTGGGAGAGTGAATTTGAGGCAGAAGATCCGCCATGATCACGTGGAATAGTGAAGCAGGCTCGAGAGGCTCCTATTTCTCAAGCTCCCATGCACTGTTGATGATACCTTCCATCAATTTGCTGATGATTGAAAATAACCTGATGTGACAGTGATTGTCTGGATTGGATTTGTCCTGCAGAGGCCCATCAGCTGAGCACATAGAATCAACCCTTGAAAGCCTGCCCGGATTGGGACCAGCATGATTGGCAGTCCCAGTTGGAACCTATGCCACGTTGCAACCTTTTCTTTTGATTATAAATAAACCTCTGTCTGAATCACGTTCTTGGATCTCCTGTACTTTTATACTGGCGACGAGGAAACATTACGGCTGCGATTCTGGAAGCCCGCACCACACTTGAATCCCTCAGCACGAGAGCAAGGTTGGAGAGAATTTTAAAATGCCACGTTTTGGAAAGCTAGAGGCCTTTGACTGCCTGCGGAACCCCAACTTTCAGTGTGATGTAAAGCCTTACCTACCCGGCAGCCCAAGATTCAAATACTTTAAATGAGCTTGTAGAGCTTGTCACACACCATTATGACCCTAAACCATCAGTGATTGTACAGAGATACCTGTTCAACATAGTTGGTGAACCCCGGGGGAATTGGTCACAGGATCCTTGATGCGCCATCGCAAGCTGGCTGAGCATTGTGACTACGGACCATCCCTCCCGGAAACGTTGCGAGATCGCCTAGTCTGCGGCAATAATAACATGGCAACCCAACAGAAATCATTGGCGGAACCCTCATCAGACTTAAAAAGAACCAGAAACTTACCCCTGTTTTGTGACAACACAGAAAAAGGGGCTCCAAGAACTCCAGGGCTCTACGATGTGAATAGCATTGGCCACTCCCCATTCCAGTGAGTAACACCCCCCAACAGCAGGGCCTAGAGCACCCAATCGGCACCTGAGCAACATCATGGTTAGACCCACTGGCCAAGATCCACCGCAGCCCAACGAGACATCTCCCTTGAGGTGCAGAAAGAAGACTCACAACAGTGTTGCACTTGTGGTCACAGGAACTGTGACCGCTGGGGAACCAGAATCAATGGCGAACCAGTCACCCTGATCGGGTGGCACAACTACGCCAAGCCAGGGTTCTACATATTGTCCAGCCCAATGAGGATGATTGCATGCAACTAAATTGCATTACAGCACCAAACGTAACCCCAATTAAAACAACCCTCCATGTGAATGGTCACCCATTTGATATGTAAATAGATACAGGGGCTGCTGTCTCAGTCATTTGACAACAGACATTCCTGAAAATTTGTTTTCAGCACTTGGGCCTAAAGGACATTAAGGCATGGCTAGCGATGCTTACTGAAGAAGCACGAACAATTATTGGGACAACGATGACCTTGGTTACCCATGGACAACATTCAGCTCGAGTGCCATTGTGGTGCAGAGACTGTTTCCAGTCTTCTGGGCTGCGACTGGTTCCAGGAACTCCATCTAGATTGGCAACAGATCTTTAGAATTGGTACAGGCGAATTGTATGAGGTCCTGGGAAAATGCCCGGACGTCTTCCAGGAAGATCTAGGCACGATAAAGGGGGCCATGGTTAAGGTTTACGTTGACCCAGATGCCCAACCCAAGTTCTTCAGGACCCACCCAGTCCCATATGCCCTTCTGTCAAAGGTGAACGATGAGCTAAGCCAGCTAGCGAACTTGGGGATTATTCACCCAGTCCAGAATGGAAGTGCAGAATGGGCGGCACCAGTGGTCCTGGTGCTGAAGCCCGACAAGATTGTCTGCTTGTGTGGCGACTATAAAATGACGGTCAGCAAGGCCTCCTGTTTAGACTGGTACCCATGCCACACATGGAAGACCTTTACGCGAAGTTGGCTGGGGGCCATTCGTTCTCGAACCTCGATATGAGCCATGCATGCCACCAACTGGAGTTGGACAAGGCGTCCAGAAAATATGTAACCATTAATACCCACGGGGTATCCATATACAAGGCTCCCATTTGGAGTACTGTCTGCATGCGCCATTTTTCAGTGGGTTATGGAAAGCATTCTTCAACGGCTCCCCAGGGTGGCTGTTTACCCTGGGCGACGTGTTGATTACCGGAGCCTCGAAGAAGGAACACCTAGATAACCTAGAAGAAGTCCACTGCCGATTCCCGGAAGAAGGTGTCTTCCAGGCAAAAGAAGTCATATACCTGGGATACCGGGCTGACAAAAGCAGGTTGCACCCTGCAGAAGAGAATGTCCAAGCCATCCAGCAGGCCCCAACACCAGAGAATGGGACAGAGCTAAGGTCATTCCTAGGGATCACTAATATTATGGAAAATTTATTCCACATCTGGCAATCAGACTGGCACCTCTACATGCACTCTTAAAGAAGCCCAGAAAATGGGCAGGGAATGTCATTTTGCACTAATCACGGACCACAAGCCTTTATTTGGCCTTTGCAAAGAATACAAAGTGATACCGGCAATAGCTTCGACCAGGATCCAGCGATGGGCATTGCTGTTGGCAGCGTATGAATATACTTTTGAGTATCACCCAGGCGCACAGATGGCACATGTGAATGCCCTTAGCTGACTCCCACTGCTTATACGTCCCCCGCCCCACCAGTAGCGGACAAAGTTGTATTGGCACTTAATTATATGGACGCATTGCCTGTCGTAGCCTCACAAATTAGTGTATGGACTCAAAATAACCCTACATTGGCAAAATTGCACCACGGTCAAGAAGGCATCCGGCATGCTGGCCTTCATCGGTCAGGGCATTGAATATAAAAATTGGCAAGTCATGTTGCAGCTGTACAGGACCTTAGTTAGGCCTCATTTGGAATATTGTGTACAATTCTGGTCGCCACACTACCAGAAGGATGTGGATGCTTTGGAGAGGGTACAGAAGCGGTTTACTAGATATTGCCTGGTATGGTGTTCATTAGCTATGAAGAGAGGTTAGATATACTCGGTCTGTTCTCACTGGAAGGACGGAGGTTGAGAGGCGATAGAGGGCTAGAAGATTATGAGTGGCATGGACGGAGTGGATAATCAGATGCTCTTTCCTAAGGTAGGAGAGGGGACATAGGTTTAAAGTGCGTGGGGAAAAGTTTAGAACTGATGTGCGAGGCAGGTTTTTTTTACACAGAGGGTGGTAAATATATGGAACGTGCTGCCTGGGGAGGTGGTGGGAGCAGGTACGATAGCGCATTTAAGGGGCATCTAGACAAATATATGAATAGTGTGGGAATAGAAGGATACGGTCTCCGTAAGTGCAGACAGGTTTAGTTTAGGCAGGTACCATGGTTGGCGCAGGCCGAAGGGCCTGTTCCTGTGCTGTATTGTTCTTTGTTTTCCGATATGGGGGGCTGCAGGGGAAGCATTCAGAAGAATTACGAGCATTTGCAACCAAGCAACAGGTGCTTAGTGTGGAGGACGGTGGGAGGCCATGTGGTAGTCCCAAGGCAAGGCCAACATACCACCGTGCAGTACTTGCACAGTGGACACATCCAGGGGTATCCATAATGAAGGTGCTCGCCAGAGTCACGTGTGGTGGCCAGGGCTCGATGGTGATATTGAGGGGATGGTGCAGCAGTGTGCAGGGTGCCAAGAACATCAAAAGCTCCATTACTCTCACTCTACCCATGGGAGTGGCCAGGCTGCTCTTCGGTGTATTTGCATACCAGCTTCGCCGGGCCCTTCCTGGTGTCAATGTTTCGGCTGCTGATTGACACCCACTCAAAGTGGATGGTTATACACCGCATGCCTTCCACCACCTCGCAAATCACAACAGGGAAGCTGTGCCAACGGTTGGTTTCCCAAATGTTCTTGTCACCGATAATCTTCACAAGTGAGGAATTTCTGGGGTTTCTGCAGACGAATGCAGGTGAAGCATATTCAAATCACCCCTATCACACGTCTTGGTGTGTCTGGCTGAATGGGGAATACAAATCTTAAAGAGGGGCATGAAAAAGCAAACTACGGGGTCAGTTGGAACAAAGCTGACAAGTATGTTTGTTTAATTATCGGACCACGCTACTCATTACCGGTGTAGCACCGGCAGAGCTACTGATGGGCCGATGGCTCCGACCCCATTTAAGCTTGACATTTCCCAACCTTGGTGGGAAGGTGGAAGAGAAACAAGACCTCCAGAAGAGGTATCATGATCACCAGAAGCAGGACAGAGGGTTCAATCCGTGAGACAAGTATATGTCCGGAATGTTGGGGGCGGCGTCTGGTGGTTACCAGGAACAATTGTGGAGAAGACAGGGCCAGTCTCTTATACAGTCAAAACCATAGAACAGACTGCCCGCAAGAATATGGGCAATCTCAAAGTCAGGGAACCCGTATCACAGGTAGCCCCGCCACACAAATCAGTCCCTCGTTCCTCTTGTCAACCACCCGTGACTCTCCAAGGACCAGGGCCCAGGTTTGCATGAGATGGAAGACTATGTATCAGATATGGATACGGAATCCTCAATACTTTCGGAGGACAATTTGATCAGAGATGGACCTCTGGCAGGATTCCTCCGAGGAGACCTCCTCTGCACCCAGCAACAGAGGAACCGTCTGACATTTTGGAAGGGGGTGAGAGGGGGGGGGGGGGGGGGTGAGAGTGAGGCAGGAGGGGAGACATGTAACGACCCTCACGAGATCCACAGGGATGACCCGATTGAGCTCTCCATGGGGTTCATGGAATGGGCGGAGACCCATCAACTGGGGCTCATAGAATCAATCCTTAAATGCAGCCTGGATGAGACCGGCATGATTGGTAGTCCTGGTTTGGACCTATGTGCTGTTTGCCGTCTTGCAGCATTTTCTTTTGATTATAAATAAACCTCCACTTCAATCACCTTCTTGGATCATCTGAGCTTTCATATCTGCATTTTGTGGATGGTACATACTCGGGCAATTGTCCATCTGTTGGCTAGATGCCAGTCTTGTAACTGCAGTAGAACATTGTGGCTCGGTGAGTTGCTTGTTCTGGAGCATATGTTTCTGGCATATCCAGGATACTGTCAGGATCCTTAGCCTTTGTTGTATCCAATGTGCTCAGCCATTTCTTGATAGCACGTGGAGTGAATCAATTTGGCTGAAGACTGATTCCTATGACCCAGAAAGGGGACTAAGTGGGTCATCCACTTGGAACTTCTTCCAGCTCTCAGAAACTATGAGACGTATGTGCATTAGGCCAGCTTTCTGCAGGCTCTTAACTGTCTGTGCAGAAACTTCTCTTAAATTTGAAAATGATGGGATTCAGAAGACTTTTGGATGGATGTGATTCTGGAAATTTGACTGCCTTTCATCCCTCCAGATGGTAGTGTTAAAATTCCCCTCCTTGGTTTCAATGTGTTGAAGTTTTACAGAACAATAATCTATGTGTAATACTTATCACTAAAATGGCCATCATTCTGTTTTCCCGTCAGTCTCCAGTGATTGAATCTATAAGATCCCCTTAACAAACCCTTGACAACAATCAGACAAAATCTCAATTTTAGATTTTGCTCCCATCGAATTGAAATTTGCATGATACTGTAGGGAATTGATAACATTGATCCAGGTGAACTATTCCCTTCTCTTAAGGCTGAAATGCCAGCGGATATGGGTTAAAAATGAAGGAGTTGGGAGTAGAATAGGATAATTTTTACTTCAGGAAACATTAGAATAAGTTACCTGGTAATTCCATTGAAGAAGACAGTATAAGTGGGGGTCAGAGGATAGTTAGAGAATAGAGAAAGTGGTATTAGGATTGGGGGGAAAGGTAGGGAGCGGGAATATGGGAAGGTGTGTAAGTGGGTTGAGAACTAACAGTGAAAACAGGTTTATATGTGGAGCCCAACAAATATTTTTGCCATTCATTCAATTCCCCTTGCAGGCCGTTGTCTCAGTTTGAAATAGAGAGGGCGGGATTTATTGTGCAACCCCCTTCCAAAATGTCAGACGGTTCCTCTGTTGCTGGGTGCAGAGGAGGTCTCCTCGGAGGAATCCTGCCAGAGGTCGATCTCTGATCAAATTGTCCTCCGAAAGTATTGAGGATTCCGTATCCATATCTGATACATAGTCTTCCATCTCGTGCAAACCTGGGCCCTGGTCCTTGGAGAGTCACGGGTGGTTGACAAGAGGAACGAGGGACTGATTTTTGCCGCGGTGGAAGGCGGCCTGCCATTGGTAGGATCTTCTGATACCACCATTGTCAACAGGCAATGCACGCCTCACCGATGTGAAACCCGTGGCGAGGGTGCGCCGTCTGCAGGATCGGGAGGTCCCACTGGCGTGAACGGCTGGAACGTTCCAGCCAGTGTTTCAGAACCCCAGCTAATAGGACGCTGGTGCAATACGCCAGGACAGAATGACACCAGGCAGGATCCATTACTGAATGAGCAGAAATTCAGGAGGCTGTACAGGATCCAGTGCTGGATGTGCACAAACTTCCTCCATATAAATACAAACTCTGCTCCTGAACCATCCCTCTCCCTGCAAAATGTCTGAGACTGAACCCGACTGTTCGTAACCTTGGTGTCATATCTTGTCCCAAGGTGAGCTTTCAACCACGTATCCACGCCTTCATGAAGACCAGCTATTTCTACCTCCATAACATCCGCCAGCTCCACCCCTGCCTCATCTGCTATTGAAACTCTATCCATACCTTTGTTACCTTCAGATTAGACAATTCCAATGCATTCATGGCTGGCCTCCCACACTCTAACGTCCATAAACACGTCACCCAAACCTCTGCTGGCTGTGTCCCGATTTGTACAAAGTCTCATTCGCCAATCCCTCGGCTCGCTGACCTACCTTGGCTCCCGGCTAAGCAATGCCTTGATTATAAAGTGCTCAGTTCTGACGAAAGGTCATCTCAACCTAAAACATTAACTCTGTTTCCCTCCACAGACGCTGCCTGGCTGGCTGAGAACTTGCAGCCTTTTTTGGTTTCATTTTAAATTTCTACCTTCCACAACATTTGTTTTAAAATTCTCATCCCTATTTCAAAATTCCCCCGTGCACTCACTCCTAACTCTCGCTGTAATCTCCCCTTGCTCTACAATTCTCTGAGAAATTGGTGTCTCTCTAATTCACTTTCTTGCAAACTCTTGATTTTCATTTGTGGCCGTGCAGTTTCCTCGGCTGTAAGCTCTGAAATTCCCTCCCTAAACCTCTATATGTCACTTTCTTCCTGGAAGACGCTCATTAAAACCTAACTCTCTGATCCAGCTTTTGGCTAGCTGCCCGAACCTCTCCCTATGTGGCTTGGTGTCAATTTTTGCTTTATAATTCACCTGTGAGGCACCTTGAGATGTTTTATTACTTGTGTAAATACAAGGAGCTAGTGATTTCATTGACAGCCAACATGCAACATTTTAGCGTAGAAAGACATCAAAATATTACTAGGATGGAAAACCCCCAGACAACATAAAGAAAGCTCAAAGAAGGACAGGAATAGCTGCTCAAGTTTCAAAGGTTTTCAGATAAGAACAATTTTTTATCTGTATGGCACCTCTAAATTAATACAACCGCACAAGGCGCTTCATTGAGGCATTAGAAGATAAAATACAACACCAAGCTATATAAAGAGGTATCAGGGCAGATGTCCAAAGGCTAGGTCAAAGGGGTGGATTTTAATCAGCCTCTTGAAGGAAGAAAGCCAGGCAGAGGGAGGTTTAGGGAGGGAATTTTAGACCTTCGACCCTGAGCAGCTAAAGCCATGGCTACCAATGGTGGAGTGATTAAAATTGGGGATGCCTAAGAGGCCAGAATTAGAAGTGGTTCTCATGCTTTTTTGTCCGCAGACCACTTAAATGGGACACCTACGGACCACTGATCCTACACCACCCACGTTTGCTTGCCACCTTAAAAAATCTCACCAGAATTAATTGGTACTGCTTTTGGTCAGACACCAATGTGGAGAGTTTCAGTCTCATTCCAGACTCCACGTTTAGCCAGTTTCTCCTCTTTGTTTTCACCCCACGAGTATTGAAAATCCATTCTCGCTGTTGTAAGTTGTTGGGAATGGGAGCAGGTGTTTCAGATACTTGGATACTTGGGAAACAAAAGTCAGACAATCTTTTCTCATGGAATACCAGCTTCAGTGACTTGCATTGTGGACCAACCAGGAAAGTATCTGAATAAACCTTGTGGACCATGTCATTATACCAATGGTGGGGCGTGACACTAGCCATGCAGGGAGATTGTTCTCAGGTACTCGGTGTCTGACCAAGGGATCCAGCCAGCATTGGGAGGGGGGCTCCATAGAGAGCCAGGCCCCTCTCCCCTTTCCTCTGAATCCCCTCTCCTGAAACTGCCATCCAGCCCTCACTTACCTTTCTCAAGGGATCCCACGATGAAGCCTGGTGAAGGCCCAAGTGTTTTGGCAATGGTGAGCTGTCATCCTCTGATTGACTGCCAGCTCCCAAGGGAATAATCTTTGCCCCACTTGGGGAAGTGCAGTAATTAAGTGACCCCAAGGAGTTGGGAGCTCCGGCAGCAGGGTTCCACCTGCCAATTAGGGGTATAATTTCCTTGGGGCTCCGAGAGAGCAGCAGGGGTGCCAATATTTATGGTGGTGGATTTTGGGCCTCCCACCGAATCTCATAAAATTCCACCGTGAATTTTGGGTTGATGTCGCTAATGGGCAGCATATAGTTGAGAAATAGGAGGGGGGGAAAGGATAGATACTGGATTGGCACCAGAGGCTGATGATCCTTTGGCTACAATTAGAAAGCTAAGAATGGAATTAGGCGGCGCAGTCCCACCCAGCTGAGCAATGCTGGAGAGGCACTGGAGAAAGATGGTGTGATAGACCGTGTTGAACGTTGCAAACAGGTTAGGGAAGGATGAGGAGGGAGAGTTCACCTTTGTCACAGTCAGACAGAATACCATCTATCTATTTAATAAGAGACTTTTTAGTACTGGAGCAGGCGCAGAAACCTGATTGCAGGGATTCAAACATGGAGCTCCAGGCAACAAGGGCACGGATTTGGGAGGCAACAGCACAATGTTGGCCTTAAGAGCTAGGAGACGGAGTAGGCCATTCAACCACTTGAGCTCACTCTATTATTCAATGAGATCATAGTTGATCTTCTACTTCAACACTATTTCCCTACGCTATCCCCGTATCCCTTGATGTTTTAATATGTAGAAATCTATTGATCTCAGTGTTGAACATACTTAATGACTGGGCCTCTGGGGTAGAGAATTCCAAACATTCACCACTCGCCGAGTGACGAAATTCCTCCTCATCTCAGTCCTAAATGCCCGTTATTTTGAGACTGTGGGTGGATTTTCCGGCCCCGTTCTCCGTCCCCGCGGATGCAAATACTGTTGAATGTATTAAAATACTTAAAAACTGATTTACGCAATTGCTTCTGGGTTCGCCGTATATCGCGCCCCCCCCACAAGAACAGAAACCAGTTGCGATGGCCATGCCAGAGGCCCGGAAGTGGTTATGTTATTGTAGCCCCTGCTGGTGAGGGACATGGCTGAGCTGTGCCTTGGATACCTGCATTGATGGGGTGAGGTGCCTTGCCGGCTGCAGTAATGGTGTTGCGTACCCATCCACCTGACCCTACAACCCACTTCCTGGCCACCCCCCACTACTCCCCCCTGCCCTGGCAGAAGTCCCCGGCCAGTGGCACGGCTGTCGGCAAAGTATGGCGGTGCTGGACACTATCCGTACGCCCTCGCTCTCTCAGCAGCCACCACGCCAGCTTCACGATTTGTGAGCGCACACGTGGATCGTGCCGTCGGAAATCGGCCCATTGGAGGCAGAGGATCGTGGGTGGGCCCACTAATGATAGGCGAATGGTGTAGCATTGACGCCGTTTTCAAAGAGTCAAGGCATCGCGATTTGGCGACAAACCAGCACCTGCCGCGATTTCGGCGTCGGGAATTATTCTTCGCCCGATCGCACGCCCGATTTTGGCGTCGGCCAACGGATACCCTCCTATTTCTCCATATTGTATTCCAGCTGCCAAATTTTTGTCCACTCACTTAGCTTGTCTAAGTCCCTTCGAAGTGTCTTTGCGTCCTCCTCACAACTCACACTTCCACCTAGTTTTGTGTCAACTGCAGACTTGGAAATATTACATTTAATCCCACATCCAACTCATTGATATAGGTTGTGAATAGTGGGCCCCATGCACTGATCTTTGCGGTACCTCACTAGTCACAGCGTGCCAACCTCGAAATGACCCATTTTTTCTACTCTGTCCATTAACCATTTCTCCATCCATACCAACATATTCCCTTAAGACCCATCTGTTCTAATTTTGCTTACTAATCTTGTCTCGGACCTTATCAAAGGTGATCTGAAAATCTAAAAACAACTAGTTCCCCCATATCTATTCTGCAAGTGACATCCTCAAATAACCCCAATAGGTTTATTAAATACGATTTGGCGGGGGGCAAGTGATAGGAGTGCAGGAGCGGCTGCGTTTTCACAAGCTCAGGCTCTGTTCATCTTGTAATCCTTTATTTTATCCTGGTTCACATTTCCTATTTGCTATTCCTGGGAGGTATGCCTTGCGATATGTCCGTGGAAAATCCTGATTGGTGTTTTGTAAAGAGGAGCTGAGATAAACTGTAGAAAATCCTTGTTTGACCATGGCACTTGGAATGGGCTGGGGTGGGGCCCAGCTTACAGTGGCGTTATTGCTGGTAAGCGGGTTATTGCCTCGGCGGAGCTGTGCCCGTCCAGGTGATGGCCGCCATTGAGAATGTAGTTCTGGATGAAGATCTCCGCTCTGTGGTGCAGGTTTTTAAGAGCTCACTTTGAAGATTTGCGAGGTGTCCTTGGGAGAATGGTAGAGCCGCACGAGAAAGTTCTTGCATTCAGAAGAGGACGTTGAGATCCTGCTGCATGGCCTGGCATTTATCCTGACGGATTTGGGAGGTAGGGGCCGAGGGAGGTGTGTCCATGGCGAGGTTTGGGGTCAGTTGGGCCTCCCAACCACTGTGATGCTCGTCGCCAGTGGTTGGAGGTGGCTGAAGCGGGTGGAGTCATTCCCCCCTGGCAGGGGCATAGGCTGTGAGTTGCTTGGGTGCCAGAGCAGTGGCGTGGTGGAAGTGAAGGTGCTTCGTTCGTTGGGATCGTTGAGAGATCCTGAGGCGTGTTCATTGATCTGGTCTTGACGTCCGCCTTCTCGAGCAACATATATGGTGTCAGTATCCTGCAATTCTTCTATTATCCTGGACATTGCTCCCTTATGATTATGTTGATGATTATTTATTGTCTTTTCTCCTACAAAGGCGGTCATCTGTTGTCTTGTTCTGGCAAAAGTCATTTTGAGTTAATGATGTGAAATGTGGTCTGTGTACAGTTTTACCCCTTTTTTGTCACCATGTGTTATAATCCTTGTGGTTATGAGAAGGCAGTGGTGCTTCTTTGACACCGCTTATCGCGTTTATAATGAAGATGAACAGATTTCGGGTGGCGTGATGGGCGCATGGTGGGGGTGGAGTTGGGATGATGGGGTGAGTTAAGTCCTCACTGCGACCGAGGATACCTCCCCAGTTAGAGCTAACTGTATCAGGTTTTTATTTTGTTTTTCTTATTATTTTGAATTTAAGAATCCGTGCCACTCTCCTTGGCCTGAGCAGATTATCTATCCTGGGGAGGACTGGGTTCCTTTTGACTCTTCCTTGAGGTTGTAGTTTTTCCTCTGGGTCTCTTTTTTTTTTAAAGAGCTATTAGAATGGGAGGACATGAGTGGTGGTGCACGCTGAGGTGGGTTTGGTTAACCTTTAGCTGGTCTGTTGAAGAGAGAGATTATTCTTAGTATCATTCCTGTGATGGTGGACAATGCTGGTTGATATCTGTAGACCAATTTGGGTGTTCTTCCCTTAGGATTTAAACATTTTGTTTTCCTCTCTGAAGCTGGGTGAGTAGAGTGCTGTTTCTAATCTTGGTCCTGTCCGGTAGTTTGTTGGGAGTTTCCCTGGTTGTACTGGGGAGGAGGGAGTTGTGCCCACCCCCACTCCCCTGTTGGATGTCTTGATGATTCTTCTTCTCTTCGGTGATGCTGTCTCTCCTGGTTAGGACTGGCATGATCATCCATTTTGTTTCAGTATTAATGGGGGCTGTGCAATGTTCTGCTTGTGGTTGGAGAGAAGCAGGTCCGGCTGGGGGGGTTGGGCACTGGGGAATACTGGAGGACTGGGGCTACTGATTTCTGGGTGTTGGGAGATGCTGGGCACGGCTAGATTCGGTGCTGTGACTGGTACCGTTGCCCCTTGGTGCTTAGTCGTCCGTTTTTGAAGATGCCTATTAGTAACATCCTGAGAGGCTGGGTATTGCTTCTTCGGGGCCTACGATTGAGCGGAGTCTTGTGTTTGGTTGGTATCCTGTTGCCCCCCTGGAGGATGGGGAGCTTTCCTGGTTGAATGAGAAGCTTGTTCTTTTCCTCTTTCCTGGGTGATTGGTATGCACTAGGGAAATATGGAATCAGGGTTGGCCTCTGATGCTTTGTCATCCTGTAGTTTACTCCTGGTAGCTCTAGCTCTTTCTCCTCTCTGTTTTTCTGGGGAGGCCCTGAAGGTTTGGTCATAATCATGTTGTTGCTGGTCCTCTCTGTACAAATGTATGGAATGATGCTGGTTCTGTACCAGGCCTGAGACTGGGGTTAAGCTGCGTTGCGTGGTCTATATGCAACACCCCTTTTGAACTTGGGGTTTCGCGTATTTTCTTTGTTTTCTTTTCTTTCGTAAGGGTGGGTATAAAGAATCTGTGATTGGTTCCTGCATGGGTGCAGACAGGTTTGGTATCCAAGGAAACAAAGTTGGGGTGTGTCATTGGTACTTCTAGAGTTGGGATAGATGTATATTGGTGCGTGCCGAAACATGGCGTGGAAAATTTACCCTGGTAATTGTGAGTAGATGCATCGTGGGAGGCTGTGCATGTTTTCATGGCTTCATCCTTTTTCTCCCTTAGTCTCCAGTGGGATTTATGGAGGCATGAAGTTATATCTAGTGATTGTATCGAGCCAGTTATAATGTTATTCTCCTGTTCCCCTCTGTATCCATGTTGAGCCCTTTTTTCCTCGTTTACTGCGATATATTATTATGCAATTTTGTTGAGTTGTTGGCAAAAGTGTAAAATCTTAATAAATATACTTAATAAAATATGATTTGCCTTTCTCAGACCTATCTTAACTCTGTCCAATCCTGCCATTATTTTTTTTTAAATGTCCTTTATTCCGTCCTTTATTCCATTCTCCCAGATTGTTCATCTCCATTGCAATTTGTCTTCCCTTTTCCTCAGTCGAGGATTTCTATCAGCGTGGTGGCAGGACCCTCCAATGTGTCCAGTTCATGGCGATTCAATTTTACTTTCAGTTTGAAGGAGAGAAGAATGCGCCCAAGGCTAATATTTTAATCTTAAATAAGGGCAATTATGAGGGCAAGAAAGCAGAGCAGGATAAAGTGAACTGACAAATATGCTTTTGGGATAGTTCAACAGGTGTTCAGTGACAGACATTTAAAGGGATGTTAAATTTTAATACTTTTTTCCCCTCTTTGTTCAGAGTACGTTCGGCCGACGGATGTTCAGGCACTGTCTTGGGAATCGGGTTTTCCAGGCTGTGAACTAAACGGCAATTTTTAACCACCACGGCAGCATTTGATTTATTTCAGAACTTGCATCATCCAGGAATTTTAAATTGTTAGCTCACCCCTGCTAGGTCTGCCCACCCGGCACACTCTGGGTATTGAAGTTGGACTTCTACAGGATTCAATGGAGTCTACTGCTGCAGTGAGGAATTTAATTTCTGCCTTCAGTTTCCAAGTTGAAAAGTTTAGCTTTTCTTCAGGTCAGTATGCTTTGATTGTTCCTTCAGTTTTCCAGGATTTAAGTTTTGCTCTACAGTCTCTGAGGTTTTGAATTGTTCCATTTGCTGCCACCACTTTGTCAGGTGTTGGGTGTAGTTCTAAAAGTCTTATTAAGATTTTCATAGTATCAGGTAGTTCAACAGCAAATATGTATGAACTACTGGAAACTATATACATGGGTACAGTAAAGGTCCAAACTAGGAACTGTCTCCGTGCTTGCTTCTACACATGGTTCGATCCAACACTACACTGTCCCCTAGATGCAGTTCATGCATTCTCTTACATCACTGCATAGGCAATGTTGCACATAGTCCCACATTAACCCTTTATGTACCAGACCCTAATATTATACCATCTTTTTTTCTGGAGCATATTTGTTACTGACCCTTTTTTTTACCTTGAATATCGCTCATTGACACTGATTATCCTTCTGTGCTGCAATCTTTTAAGATTTTTATAGACATTCCAGGAGAATACTCAGGATAGAAAGACACCAAAGAACGCTCCAGGATAGAAAGATGCCATGCAACACTCTAGGCGAACAGGACAAAAGACAGACAACATCTTGTGTTAACAGGCCACCAGCCATATGCTCCCAGGTTAACATGATACTAGCCCAATTCTCCAGATGAACACGATTTTAGACAAAACACCAGGCTAAGCTAGCATAGATGGTGACAAATTGCCAGGATCGATCTTGCCAGTTCCCTGCAGAATCATCAAAATGCTTTTAAACCACAGCTTCCTCAACTACACTTCCCCGCCAAAGGAAAAGTAAGTTTGCCAGAAAATTGTTTTCAGTGACCATAAGCCTTTAATTGGAGGAGTTGATGCTTACCTCAATCAAGAAATCTCCCGTCCTGAGCCCAGCCTTCCATGCCACTCCCTCCACATCCACAGATTCCAGGTATTGCAGAGCTGGGAACGCTGGCGTGGGGGTGAACTCTTCAATTGGAGTCTCCGCTGTGGGAAAAAGAAAATTCAAAGTGAATCAATGGCATTTACTCTCACCCACTTTCTTACTCAATTTTACTGCGTGCTTCTGGAACCTAGATTTTCCTCGTGTCTTTAATTTTGAAGCATTATAATATATTTTGCAATGTTATGGGTACTATACAAATGCAGTTGTTGTTGTTTGGCATGATTATTGACAGACGCCTCTTGGCTGAAATAAAAAGGTTTACACCAAATTTTCCGAGGTCATCTTATTGATGTAAATTTGGAAGAATCTAACCAACAGGCATTCGAGGAGAGCAAAACTGCATGCAATTCAAACTTACATTGAGTTTAATGAGAAGGACAAGTTAGAATCATCAGACCTATAAAGGAAAATTTGAGATTTTTTTTAATGAGTGTTCATGAGAATATGTAGGGGGCAGCAATGGTATTCAAGTCAGGACTACAATGGGGTAAATTAGGAGGCTGCAAGTGCATTAAATAGGGGGCTGAAATGGGATAGAGTATGAGATTGCAATTGGGTTGAGGTAGGGACTGTGATGGAGGAGAGTAAAAGGATGTAATTGGGTTTGAGTAGGAACTGCAATGGGTTAGAGTAGCAGATTGCATTAGGTTAGAGTAAGAGACTGGATAGGGTTAGAATAGGAGACAGCAATGAGTTAAAGTATGAACCGCAATAAAATAGAGTGGGAGACTGCAATATCTTAGAGCCAGAAACTGCAAGGGAATGATGTAGGAGACTTCAATGAGATTTGTGTAGGGGACTACAATGGTGTTGTGTAACTGCACTGGGGCAGAGTACTGGACTTTGATGGGGTAGAGTTTGTAACTGTGATGGGGCCATTTAAGAGATTGTGATTATGCAGAATAGGAGACTGCAATGGGGTTACAGTAGGGGACTGCGATTGGGGCAGCGTAAGGGTGTGCAATGGTGTAGCATTGGGGACTATGAGGGAGCAGACCAGGAGACTGCAATGGTATTAGAATAGGGGACTGCGATTGGGACAGATTAGGAGACTGCAATGGTGTGGTGTTGGGGACTGCGATGGTGTAATGCTGGGGACTGCGATGGGCAGAGTAGGGTACTACAATGAGGCTGTTTGGGAGTTTTCAATGCAGTAGAACAGGAGACTGCACTGGGGTTACAATAGGGGACTGCAATTGGCAGAGTAAGTAACTGCGATGGATTAGAGCAGCAGACTGTGCTGGGTTAGAATTGGGGGTTGTGATGGAGTAGAATAGGAGATTGTAATGGTTAGAAATTGGTTAGAGAACGGGACTGTGATGGGGTAGAATAAGAGATGGCGATGGGGCAGGGTAGGGGATTGGGATGTGGTTGAATTACGAAGTGTAGGAAATAGATGAGATTATAATTTGGGATTGTGATGGGCTAAAGTAGAAGACTGCTCTCCCCTTTGAGGGGGATAGCTGACTGGTGGTGATTTAACCTGAGGATCACCACACCTCAGATTAGGGCTCAGGTTGAGAATGCATGAATAGCCTCAGCCAATATGGGAATTGAATCCGTGCTGCTGGTCTTGCTCATCATCACAAACTAGTTGTCCAGCCAACTGAGCTAAACTGGCATGGGACTACAGTAGGTCAGAGCAGGGGACTGTATTAGGTCAGAGCAGGGGACTGCAAGAGGCCAGAGTAGGAGGCTGCAATAGGTCAGAGTAGAGGACTGATATATGTGAGAGTAGGGGGCTGTAAAAGGTCAGAGTAGGGGGCTGCAATAGGTAAGAGTAGGGGGCTGCAATAGGTAAGAGTAGGGGGCTGCAATAGGTAAGAGTAGGGGACTGCAATAGGTCAGAGCAGGGGACTGCAATAGGTCAGAGCAGGGGACTGCAGTAGTTAAGAGTAGGGGGCTGCAATAGGTCAGAGTAGGGGTCTGCAATAGGTCAGAGTAGGGGGCTGCAATAGGTCAGAGTAGGGGGCTGTAATAGGTAAGAGTAGGGGACTGTAATAGGTCAGAGCAGGGGACTGCAGTAGGTCAGAGTAGGGGACTGTAATAGGTCAGAGCAGGGGACTGTAAAAGTTCAGAGTAGGTGGCTGCAATATGTAAGAGTAGGGGGCTGCAATAGGTCAGAGTAGGGGGCTGCAATAGGTCAGAGTAGGGGACTGCAATAGGTCAGAGTAGGGGGCTGTAATAGGTCAGAGTAGGGGACTGAAATATGTGAGAGTAGGGGGCTGCAGTAGGTCAGAGTAGGGGGCTGCAATAGGTCAGAGTAGGGGGGCTGTAAAAGGTCAGAGTAGGGGCCTGAAATATGTGAGAGTAGGGGGCTGCAGTAGGTCAGAGTAGGGGACTGCAATAGGTCAGAGTAGGGGACTGCAGTAGGTAAGAGTAGGGGGCTGCAGTAGGTCAGAATAGGGGGCTGCAGTAGGTCAGAGTAGGGGACTGCAATAGGTAAGACTAGGGGACTGCAGTAGGTAAGAGTAGGGGACTGCAGTAGGTCAGAGTAGGGGGCTGCAATAGGTCAGAGTAGGGGGCTGCAATAGGTCAGAGTAGGGGACTGCAATAGGTCAGAGTAGGGGACTGCAGTAGGTAAGAGTAGGGGACTGCAGTAGGTCAGAGTAGGGGGCTGCAGTAGGTCAGAGTAGGGGACTGCAATAGGTAAGAGTAGGGGACTGCAGTAGGTCAGAGTAGGGGGCTGCAATAGGTCAGAGTAGGGAGCTGCAATAGGTCAGAGTAGGGGCTGCAATAGGTCAGAGTAGGGGACTGTAATAGGTCAGAGTAGGGGGCTGTAATAGGTCAGAGTAGGGGGCTGCAATAGGTCAGAGTAGGGGGGCTGTAAAAGGTCAGAGTAGGGGACTGAAATATGTGAGAGTAGGGGGCTGCAATAGGTAAGAGTAGGGGGCTGCAATAGGTAAGAGTAGGTTTTGTAAGGGCCACGAAGAATCCAGCACGAGTTTTAAGGATACAAAGTAATAACGTTTATTTACTATAACAATATATACACAACAGTAGCAGTAACTTCCCTTGCTACCTTCTCCTTCCTGCTGGTTCCTGAACTGGCCAGCTTATTTATACTAGGACTTTCTCCGCCCCCCTCATTGGGGAAGTTCATACTCCCATAGGATTGTGGGATAGTCATTAGTCCCCAGCCAATCGTAAGTAGGCAGGTTATAACATCCCTCCCCCCCAAAGTCCAAGGAATCCACTGAAGACCCTGGCGAAGGAGGGCGTCGGACTCGTTTGGCCGCAGGCCGGACGCCATTTGCACGCGGCGCTGGATCAGGCGGCGTGTAACGAGACGGAGACCGGCGCTTCCGTGATGAACGGCGCGGTTGTACATCCACGGCCTGTGGACCCGAGGATTCCCCCTCTGATGCATCCTGTGTCTCCATCTCGGAGTCAGAGTCTGCTGCCTCCGTCATGTCTGCGTCTCTATCTCCATTCGGTCCCGTAACGACCTGCGCAGGCTTCGAGTGAGGCACCAGTGGAAGATTTTGAGGACTACCTTCCCTTGTCTCTGGTCTTTGCGGCTGTTGAAATGAGCTCCGGGGACGGGGAATCTTTTGAGGGGATGATCTTCTGGACCGGACGTGGTCTCCGTGTTTTCGCTGGAGACGACCCTGGGCTTGCACTTGGTAAGATATAGGGCCCGTTTGGCGAAAGATTACACCAGGAACCCATTGGGCACCACCAGCAAAATTCCGCACGAATACTGGGTCACCGGGCGCAAACTGCCGAATCGGACGATGCGAGACAATCCCTGTCCCTGCCGTTCTTGTGTGCGGCGTACTTTTCGCCAATGTCCGGGAAAACCATACTAAGGCGGGTGCGAAGTCTTCGGCCCATTAGGAGTTCTGCGGGAGCTACCCCAGTCACTGCATGGGGGGTGGTCCTGTACGTAAACAAAAAGCGAGCCAGTCTCGTGTCCATTGATCCGGAAGACTGCTTCTTGAGGCCTCTTTTGAATGTCTGCACTGTGCGCTCTGCCAACCCATTTGAAGCCGGGTGGTAAGGGGCAGTGCGGATATGGCGGATGCCGTTCATCTTTGTAAACCTAGCAAACTCCTCACTCGTGAATGGAGTGCCATTATCCGTGACCAGCACCTCGGGGAGGCCATGCGTACTAAATGATAAACGCATCTTTTCAATTGTTGCGCAGGACGTTGTTTTTCTCCGCTGCAGTCAATGTGCGGGAGGCGAAAGCTATCGGTCGCTCGGCCCCGTTCTCCATCTTGTGGGACAGGACGGCCCCAATACCATACGGGGATGCATCACATGTGACGAGCAAAGGCTTTCCCGGATCATAGTGGGTTAGTAACCCAGACGACGACAATTGTTGCTTTACCCGCCGGAAAGCGGTTTCTTGCGGCTGACCCCAAACCCAGGTGTGATTTTTCTTTAGCAGCAGGTGCAAGGGGGCCAGCGTAGTTGCCAGATTGGGGAGGAACTTCCCGTAATAGTTTACGAGACCGAGAAAAGAACGAAGATGCGAAGTGTCAGTCGGGGTGGGGGCATGTTGAATTGCACGCACCTTCTCTGCGACGGGGTGCAGACCCTCGCGGTCCACCCGATAACCTAGGTAGACTACTTCTTTTGCCTGAAATACGCACTTTGTGTGACGTAAACGGACTCCAGCCTCCGAAAGGCGTCTAAGGACAGCCTCCAGATTTTCCAAATGCTCTTGCTCCGACGTCCCTGTAATCAACACGTCATCTAGGTAGACAGCCACACGTGGTAAACCTCTCAAAATGCCCTCCATAACACGTTGAAAAATTGCGCAGGCAGAGGATACTCCAAAGGGCAACCGTGTATATTCATACAGGCCCCGGTGTGTGTTAATTGTTACATATGGTCGGGAGGCAGGGTCCAGCTCCAACTGCAGGTAGGCGTGACTCATATCTAATTTTGTGAATGAGAGTCCACCTGCAAGTTTCGCGTAGAGATCCTCTATGCGAGGCATTGGGTATCGGTTGAGTTGGGAAACTGTATTCACTGTAAGTTTATAGTCGCCACACAAGCGAACTGTGGCATCTGGCTTCATTACTGGTACAATTGGTGCTGCCCAATCAGCAAAACGGACAGGCCTGATAATACCCAAACTCTCCAAACGAGTGAGCTCCCCTTCTACCTTCTCGAGCAAAGCGTAAGGCACTGGGCGCGCCCGGAAATAGTGCGGCGTGGCTCCTGGTTCAACTTGGATACGGGCTACGGCCCCTTTTATTTTCCCCAAACCAGGCTGGAATACCTCTGGGTATCGTCCTAGCACCTCAGTCAACCCTCCAGAAACTGTTTGGAGGATGTGCTGCCATTGCAACCACAAATGGCGCAACCAGTCCCGACCCAACAGGCTGGGCCCATGGCCATGCACTACGATAAGTGGGAAACGCCCCTCCTGGCGTCCATAGACAACAGGGGTCATTGTAGTTCCTGCAATGTCCAGTGGTTCCCCCGTGTAGGTGGCCAACCTGGCCTGTGAGTCAGTTAATGTAAGGGTCTGTATACCCTGCTTGATGCGGTCGAATGTCCTCTGGGCGATCACGGAGACCGCTGCGCCAGTATCCAACTCCATCTCCAGCGGGTGGCCATTGACCCGTACTGTCACCTTAATGGGGGCCACACGGGGAGCTGCCACACAATGCAGCTGCAGGCAGTCGTCCTCCGTCTCCACGTCCTCAGGAGTGGTCGCCACAGGTTCATCCACATGGAAGGTACGGCCTCTGGGCTGGTCCCAGTTACGGCCCCTGGGCTGGTCCCAGTTTCGGTCGGAACGACGGCGCCTCTGGCGCCCCCAGGACCACCGCCCGCGACGGGGTCGGCGCCTACAAGTCTGACACGGACATGGCTCCTCATCCATTGGCTCTGGAGAAGGCTCCCTTCGGGGAGGAATGTCCGATGGCCACTGGCGTCGGTCCGGTCGTTGCCTCGCCCAAGGTACCGCAGGAGTGCGGGGGGACGTTTTTGGGCGGAAAGGGTTGCGCCCCAAGGCATGCACTTCCATTCCCTGTAGCTCCTGTACTCCTCGCTCTGCGCTCTCTCGGGACAAGACTATTTGTATTGCCTGTTGAAAAGTCAATGTTGGCTCCGCTAACAACTTTCTCTGGGTTGCTGCATTGTTAATACCGCAAACCAAACGGTCGCGTAACCTTTCTGACAAGGTCTCACCATAGTCACAGTATTCCGCAATCCCGGGTAGCCTGGATAAAAAATCGGCAAGGGATTCTCCAGGGGTCCTCTCAGCGGTATTAAACCAGTAACGCTGGACTATCGTGGACGGGGTTGGGTTAAAGTGTTGCCCCACTATGTTCACAAGTTCGTCAAACGTTTTGGTGTCCGGCGCAGCTGGGTACGTAAGGCTCCTAATCACCCCAAACGTATGCGGCCCGCAGGCGGTGAGCAATATGACCACCTGGCGCTCGTTTTCAGTGATATTGTTTGCCCAGAAATAGTAACGCATCCGTTGTGTGTACTGGTTCCAGCTTTCCAGCGCAGCATCAAAAACATCCAAACGTCCGTACAGAGGCATGGTATAATAGAAAACAACTTCCAACCTGTATGCAACAAAAATCCAGGGAGGTGGCTTCAGCAGTGTAGACAGCTATTCACTTTTACCTTCTTCGCCAGTTTTGTAAGGGCCACGAAGAATCCAGCACGAGTTTTAAGGATACAAAGTAATAACGTTTATTTACTATAATAATATATACACAACAATAGCAGTAACTTCCCTTGCTACCTTCTCCTTCCTGCTGGTTCCTGAACTGGCCAGCTTATTTATACTAGGAGTTTCTCCGCCCCCCTCATTGGGGAAGTTCATACTCCCATAGGATTGTGGGATAGTCATTAGTCCCCAGCCAATCGTAAGTAGGCAGATTATAACAGTAGGGGGCTACAGTAGGTCAGAGTAGGGGCTGCAGTAGGTCAGAGTAGGGGAGTGAAATATGTGAGAGTAGGGGGCTGCAGTAGGTCAGAGTAGGGGGCTGCAGTAGGTCAGAGTAGGGGACTGCAATAGGTCAGAGTAGGGGGCTGTAATAGGTCAGGGTAGGGGGCTGTAATAGGTCAGAGTAGGGGACTGCAGTAGGTCAGAGCAGGGGACTGCAATAGGTCAGAGTAGGGGGCTGCAATAGGTCAGAGTAGGGGACTGCAGTAGGTCAGAGCAGGGGACTGCAATAGGTCAGAGTAGGGGGCTGTTATAGGTCAGAGTAGGGGGCTGTAATAGGTCAGAGTAGGGGACTGCAGTAGGCCAGAGCAGGGGACTGCAATAGGTCAGAGTAGGGGGCTGCAATAGGTCAGAGTAGGGGACTGCAGTAGGTCAGAGCAGGGGACTGCAATAGGTCAGAGTAGGGGACTGCAGTAGGTCAGAGCAGGGGACTGCAATAGGTCAGAGTAGGGGACTGCAGTAGGTCAGAGCAGGGGACTGCAATAGGTCAGAGTAGGGGACTGCAGTAGGTCAGAGCAGGGGACTGCAATAGGTCAGAGTAGGGGACTGCAGTAGGTCAGAGCAGGGGACTGCAATAGGTCAGAGTAGGGGACTGCAGTAGGTCAGAGCAGGGGACTGCAATAGGTCAGAGTAGGGGACTGCAGTAGGTCAGAGCAGGGGACTGCAATAGGTCAGAGTAGGGGGCTGCAATGGTTTAGACCAGGCCGCTGCGATACATTAGAGTCGGGATCTACGATAGTTTAGTGGGAGACAGCGTTAAATTAGAAGAGGAAATTGCCAAAGGTTAGAGTGCAGGGCTATTATGGTTTAGCAAGGGGTATGCAACATGGTAGAGTAGGCCGGGGATTGCACTGTGGTAGAGTCAGCCATTTTAAAGCAGTTGTTATCTTTCTTATGATGACCATCAGAAAATCACCTCTCAATTGTCATTGCATAATACAAGACCTAATGGTCTCATTAATGGATAGCTACCGAAACCTCATGAGCTCAATAAATCTGGCCATTCATGGACTAGCATCAAGAAAATGACAAAGTTGTTGATGTGAGACAGGGGAGATGGACAAAATGGTTTGCTTTAGAGAAAAGAAGCTGAGGGGATATTTTTGCATTTCAGGATGACCCTGAAATAGAGATCAGTTTCAGCAGACAAGAGCAAGACCTGCTGTTCTTATTATGTGGTTCAACCGATGTGTGAATAGACATTTTGGAGGGAGGCGGGAGAGGGGTGGTGAGAGATAATCCACTGGCAGACTCCACAGAATCCAGAGTGGAAGGTATGAGTTTGCCAGAGCATCTTTTGACTTCTTATGGAAAGACCTGGAACTTGTATAGTGGTTCTTACATCCTAAGAATTTCCCTGAACGTTCCAAGATGAATTCATTGCTTTTGAAGAATACTGGGCGGGATTCTCCGCCGCCCGCCCCCCCCCCCCCCGACGGGTCGGAGAATTGCCGGGGGCAGGCGTGAATCCCGCCCCCGCCGTGTCCCGAAGCCTCCGCCACCAGAGATTCGTCGGGGGCGGGAATCGCGCCGCGTCGGTCGGCGGGCGCACCCCCGCCGATTCTCCGGCCCGCGATGGGCCGAAGTCCCGCTGCTGGAATGCCTGTCCCGCCAGCGTGGATTAAACCACCTTTTGAACGGCGGGACAAGGTGGCCCGGGCGGGCTCCGGGGGCCTGGGGGTGGGGGGGGGGCGATCTGGACCCCGGGGGGTGCCCTCACGGTGGCCTGGCCCGCGATCGGGGCCCACCGATCCGCGGGCGGGCCTGTGCCGCGGGGGTACTCTTTTTCTTCCGCCTTCGCCATGGTCTTCACTAGGTGAGGGTTTGGCCCCTAAAGGTGCGGAGACTTCCGCACCTTTGGAGTGGCCCGACGCCGGAGTGGTTCCCGCCACTCCATTACACCGGGAACCCCCGCCCCGCTGGGTAGGGGAGAATCCCGCCCACTGTCTGTTGTTTTGCTGCATCAAGGGGCAGCATGGTAGCATAGTGGTTGGCACAGTTGCTTCACAGCTTCAGGGTCCCAGGTTCGATTCCCGGCTTGGGTCACTGTCTGTGCGGAGTCTGCACGTTCTCCCCGTGTCTGCGCGGGTTTCCTCTGGGTGGTCCGGTTTCCTCCCACAGTCCAAAGATGTGTGGGTTTGGTGGCTTGGCCATGCTAAATTGCCCTTAGTGCCCAAAAAGGTTAAGTGGGGTTACTGGGTTACGGGGATACGGTAGAGATGTGGACTTGAGGAGGGTGCTCTTTGTAAGAGCCGGTGCAGACTCGATGGACCGAATGGCCTCCTTCTGCACTGTAAATTCTATGATTCTATGATCAACGGTGTAGGAGGATCTATCAAACATAAAATGAGATAAAGGGACTACTTTTGGTGGTATTGGTTTTATTGTTCATTCATGGGATGTGGGCATCACTAGCAAGGCCAGCATTTATTGTCCATGCAGTGTGTCCAGGAAGCTTTTCTAACACAGTATGTAGATTGTCCGACCAGAGGAGGGGCAATATTGGATTTAGTACTTGGTAATGAACCAGGGCAAGTCAAAGATTTGTTAGTGGGGGCGCATTTTGGAGATAGTGACCACAATTCTGTGACTTTCACTTTAGTAATGGAGAGGGATAGGTGCGTGCAACAGGGCAAGGTTTACAATTGGGGGAAGGGTAAATACGATGTTGTCAGACAAGAATTGAAGTGCATAAGTTGGGAACATAGGCTGTCAGGGAAGGACACAAGTGAAATGTGGAACTTGTTCAAGGAACAGGTACTACGTGTCCTTGATATGCATGTCCCTGTCAGGCAGGGAAGAGATGGTCGAGTGAGGGAACCATGGTTGACAAGAGAGGTTGAATGTCTTGTTAAGAGGAAAAAGGAGACTTATGTAAGGCTGAGGAAACAAGGTTCAGACAGGGCATTGGAGGGATACAAGATAGCCAGGAGGGATTAGGAGAGCTAAGAGAGGGCATGAACAATCTTTGGCGGGTAGGATCAAGGAAAACCCCAAGGCCTTTTACACATATGTGAGAAATATGAGAATGACTAGAGTGAGGGTAGGTCCGATCAAGGACAGTAGCGGGAGATTGTGTATTGAGTCTGAAGAGATAGGAGAGGTCTTGAACGAGTACTTTTCTTCTGTATTTACAAATGAGAGGGGTGATATTGTTGGAGAGGACAGTGTGAAACAGATTGGTAAGCTCGAGGAAATACTTGTTAGGAAGGAAGATGTGTTGGGCATTTTGAAAAACTTGAGGATAGACAAGTCCCCCGGGCCTGACAGGATATATCCAAGGATTCTATGGGACGCAAGAGATGAAATTGCAGAGCCGTTGGCAATGATCTTTTCGTCCTCACTGTCAACAGGGGTGGTACCAGGGGATTGGAGAGTGGCGAATGTCGTGCCCCTGTTCAAAAAAGGGACTAGGGATAACCCTGGGAATTACAGGCCAGTTAGTCTTACTTCGGTGGTAGGCAACGTAATGGAAAGGGTACTGAAGGATAGGATTTCTGAGCATCTGGAAAGACACTGCTTGATTAGGGATAGTCAGCACGGATTTGTGAGGGGTAGGTCTTGCCTTACAAGTCTTATTGAATTCTTTGAGGAGGTGGTCAAGCATGTGGATGAAGGTAAAGCAGTGGATGTAGTGTACATGGATTTTAGTAAGGCATTTGATAAGGTTCCCCATGGTAGGCTTATGCAGAAAGTAAGGAGGCATGGGATAGTGGGAAATTTGGCCAGTTGGATAACGAACTGGCTAACCGATAGAAGTCAGAGAGTGGTGGTCGATGGCAAATATTCAGCCTGGATCCCAGTTACCAGTGGTGTACCGTAGGGATCAGTTCTGGATCCTCTGCTGTTTGTGATTTTCATTAATGACTTGGATGAGGGAGTTGAAGGGTGGGTCAGTAAATTTGCAGACGATACGAAGATTGGTGGAGTTGTGGATAGTAAGGAGGGCTGTTGTCGGCTGCAAAGAGACATAGATAGGATGCAGAGCTGGGCTGAGAAGTGGCAGATGGAGTTTAACCCTGAAATGTGTGAGGTTGTCCATTTTGGTAGGACAAATATGAATGCGGAATACAGGGTTAACGGTAGAGTTCTTGGCAATGTGGAGGAGCAGAGAGATCTTGGGGTCTATGTTCATACATCTTTGAAAGTTGCCACTCAAGTGGATAGAGCTGTGAAGAAGGCCTATGGTGTGCTCGCGTTCATTAACAGAGGGATTTAATTTAAGAGCCGTGAGGTGATGATGCAGCTGTACAAAACTTTGGTAAGGCCACATTTGGAGTACTGTGTACAGTTCTGGTCGCCTCATTTTAGGAAGGATGTGGAAGCTTTGGAAAAGGTGCAAAGAAGATTTACCAGGATGTTGCCTGGAATGGAGAGTAGGTCTTACGAGGAAAGGTTGAGGGTGCTAGGCCTTTTCTCATTAGAACGGAGAAGGATGAGGGGCGACTTGATAGAGGTTTATAAGATGATCAGGGGAATAGATAGAATAGACAGTCAGAGACTTTTTCCCCGGGTGGAACAAACCATTACAAGGGGACATAAATTTAAGGTGAAAGGTGGAAGATATAGGAGGGATATCAGAGGTAGGTTTTTTACCCAGAGGGTAGTGGGGGCATGGAACGCACTGCCTGTGGAAGTAGTTGAGTCGGAAACATTAGGGACCTTCCAGCAGCTATTGGATAGTTACATGGATTACGGTAAAATGATATAGTGTAGATTTATTTGTTCTTAAGGGCAGCACGGTAGCATTGTGGATAGCACACTTGCTTCACAGCTCCAGGGTCCTAGGTTTGATTCCGGCTTGGGTCGCTGTCTGTGTGGAGTCTGCACATCCTCCCCGTGTCTGCGTGGGTTTCCTCCGGGTCCTCCGGTTTCCTCCCATAGTCCAAAGATGTGCAGGTTAGGTGGATTGGCCATGATAAATTGCCCTTAATGTCCAAAATAGCCCTTGGTGTTGGGTGGAGGTGCTGAGTTTGGGTAGGGTGCTCTTTCCAGGAGCCGATGCAGACTCAAAGGGCCGAATGGCCTCCTTCTGCACTGTAAATTCAATGATAATCTATGATTAATCTAGGACAAAGGTTCGGCACAACATCGTGGTCCGAAGGGCCTGTTCTGTGCTGTATATTCTATGTTCTATGTTTTCTATGTTCTATGTTCTATCCCTAATTGTCCTCGAAAAAAGTGTGGTGAGCCATCTTCTTTAAATGCTGCAGTCATGTGGTGTAGTATGCCCAGAATGCTATTAGGTAGAAGGTTCAAACCGGTGATGATGAAGGAAAGCCAATACAGTTGAGATGGCATGTGACTTGGAGGAAAGCTTATAGGTCGCATTCCCATGTAGCTGCCACTCATGTTCATCCGGCATTAAAGATCACGGGTTCAAGGATGCAGGTTCTGCAGTGCAACTTGTAGATGGTACGTTTTACTGCCATTGTGCACCAGTGGTGGAGGAAGCGAACGTTTTGTTACAAATGCGAGGTTTTAGAAGATTATTATATTTTGGAGCTATGCCTTTAGTTTAGAGTAAATTGGGAGAATGATGGGGTCATGTGACTTGTTCTAAATTCTGCTGCCAACAAGCCTGGGTTGCTTAGTATTTTCAGATTTCAAGGTGTTCACGCCTATAAACAACGGCAAAGGTATCTCCACTGACACTGGTCTCCTACGAAGGTATTAGAAATGTCAAGTTTTCTAAATGGATCATACTTTAAACTGTCTGTCTAGATGGATTGTAAGATAGAATAAACTTGGGAGCCTAAAGGGAAGCTAATTAGCAACTTAATAATAAATGATAAAATATTAAAACATGCTGCTGTGCAGAGGGACCTGGGTGTCCTAGTGCATGAGTCGCAAAAAGTTGGTTTACAGGTGCAACAGGTGATTAAGAAGGCGAATGGAGTTTTGTCCTTAATTGCTAGAGGGATGGAGTTTAAGACTAGGGAGGTTATGCTGCAACTGTATAAGGTGTTAGTGAGGCCACACCTGGAGTATTGTGTTCAGTTTTGGTCTCCTTACCTGAGAAAGGGCATACTGGCGCTGGAGGGTGTGCAGGGGAGATTGACAAGGTTAATCCCAGAGTTGAGGGGGTTGGATTATGAGGAGAGGTTGAGTAGACTGGGACTGTACTCATGGAATTTAGAAGGATGCGGGGGGATCTTATAGAAACATATAAAATTATGAAAGGAATAGATGCGGGCAGCTTGTTTCCACTGGAGAGTGAAAGCAGAACTAGGGGGCATAGCCTCAAAATAAGGGGAAGTAGATTTAGGACTGAGTTTAGGAGGAACTTCTTCACCCAAAGGGTTGTGAATCTATGGAATTCCCTGCCCAGTGAAACAGTTGAGGCTCCTTCATTAAATGTTTTCAAGATAAAGATAGATAGTTTTTTGAAGAATAAAGGAATATAGGGTTATGGTGTTTGGGCGGGAAAGTGGAGCTGTGTCCACAAAAGATCAGCCATGATCTGATTGAATTGCGGAGCAGGCTCGAAGGGCCAGATGGCCTACTCCTGCTCCTAGTTCTTATGTTCTAATCTAACGGATAGTAATTAGCATTTCTACCTAGATACAAGGCCCATGTGATTCTCTTTGTCATTGAGATGGACTTTGAGAGGGAAAGAGTCCATAGGAAGCCACTGAAGGATTGAATTACATATTATCTCAAAAATATTACCGAACATCAGATAGGTTCACTCTGTGAACCTGAGGGAGAGAGAAAGTGAGAGAGATAGACAGAGATAGTGAGGGAAGGAGAGGGGAGAGGGAAGGAGAGCGGAGGAGGAGAGAGGCAGGGAGATTCCAAAGTAAGCAAAAAGTAAAGAACATTTATTTTACAAACATTATATACACGAGTACCGGTAGATCCTCTCCGGGTACACGCTCCTGACAGTAGGTTCTACACTGGCTGACCTTTGATACAAATATTGGTAAGCTACCCCACCCCTAGCAGGGGAGCTCGTCCTGCTCAAGGAGCACGGGGAAAACAATTATCCCCACACCATATGTCCCGTGGTGGTTATTAGACAATGGCCTTGCAGTGCAGTTTGCTAGTGCTATTATGGAGGGTTTAAAGTAACTTGGCAGGGCTATGGGAATAAGCCAATCACATTAGAGAGGAAAATCATGGTACACAAAGATTGAGAGGGACAGAAAGTTCTCGAGTAATAATAAGGTACTATGTGGTGTTGGAGTAAGAGGAAGTGCAATCAGATCTAAATGAGATTTTCTGTGCATGTTTGTGGAAACATAGAATAGGTTGGTGTGCTGCAGCCACACGTAGCCATGTGGGAATGTGATGTAGTAGATAACAGAGACCTGGCTCAAACAAGGGCAGGACAGGGTACCAGGTATTCCTGGGTATTCCGGAAACAGAGAGAGGAAAAGAAAGGAGGAGAGATGGCAATACTAATCAAGGAGAATATTACTGGGCTGGAGAGGGATATCCTGGCGGGGTCAAGGACAGGTCTATTTGATTAGAGCTAAGAAGCGATAGAGGTACCATCATTACACTACTGGGTGTATTATATCGACC
This sequence comes from Scyliorhinus torazame, assembly GCF_047496885.1. Lineage (NCBI taxonomy): Eukaryota > Metazoa > Chordata > Chondrichthyes > Carcharhiniformes > Scyliorhinidae > Scyliorhinus > Scyliorhinus torazame. The sequence goes on from NC_092719.1 coordinate 26,915,823, forward strand.
ATCAACTAGTTGGAAATATGTAGAAGAATAAGTTTGCAAGGACATTACACAAAAGTGCAAAGTGCATTGAGTAGTTATACTGGGGGACGTGGATACTTAATATAGTTATGTCACAAAGGGTAGAGATGGGAAGACTTTCTGAAGTATGTTCCTGATCATCTTCTAGATTACTATGAATCCAGTCCAAAGAAAAAGGATGGATATCTGGATTTGGGGAATAGAATATTTCATAGAATAGAACATAGAACATACAGTGCAGAAGGAGGCCATTCGGCCCATCGAGTCTGCACCGACCCACTTAAGCCTTCACTTCCACCCTATCCCCAGAACTCAATAACCCCTCCTAACCTTTTTGGACACTAAGAGGCAATTTATCATGGCCAATCCACCTATCCTGCACGTCTTTGGACTGTGGGAAGAAACCGGAGCACCCGGAGGAAACCCACTCAGACACGGGGAGAACGTGCAGACTCCCCACAGATAGTGACCGAGCAGGGAATCGAACCTGGGAACCTGGCGATGTGAAGCCACAGTGCTAAACACTTGTGCTACCGTGCTGCCCTATATGCGCACAAATCGTTGAAAATGGCAGGCAGGTTGCAAAGTGGTCAGTAAGGCATACAGCATCCTGTACTTCTTAAATAGTGGAGAAGAGAACATTGAGAGCAGCTCTAATCCAGGCATTCAAAACTATGTGTGGTCTGGACAGAGCAGGCCTAAAAATGAGGTGTGACAACTGGGTCGTGTGTCAGCAGTGGAACATTTTGGGCCAGTGGTCATAGTCTGTTAGCAATGGAAAAGAACAAGGAGCAATCCAGAGTAAAAATAATAAATTGGGGAGGGGGGGGGGGGGGCATTTCAATGGGATCAGAATGGATTCTGGTCCAGGTAAATTGGAAACAAATATTGCATGGCAAAACTGTAATTGAATAATGGGCTGCCTTTAAAGAGGAGCAAGTTTGGGTACAGTTGGGGTATATTCCCACAAGGCAAGGAAGTACAGTAGAATAAACAAAGCCGGAGTACCTGGATGAAGAAATGATGAAAGAGAGTTATGGTGAAACAGAAAAATGATGGGTGTGTTTTCCGCGCCCTTCCCGCGCATGTTTTGCGGTGGCGGAGGCTTCCCCCATTGGCCGGGGGCAGCATCTTCTGATCCCATTGCTCTCAACTGGGTTTCCCTTTCTATGGAACCATCTACCACTAGGAAATCTGTAGCTGGTGTTCGGCATCAGCGGGACCAGAAGATCCTGCTGGCGAGAACGTCCAAAAATTCCTGTCGCTACGTATGACAAAGGTCAGGGGCGAAATTCTCCCGAAACGGCGCGATGTCCGCCGACTGGCGCCCCAAACGGCGCCAATCAGACGGGCATCACGCCGTCCCAAAGGTGCGGAATGCTAGGGGCTAGGCCGACGCAGGAGGAATTTCCGCCCCGTCAGCTGGCGGAAACGGCCTTTGTTGCCCCGCCAGCTGGCGCGGAAATGACATCCCCAGGCGGCGCATGCGCGGGAGCGTCAGCGGCCGCTGACAGTTTCCCACGCATGCGCAGTGGGGAGAGTCTCTTCCACCTCCGCCATGGTGGAGACCGTGGCGGAGACGGAAGGGAAAGAGTGCCCCCACGGCACAGGCCCGCCCGCGGATCGGTGGGCCTCGATCGCGGGCCAGGCCACCGTGGGGGCACCCCCTGGGGCCAGATCGCCCCGCGCCCCCTCCAGGACCCCAGAGCCCGCCCATGCCGCCTTGTCCCGCCGTTCAAAAGGTGGTTTAATCCACGCCGGCGGGACAGGCAATTTATCGGCGGGACTTCGGCCCATCCGGGCTGGAGAATTGAGCGGGGGGCCCACCAACCGGCGCGGCCCGATTCCCGCCCCCGCCGAATATCCGGTACCGGAGACTTCGGCAACCGGCGGGGGCGGGATTCACGGCAGCCCCCGGCAATTCTCCAACCCGGCGGGGGGGTCGGAGAATGACGCCCCAGATCCGCATTACAAGTGAGAAGGGCAGCACGGTGGTACAGTGGTCAGCACTGCTGCCTCATGGCGCCGAGGGCCCGGGTTCAATCCCGGTCCCGGGTCGCAGTCCGTGTGCAATTTGCACATTCTCCCTCAGCCTGCGTGGATCTCACCCCCACAACCCAAAGATGTGCAGGATTAGCCGTTAAATTGCCCCTCAATTAAAAATAAATAAATAAATAATACAAGTGAGACTAAGACTGGATACAGAAAGTTAGGTGAGTAACGGAAACCAAAAGTCTTCAACAGGCATGAAAATAGCGAGGAGAAGGTCAAAGGAAGAATAAGTTGGACTAGAGACCAAAAATAGGACTTTACACATGGAGGCTGTAGGGCATGGCTACGATACTGAATGGGGGATTTAGATCTGACTTTACAAGAAGATGCTGACAAAGTTGTTGTGCAAGAGAAGGCAGTTGAGATACTGGACGGGCTAAAAATGGGAAGAGGAGGTATTAGAAAGGCTGGCTGCACTTAAATTTGGCCAAGATTGGACCAGATGCATCTGAAGATACTGTGGGGAGTGAGGCTGGAAATTGCAGAGGCACTGGCCATAATCTTCTGACCCTCCTTCGATACAGGGATGGTGCCAGAGGACTGGAGAAGTGCAAATGATACACCCTTGTTCAAAAAAAGGATGTAAGGATAAGTCCAGCAACTACAGGCCAGCCAGTTTAACCACATTGGTGGGAAAATTGTTAAAAATAATTACAAATTAAGTCATTTAGATAAATGTGGATTAATTAAGGAAAGCCAGTACAAATCTGTTCAGGGAAAATCATGTTTAACTCACTTGCCTGAGTTTTTTTGATGAGTTATCAGAGATGATTGATGAAGATAGTGCAGATGATGTGGTGTACATGGGCTTCTAAAAGGTATTTGATAAAGTGACACAGAACAGGCTTGTCAGCAATGAAGCCCATGGAATAAAATGGATAGTGGCAACATTAATACAAAGTTGAATGAGTGATAGGAAGCAGAGAGTAGTGGTGAATGCCATCTTTTACAGATTGAAGTAAAGTGTACAGTGGGGTTCCTTAGGTTTAGTAGTAGGGCCACTGTTTCTTGATCTACATTAAGTCCCTAGACTTAGAAGATAGTGATAGACTTGAAGAGGACGTGGACATGCTGGGGGGATGGATGGGCACGTGGCTGATGAAATTCAATGCAGAGAAGTGTGAGGTGATTCATTTTCTTAGAAAGAATATGGAGAAGCAAGATAAATAAAGGATATAATTCTAAACTGAGTACAGGAGCAAAGGAGCCTGGCGGTATATGCGCACAAATCGTTGAAGATGGCAGGCAGGTTGAAAAGTGGTCAGTAAGGCATACAGGATCCTGTACATCGTAAATAGTGGAGAAGAGAACATTGAGAGCAGCTCTAATACAGGCATTCAAAACCATGTGTGATCTGGACAGGGCAGGCCTAAATATGAGGTGTCAACTTGGTGATACTACAACACAGGACTACTTGGATACCAAACACTGGAAACAGCATGTGACAGAATGAGCAAAGCAATCCCACAAATATCCCTATCCGTAATGTTGGGGAAGACCAGCACATCAGTGAAATGACAAGACTGAAACATTTGCAACCATCTTCAGTCAGAAGGGTCGAGTGGATGATCCATCTCAGCCTCCTCCTGAGGTCTCCAGAATCACAGCGGTCACTCTTGAACCAATTCAATTCAATCCACGTGATGGGAAAAATGGCTGAAGGCTCTGGATACTGCAAAGTCTATGGGCCATGACATCATTCTGGCAGTAATACTGAAGACTTGTGCTCCAGAACTTGCTGCACCCCAACTGTTCCAGTATAGCTACAATACTGGCATCTAACAGACAATGTGGAAAATTGCCCAGGTATATCCTGTCCACAAAAAACAGGAGAAACCCAACTCAGCAAATTACTGCCCCATCAGTATACTTTTGATTTCAGCAAAATGATGGAAAGGTATAGTCGACAGTGTTATCAAGTGGTACTTACACAGCAATAGCCTGCTCACTGTTTGGGTTCCGTCAGGACCATTCAGCTCCTGATGTCATTACAGCCTTGGTTTTAACATGGACAAGATATCTGAACTCCAAATGTGAGGGGTGAGTGACTGACTGCCCTTGACATCAAGGCAGCATTTGACCAAATGTGGCAACAAGGTGCCCTAACAAAATTGAAATCAATGTGACCAAGGGAAAAACTCTTACCCTGCTGAGTCATACCTAACACAATGGAAGATGGTTTTGTTTGTTGGAGGTGTGGGTTACCATTGACCATAAATGGATCAGCCATATAAATATTCCAGCTACAAGAGCAGGTCAGCAACTAGGACTTCTGCAGTGAGAAACTCACCTCCTGACTACCCAAAGTCTGGCCATCTACAAGGCACAAGTCAGGAGTATGATAGAATACGTTCCAATTGCCTGGATGAGTGAGGCTCCAACAATCAAGGAGCTCAAAACAATTCAGGACAAAGCAGCCTGCTTGATTGGCATCACACCAACCACAAGAGACATTCACTTCCTCCATCACAGACACACATAGGCAGCAGCGTGTAACACCTGCAAGATGCACTGTAGCAATTCGTCAAGTCTCCTTCAACAGCACCTTCCAAACCTACAACCTCTACCACCTAGAAAGACAAACGAATAAGATGTATAGGAACTTCACCCCTGCAAGTTCCCCTCCAAGCCACACACCATTCTGACTTTAAAAATTCTCACCTTTCCTTCACTGTCAAAATCCTGAAACACCCTTCCTAACAGCACTGATGGTGTACCTAGACCACATGGACTGCAGCAGTTCAAGAAGGCCGCTCAGCACCATCTTGCCAAAGGCAATCAGGGATAGGTAACAAATGCTGCCGAGTCAGCAACACCCACATCCCCTGAACGAATTTTAAAAATATCCTCACTCCTTCTTTAATGTCACACTTGGCGTTTAACAAAAAGCACAAGCTGCACAGAAAATAAATGCAATAAAAGTGCTTGAAATGTCATGACCTTTACAGGAACACTGCCTTTCTAAGGCTTAAGAGGACCATGATCCTCTCAGGCTGTCTGTAAATGGCAACACTGAGTTCAGGAAAAGCAAGCATATAATTACACTAAGACAGTAAATGTCTGCAGCATCAAATTTGCGTGACCACACTGTCGTGATATTCACCCTGGGGTAACACGGACTGCAACAGGATGCAGTCGGACTGTAAAGCATACACCAAACTTAGACGTTGGTTCAATACGATTTATTGAACTTCTGTAACAATGCACACAGCTTGCTGTGGGTTGACACTCTACTACTCTAAGTGTACTAACTCTAACTAACTAGACCAGGCTAGCTCTGATCCACGTGTAGAAGGTGCTAGCTGATATATACACCCTGACTGTCACCACAGTTGTCACCAGTGGAAAAGAGGCGGAGTGCTGATGCCTCGTGTGTTTTATCGTAGGAAACCCCCCTCTAGTGTTCTGTCTGGTGATTGGTTGTGTTCTGTCCCGTGTGTTGATTGGCTAACCTGGGTGTCTGTCACTGCCTGTCTTTACCTCATGATTTGCATGGGTGCATATTTTGGCACACACTATATTCCAAGGTGCATAGACATCTATGGACTGTTCACTAATCTGATATCAGCAGGTTAAGTAAGAATGGCCCTGTGGTCAGGTCTCCATTCTGACCACAGTGGTTAGCACTGTTGCTTCACAGCGCCAGGATCCCAGGTTCAATTCCTGGCTTGAGTCACTGTCTGTGTGGAGTCTGCACGTTCTCCCCCTGTCTGCGTGGGTTTCCTCCGGGTGCCTCCCACAAGTCCCGAAAGACGTGCTTGTTCGGTGAATTGGACATTGTGAATTCTCCCTCCGTGTACCCGAACAGGTGCGGAGTGTGGCGACTAGGGGATTTTCACAGTAACTTCATTGCAGTGTTAATGTAAGTCTACTTTTGACAATAATAAAGATTATTATTATTATACCCACGTGGCTATCTGCGCCTGCAACTCACAACCCTATGTTCAATATTTGTGCATTGCCATACAGGCACAGTGAATGCAATTTAGGCTCAATTGCATTTCCTCTCAGTGAGCCCATTGCTATTTCTTATTCAAGTGTCATCTGTTTCTCCCAATTCTTTGTACAACTTCTTTTTCCTCTCTGATGTCTTTTGGTTCCCATCTTCCTGTCAAGTTAGTTTAAACCCAAAAGCACGAGCAAACTGCCCCACAAAGACGTTAGTCCCAGCTCTGATCAGGTGCAACCTGTACAGATCCCATCTCTTGCAGAACCAATACCAATGTACCAGAATTTAAAGCTCTCCCTCTTACACCACCTTTCCAGCCATTCGAAGAGAACTAGATTTCCATTTCGCATTTAGTAATGACAGAGGAATCTGGAAAGGAGAGGAAAGCAAATGGTTTATTACCAAAAGTAAAATACAAGTCCCAGTCGGGATTATGCAGCTAGGCTCCTACCTGGGTCGATTTTAAGGTCCTGAGTTAACTATCCCAGTGATGGGGTTCCGCCCTTAGCGGGGAAGCTGGTACCCCACTAGGCTTACGGGGAGATTAATTGGTTCATCGCAGTGGGCCTCGTGAGGGGTTATAATAGCAGAATTCTGATATCATCCGTTTAATCAAGAACAGCCTTGTGGCCATCTTCAATTCACAGCAGATGTGCCTTCCTGATCCCAATTCTGATCTTTGGTGCATGGATCACCGGTATATTGGACGGGATTCCCCGGACGCCGAAATTGTGTTCGGCGATTAGCCGGAGTTTGCGCGGAAATCGGTGGCGCCGCCGCGTTGGCGATGCTCCGCCCCCCCTCAAAAACGGCGTACGTGAGTACGTTGCACGCTGTCGGGATGACCTCAGGACGTCACCCGAGGCCCTCCCCCGATGCTCCGCCCCTGGAGGGCCGAGTTCCGGGTGGCGTGGATGACTCATCCTTTTTTTCCGTGGACCCCGCGTGGCGACTGCGGACTGGGTCCAGCGCTGCCACAGTCATGGGCGAGGTGGGGGGGGGGGGAGGCGATTGCGGTGGAGCATAGGGTGCCTTTGAGTGCTGATGATTAGTTGTTGTCACCTCCAACCCAGGGCCCACGGTGGGGGATATATTGGGGCTGCTCAGGAGATTCGGGGCTTTTTCAGATTATAAACTGAATCTGGAAAAGAGTAAGTGCTTCGCCGGTGACGGGAGCTGGCTTGGGGAGGTTGCCGTTTCAGGTGGCGATCAACAACTACGCACTTTAGGTATTTGGAGACTGGGCCCCGCTTTGTAAATTGAATTTCACGAGCCTGGTGGGTAGGGTCAAGGAGGATCTGTTGAGATAGGACAACTTCCCCCCTGTCACAGGCAGGCCGGGTGTAGGCGGTAAAGATGGACATCTTGCCACAGTGCTTATTTTTATTTCAGTGCCTACCGGTCTTTTTACTGAAAGCCTTTTTTATGGGTGTTTCTGGGCAGGTAAAGGAGCAAGGATTATTATTATTGGCCGGTGAACGCTGAGAAGGTGAGGGGTTGGAGGAGGGAGCAGAAGGCTATGTGAGTGAGGATGGAGGCAGGCTCTTTTAGGGTGTTGGGGTTGCGGGCGCTGCAACGGCGCTGCTCCCCTTTGCCCCAGGGAAATATTCAGGGAATCCGGTGGTGGTGGCCATGTTGAAGTTATGGAGGCAATTTCAGCAACACCTTAGGTTAGGGGTTTGGTCGAAGCTGATGCTGATCTGAGGGAATCGTGTGTTTGAGCTGGCAAGGCTGGAGGCTAATTTGTGAGCGGTATGGGCCTAGGCTGGTCAACCACGTGTAGCTATGTTCTGGTCCTGCCCTATGCTGAGAAACTTTGGAGGTCGTTTTTCAGCACCATATCGGTGATTCTGCACTTGGAGTCCTCTGGGGGCCATGTTCGGGATGTCTGACTTGCCAGAGCTGCAGACGGGAGCGTGGGCAGGTGTTCTTGCCTCCGCCTTGCTGATTGCTCGCAGGCGGGTCCATTTGAGGTGGAGGTCAGCTTCTCCACCCTGTGCGTCAACATGGCTGGGGGGGCTTGATGGAGTTCCTGTATTTAGGGAAGGTTAAGTTTATTTTGAGGGAGGCAAGTGAGGGGTTCCACAAGAGATGGGGTCTGCTCATACTGCACTGTAAAGGGTGGGTCGATTCTACGGCCCGGATGGGCTGAAGTCCCACCGCTAAAATGCCTGTCCCGCCGGCGTAAATTAAACCACCTACCTTACCAGCGGGACAAGGCGGCGCGGGCGGGCTCTGGGGTCCTGGGGGGGGGGCGCGGGGCGATCTGGCCCCGGGGGGTGCCCCCACGGTGGCCTGGCCCGCGATTGGGGCCCACCGATCCGCGGGCGGGCCTGTGCCGTGGGGGCACTCTTTCCCTTCCACCTCCGCCACGGTCTCCACCATGGCGGAGGCAGAAGAGACTCCCTCCACTACGCATGAGTGGGAAGCTGTCAGCGGCCGCTGACGCTCCCACGCATGCGCTGCCCGGAGATGTAATTTCCGCGCCAGCTGGCGGGGCATCAAAGGCCTTTTCCGCCAGCTGGCGGGGCAGAAATGCGTCCGGCGCCGACGTAGCCCCTCAAGGTTGGGGCTCGGCCCCCAAAGATGCGGAGCATTCCGCACCTTTGGGGCGGCGCAATGCCCGTCTAATTTGCGCCGTTTTGGGTGCCAGTCGGCGGACATCGCGTCGTTGCCGGAGAATTTCGCCCCCTGATTCCCAGCCGGCGCTGAATCTCACTATGTCAACATTCACCTTCCCTAGCTCAACATCCAAATACAAATCCCCAAATCCCCCTGTATCAGCCCAACAACTCACTCATCCAGCCTGGCACCCATCTCGCCCAGCCCCACACCCACCTCACCCACCCCAACACCCACCCCAACGCCCATCTCACCCAGCCCCACACCCACCTCACCCAGCCCCACACCCACCTCACCCAGCCCCACACCCACCTCACCCAGCCGCACACCCACCTCAACCAGCCCCACACCCATCTCACCCACCCCAACACCCATCTCACCCAGCCCCACACCCACCTCACCCACCCCAACGCCCATCTCACCCAGCTCCACACCCACCTCACCCAGCCTGGCACCCATCTCAACCAGCTCCAAACGCACCTCACCCAGCCCCTCACCCACCTCACCCAGCCTGGCACCCATCTCACTGAGCCCCACACCCACCTCACCCCGCCCCACACCCACCACATCCAGCCTGGCACCCATCTCACCCAGCCCCACGCCCACCTCACCCAGCCCCACACCCACCTCACCCAGCCCCACACCCACCTCACCCACCCCAACACCCACCTCACCCATCCCAACGCCCATCTCACTCAGCCCCACACCCACCTCACCCAGCCGAACACCCACCTCACCCAGCCCCACACCCACCTCACCCAGCCCCACACCTATCTCACCCACCCAAAACCCATCTCACCCACCCCAACACCCAGCTCACCCAGCCCCATGCCCACCTCACCCAGCCTCACACCCACCTCACCCAACAACACACCCACCTCACCCAGCCCCACACCCACCTCACCCAGCCCCATGCCCACCTCACCCAGCCTCACACGCACCTCACCCAGCCTCACACCCACCTCACCCAGCCCCACACCCACCTCACCCAGCCGCACACCCATCTCACCCACCCCAACACCCATCTCACCCACCCCAACACCCACCTCACCCAGCCCCATGCCCACGTCACCCACCCCGACCCCCACCTCACCCAGCCCCACGCCCACCTCACCCAGCCCCACGCCCACCTCACCCAGCCCCACACCCACCTCACCCATCCCCACACGTAACTCACCCAGCCCCACACCCACCTCACCCAGCCCCACGCGCACCTCACCCAACGCACACCCACCTCAACCATCCCCACGCCCACCTCACCCAGCCCAACGCCCACCTCACCCAGCCCCACACACACCTCACCCAGCCCCACACCCACCTCACCCATCCCCACACGTAACTCACCCAGCCCCACACCCACCTCACCCAGCCCCACGCCAACCTCACCCAGCCCCACACCCACCTCACTCATCCCCACACGTAACTCACCCAGCCCCACACCCACCTCACCCAGCCCCACGCCAACCTCACCCACCCCCACGCCAACCTCACCCAGCCCCCCACCCACCCCAACACCCACCTCAACCAGCCCCACACCCACCTCACCCAGCCCCACACCCACCTCGCCCAGCCCCACACCCAACTCACCCAGCCCCACACCCACCTCACACAGCCCCACACCCACCTCAGCCAGTCCCACACCCACCTCACCCAGCCCCACACCCAACTCACCCAGCCCCACACCCACCTAGCCCCACACCCACCTCACCCATCCCCACACCCACCTCACCCACCCCAACGCCCAACCCACCCAGCCTCACGCCCACCTCACCCAGCCCCACACCCATCTCACCCAGCCCCACACTCACCTCCCAGCCCCACACCCACCTGACCCAGCCCCACATGCATCTCACCCAGCCCCACGCCCACCTCACCCAGCCCCACACCCACCTCACCGAGCCCCACACCCACCTCACCCAGCCCCACACCCAACTCACCCAGCCCCACACCCACCTCACCGAGCCCCACGCCCACCTCACCCAGCCCCACGCCCACCTCACCCAGCCCAACGCCCAACTCACCCAGCCTCACGCCCACCTCACCCAGCCCCACACCCATCTCACCCAGCCCCACACTCACCTCCCAGCCCCACGCCCACCTGACCCAGCCCCACATGCATCTCACCCAGCCCCACACCCACCTCACCCAGCCCCACACCCACCTCACCCAGCCCCACACCCACCTCACCCAGCCCCACACCCAACTCACCCAGCCCCACACCCACCTCACCCAGCCCCACACCCACCTCACCCAGCCCCACGCCCACCTCACACAGCCACACGCCCACCTCACCAAGCCCCACGCCCACCTCACCCATCCCCACACCCAACTCACCCAGCCCCACTCCCACCTCACCCAGCCCCACACTCACCTCACCCAGCCCCACACCCACCTCACCCAGCCCCACACCCACCTAACCCAGCCCCACACCCACCTCACCCAGGCCCACACCCACCTCACCCAGCCCCACACCCACCTCACCCAGCCCCACACCCACCTCACCCAGCCCCACACCCACCTCACCCTGCGCCACACCCACCTCACCCATCCCCACACCCACCTCACCCACCCCAACACCCACCTCACCCAGCCCCACACCCACCTCACCCAGCCCCACACCCACCTCACACAGCCCCACACCCACCTCACCCAGCCCCACACCCACCTCACCCAGCCCCACACCCACCCCAACACCTACCTCACCCAGCCCCACGCCCACCTCACCCAGCCCCACACCACCCAGCCCCACGCCCACCTCACCCAGCCCCACACCCACCTCACCCATCCCCACACCCAACTCACCCAGCCCCACACCCACCTCACCCAGCCTCACGCCCACCTCACCCAGCCTCACACCCACCTCACCCAGCCCCACACCCACATCACCCAGCCTCACGCCCACCTCACCCAGCCCCACACCCACCTCAACCAGCCCCACACCCACCTCACCCAGCCTGACACCCACCTCACCCAGCCCCACAACCACCTAGCCCAACACTCACCTCACCCAGCCCCACGCCCACCTCACCCAGCCCCACACCCACCTCACCCATCCCCACACCCACCTCACCCAGCCCCACACCCACCTCATCCAGCCCCACACCCACCTCACCCATCCCCACACGTAACTCACCCAGCCCCACGCCAACATCACCCAGCCCCACGCCCACCTCACCCAGCCCCACGCCCACCTCACCCAGCCCCACGCCCACTTCACCCAGCCCCACACCCACCTCACCCAGCCCCACACACTCCTCACCCATCCCCACACGTAACTCACCCAGTCCCACGCCAACCTCACCCAGCCCCACACCCACCTCACCCAGCCCCACACCCACCTCACCCACCCCAACACCCACCTCACCCAGCCTCACACCCACCTCACCCAGCCCCACACCCACCTCACCCATCCCCACACCCACCTCACCCAGCCCCACACCCACCTCACCCATTCCCCACACCCACCTCACCCAGCCTCACACCCACCTCACCCAGCCCCAGACCCACCTCACCCATCCCCACACCCACCTCACCCAGCCCCACACCCACCTCACCCAGCCCAACGCCCAACTCACCCAGCCTCACGCCCACCTCACCCAGCCCCACACCCATCTCACCCAGCCCCACGCCCACCTCACCCAGCCCCACACCCACCTCACCCAGCCCCACGCGCAACTCACCCAGCCCCACACCCACCTCACCCAGCCCCACGCCCACCTCACCCAGCCTGACACCCACCTCACCCAGCCCCACACCCACCTCACCCAGCCCCACGCCCACCTCACCCAGCCCCACATCCACCTCACCCAGCCCCACGCCCACCTCACCCATCCCCACACCCAACTCACCCAGCCCCACTCCCACCTCACCCACCCCAACACCCACCTCACCCAGCCCCACACCCACCTCACCCAGCCCCACACCCACCTCACCCAGCCCCACACCCACCTCACCCAGCCCCACATGCATCTCACCCAGACCCACGCCCACCTCACCCAGCACCACGCCCACCTCACCCAGCCCCACACCCACCTCACCCAGCCCCACACCACCCAGCCCCACGCCAACCTCACCCAGCCCCACGCCCACCTCACCCACCCCAACACCCACCTCACCCACCCCAACACCCGCCTCACCCAGCCCCACACCCACCTCACCCAGCCCCACAACACCCAGCCCCACGCCCACTTCACCCAGCCCCACACCCACCTCACCCATCCCCACCTCACCCAGCCCCACACCCACCTCACCCAGCCCCACACCCACCTCACCCATCCCCACGCCCAACTCACCCAGCCTCACGCCCACCTCACCCAGCCCCACACCCACCTCACCCAGCCCCACACCCAACTCACCCAGCCCCACACCCACCTAGCCCCATACCCACCTCACCCAGCCCCACGCCCACCTCACCCAGCACCACACCCACCTCACCCAGACCCACACCCACCTAGCCCCACACCCACCTCACCCAGGCCCACGCCCACCTCATCCAGCACCACACCCACCTCACCCAGACCCACACCCACCTAGCCCCACACCCACCTCACCCAGCCCCACACCCACCTCACCCATCCCCACACCCAACTCACCCAGCCCCACACCCACCTAGCCCCACACCCACCTCACCCAGCCCCACACCCACCTCACCCATCCCCACCTCACCCAGCCCCACACCCACCTCACCCATCCCCACGCCCACCTCACCCAGCCCCACACCCATGTCACCCAGCCCCACGTCCACCTCACCCACCTCACCCAGCCCCACACCCACCTCACTCAGCCCCACACCCACCTCACCCATCCCCACACTCAACTCACCCAGCCCCACACCCACCTCACCCAGCCCCATGCCCACCTCACCCAGCCCCACACCCACCTCACCCATCCCCACACCCACCTCACCCAGCCCCACACCCACCTCACCCAGCCCCACACCCACCTCACCCAGCGCCACACGCACCTCACCCATCCCCACACGTAACTCACCCAGCCCCACGCCAACCTCACCCAGCCCCACGCCCACCTCACCCAGCCCCACGCCCACCTCACCCAGCCCCACGCCCACTTCACCCAGCCCCACACCCACCTCACCCAGCCCCACACCCACCTCACCCATCCCCACACGTAACTCACCCAGCCCCACGCCAACCTCACCCACCCCACACCCACCTCACCCAGCCCCACACCCACCTCACCCACCCCAACACCCACCTCACCCAGCCCCACACCCACCTCACCCAGCCCCACACCCATCCCGCCCAGCCCCACACCCAACTCGCCCAGCCCCATACCCACCTCACCCACCCCAACACCCACCTCACCCACCCCAACACCCACCTCACCCAGCCTCACACCCACCTCACCCAGCCTCACACCCACCTCACCCATCCCCACACCCACCTCACCCAGCCCCACACCCACCTCACCCAGCCCCACACCCAACTCACCCAGCCCCACACCCACCTCACCCAGCCCCACACCCACCTCACCCATCCCCACACCCACCTCACCCATCCCCACACCCACCTCACCCAGCCCCACACCCACCTTACCCAGCCCCACACCCAACTCACCCAGCCCCACACCCACCTCACCCATCCCCACACCCACCTCACCCAGCCTCACACCCACCTCACCCATCCCCACACCCACCTCACCCACCCCAACACCCACCTCACCCAGCCCCACACCCACCTCACCCAGCCCCACACCCACCTCACACAGCCCCACACCCACCTCACCCAGCCCCATACCCACCTCACCCAGCCCCACACCCACCCCAACACCTACCTCACCCAGCCCCACGCCCACCTCACCCAGCCCCACACCACCCAGCCCCACGCCCACCTCACCCAGCCCCACACCCACCTCACCCATCCCCACACCCAACTCACCCAGCCCCACACCCACCTCACCCAGCCTCACGCCCACCTCACCCAGCCTCACACCCACCTCACCCAGCCCCACACCCACATCACCCAGCCTCACGCCCACCTCACCCAGCCCCACACCCACCTCAACCAGCCCCACACCCACCTCACCCAGCCTGACACCCACCTCACCCAGCCCCACACCCACCTAGCCCAACACTCACCTCACCCAGCCCCACGCCCACCTCACCCAGCCCCACACCCACCTCACCCATCCCCACACCCACCTCACCCAGCCCCACACCCACCTCATCCAGCCCCACACCCACCTCACCCATCCCCACACGTAACTCACCCAGCCCCACGCCAACATCACCCAGCCCCACGCCAACATCACCCAGCCCCACGCCCACCTCACCCAGCCCCACGCCCACCTCACCCAGCCCCACGCCCACTTCACCCAGCCCCACACCCACCTCACCCAGCCCCACACCCTCCTCACCCATCCCCACACGTAACTCACCCAGTCCCACGCCAACCTCACCCAGCCCCACACCCACCTCACCCAGCCCCACACCCACCTCACCCAGCCCCACACCCTCCTCACCCACCCCAGCACCCACCTCACCCAGCCTCACACCCACCTCACACAGCCCCACACCCACCTCACCCATCCCCACACCCACCTCACCCAGCCCCACACCCACCTCACCCATTCCCCACACCCACCTCACCCAGTCTCACACCCACCTCACCCAGCCCCACACCCACCTCACCCATCCCCACACCCACCTCACCCAGCCCCACACCCACCTCACCCAGCCCAACGCCCAACTCACCCAGCCTCACGCCCATCTCACCCAGCCCCGCGCCCACCTCACCCAGCCCCACGCCCACCTCACCCAGCCCCACGCGCAACTCACCCAGCCCCACACCCACCTCACCCAGCCCCACGCCCACCTCACCCAGCCTGACACCCACCTCACCCAGCCCCACATCCACCTCACCCAGCCCCACGCCCACCTCACCCAGCCCCACATCCACCTCACCCAGCCCCACGCCCACCTCACCCATCCCCACACCCAACTCACCCAGCCCCACTCCCACCTCACCCACCCCAACACCCACCTCACCCAGCCCCACACCCACCTCACCCATCCCCACACCCACCTCACCCAGCCCCACATGCATCTCACCCAGCCCCACGCCCACCTCACCCAGCCCCACGCCCACCTCACCCAGCCCCACACCCACCTCACCCAGCCCCACACCACCCAGCCCCACGCCAACCTCACCCAGCCCCACGCCCACCTCACCCACCCCAACACCCACCTCACCCACCCCAACACCCGCCTCACCCAGCCCCACACCCACCTCACCAAGCCCCACAACACCCAGCCCCACGCCCACTTCACCCAGCCCCACACCCACCTCACCCATCCCCACCTCACCCAGCCCCACACCCACCTCACCCAGCCCCACACCCACCTCACCCATCCCCACGCCCAACTCACCCAGCCTCACGCCCACCTCACCCAGCCCCACACCCACCTCACCCAGCCCCACACCCAACTCACCCAGCCCCACACCCACCTAGCCCCATACCCACCTCACCCAGCCCCACGCCCACCTCACCCAGCACCACACCCACCTCACCCAGACCCACACCCACCTAGCCCCACACCCACCTCACCCAGGCCCACGCCCACCTCATCCAGCACCACACCCACCTCACCCAGACCCACACCCACCTAGCCCCACACCCACCTCACCCAGCCCCACACCCACCTCACCCATCCCCACACCCAACTCACCCAGCCCCACACCCACCTAGCCCCACACCCACCTCACCCAGCCCCACACCCACCTCACCCATCCCCACCTCACCCAGCCCCACACCCACCTCACCCATCCCCACGCCCACCTCACCCAGCCCCACACCCATGTCACCCAGCCCCACGCCCACCTCACCCAGCCCCACACCCACCTCACTCAGCCCCACACCCACCTCACCCATCCCCACACCCAACTCACCCAGCCCCACACCCACCTAGCCCCACACCCACCTCACCCAGCCCCATGCCCACCTCACCCAGCCCCACACCCACCTCACCCATCCCCACACCCACCTCACCCAGCCCCACACCCACCTCACCCAGCCCCACACCCACCTCACCCAGCGCCACACGCACCTCACCCATCCCCACACGTAACTCACCCAGCCCCACGCCAACCTCACCCAGCCCCACGCCCACCTCACCCAGCCCCACGCCCACCTCACCCAGCCCCACGCCCACTTCACCCAGCCCCACACCCACCTCACCCAGCCCCACACCCACCTCACCCATCCCCACACGTAACTCATCCAGCCCCACGCCAACCTCACCCACCCCACACCCACCTCACCCAGCCCCACACCCACCTCACCCACCCCAACACCCACCTCACCCAGCCCCACACCCACCTCACCCAGCCCCACACCCATCCCGCCCAGCCCCACACCCAACTCGCCCAGCCCCATACCCACCTCACCCACCCCAACACCCACCTCACCCACCCCAACACCCACCTCACCCAGCCTCACACCCACCTCACCCAGCCTCACACCCACCTCACCCATCCCCACACCCACCTCACCCATCCCCACACCCACCTCACCCAGCCCCACACCCACCTCACCCAGCCCCACACCCACCTCACCCAGCCCCACACCCAACTCACCCAGCCCCACACCCACCTCACCCATCCCCACACCCACCTCACCCATCCCCACACCCACCTCACCCAGCCCCACACCCACCTTACCCAGCCCCACACCCAACTCACCCAGCCCCACACCCACCTCACCCATCCCCACACCCACCTCACCCAGCCTCACACCCACCTCACCCAGCCCCACACCCACCTCACCCATCCCCACACCCACCTCACCCAGCCCCACACCCACCTCACCCAGCACCACACCCACTTCACCCAGCACCACACCCACCTCACCCAGCCTGTCACCCACCTCACCCAGCCCCACACCCACCTCACCCCGCCCCACACCCAACTCACCCAGCCCCACACCCACCTAGCCCCACACCCACCTCACCCAGCCCCACGCCCAACTCACCCAGCCCCACGCCCACCTCACCCAGCCCCACACCCACCTCACCGAGCCCCACACCCACCTCACCCAGCCCCACACCCACCTCACCCAGCCCCCATCTCACCAAGCCTGACCTTTGACTGCGTCTTCAGACTGCCTCTCGAACGTCCAACTCTTCTACCAAAATATGTTTTGAACTTAGTTTTCACCAATGTTAAAGCATTAGTTGGACTAGTTTGACCTGCCTGCTACGATATTATCAGTGCCCTTTGTCAATTGCAATTGGAAATTTTGTATCCAGGAATGAGAGTGGCCAAAGACAAGAAGATCCAAAGTATTCTTCCAACAAGGAATCATGTAATTAGAGCACTTTTTATGATCTATAGTGAAATGTAAATGCTTCGAGGACACTTCAAATGGGTGAAATAATTAGATTTCAAGTGAGTAGACACGTTTGTTTCTCCCTTGTTTACCAGACGGCAGCAAAGGACTATGACTGTGCTTTTTTCCAGTGCATCCCATTTTAACTCCCCACTGGCTTCTCAAGGGCAATTAGCACTGGACAACAAATTCTGGCCTTGCCAGTAATCTCCAAGCCCCATGAATTAATATATGGAAAAAGCACTTAAAAATTAGCATGGCCCCAGCAAGAAAGCAGCATTGTAACATTCAGTGCTTAATTATTAAAGTTTGCGGAATATAGATTAACATACACATTGTATACCAAAATCTGTTTTTAAAGTACTTTGAAGAAATGTTGATATTTTATGTGTTCATGCGGGTTTCAGTCCAGTTCTTTCTATTCCCTGGTGACAGAAAATACACCCACCCACACACCTGTGCCCCTCTTGCCAACCCTCCTCTTCGAACACCCCTCCCTCACCCACCCCCAACTCACTCAGCAGTCTGGCCTTTTCAACCAGCTACACAGCAACACTGAGCTGCCCTGTTCCCTCATACTCCCCTTCAAGACCAGGCCCGCGTGACTGAGAATCAACACTGATTCACTGCAACCAGCTGAGACTCTGGCTTCACTCCTTCCTCCATCCTCAACACGACCACCCCACCCCCCCCCCCACCCCCCCCCCAGCTGCCTGTCAAACCCTGCTGACCCACCAAGTGTCCAGCAGCAGAGTGTGCCCTCCTGGTGGGATGAGGTACTGCAGCTGGGCCCGGGCTGGCACGTGGCTGCGTAGCAGCAGTTGGGGGTTTGGCTCCAGGCGCGAGCTGTGATGAGGCTGCCCACTCTGGAGCTCACAGTTTTCACCTTGGCCATCCTGTTCTTTGGGGATTGGTGGAAAGCATAAGGTTAACAACTCGACGACCACGGAGAGGCAGAGGTCAGAAGGTCAATTCCAAGGATGGAACTGCATACCTGAGAAATTATAATTCTACCAAAAGGGGGATATTTCTTACCCCTATATATCGCACCATCTGGCGACCGCTCCTCCATCTATCTTCTCCACTGCGGAATGTGGTTGCCTGTAACCTTTGCTCTCAGTTTAGCCTCTTACACCTGGGATCAAACTTGGGTGCTGCAGTTGTCTCCGAGATAAGCTTCGGACTACAATTTTCTCCACCACCAAGACTATCTCCACCTCTCTAACAGAACCTAACTCCGCCCCTACCTTAGCTCATCTGATCCCCTCATTCGTGACTTTGCTACCTCCTCGCACACCCATTGTAATTGGCAGCCTCCCAGCTTCCATCCAACATAAACTTGAGTTCATCCAAAACTCTGCTGCCTGCAACCCACCCAAGTCCCATTCACGCCTCTCTCCCACCTTTGCTGAACTACAATGGCCCCTGCAAGAAAACTTCTTCAATTTCAAAACTCTCATCAATGTTTTCAAATTCCTCCAAGGCCTCGCCCCCTCTTGCCTCTGTAACCTCCTCCAGCCTGACAAGTCGCTGAAATCTCTGGGCTCCTCCAATACCGATCTCTCGTGCACCCTGCTTTTAATTCCTGCAGCATTCGCGGCCGGAGTTTCAGCTACCTGAGCTCCAAAGTTCCCTGAACCTCTCCTCCTCTCGTTCCTCCTTCAATATGTTTTCAGAAACATACCTCTTTGCCCAAACGTTTTGGTCAGCTGCCCAATATCTCCTTCGGTGGCTCAGCCTAAGATATTAGATGGTACCACTCCAGTAAAGCACCTTGGAATGTTTGATTATATTAAAGGTGCTACACAAATGCAAGTTGCCATTAGCTTCTGTACAACTCCAATCGACTTATATTCCATTACTGGCTTGAAGTTCAGCAGTCTGTATACTTGTTAAATGCACGTTCATATTGCCTGAACATTGCAGGTGACGAGTCTAATGTCACTCTCTCCTCGTCCTATTTCATCCTTTGCCGATAAAGTTACAGAAAAGTTCTCCAATGACATTCTCACCAAGCTGGAGACGGTTAGCCTGCGCTGCAGCCACGTGGTCTTCCGTCCATTATCAGTCATCAGAAAGAAAAAGGAAACTGTTGCCTCTCACCGGACGAGGGTGTTAGTTTTCGCAGTGAGTCTAATCGAGGAGTGGTCGGTAAGATTTGTACTCGTTTCCTCAGAATAGTTTTCTCAGCTTAAATCAAAAGAAAGGGTTGAGCAACCTTAGGCCAGTGCCAATCAAGTGTCAGGCTGAGGATCTGGGAGTCTGACTAATGCCTGAATGTTGCTGTGAGCTCAGTGTCTGCATGGAGTTTTTGCAGCTTTTTTTTCCTTTTTTGGTATTGATTGCTCAGCTAATGTTGCTGGGCTGTGGCTGCAGGCCCACAGAACACCATCACACAAGCTCTCCCCATAGTTTAGGTGGTTAAGTCAGTAAGTAGCTGAATTCTTAAGATTGGAAGGGAAAGGATAGACATTTATACAATGCCTTTCATGACTTCACGATGTCCCAAGCGCTTTGCCAGCAAGAATACTTTTAACATGCGCTCTCACAATTGTGATGCATGAAACACAGCAGCCAACACATGTAGCAATGTGACAATAACCAGATCCTCTATTTTAGTGATACTGGTGAATGATAAATATCGGCCTGGACCCCCGGAGAACTCATCTGCTCGTCTTTGAATAAGGCCACAGCATCTACCTGAGAGGGTAGACAGGGCCATGGTTTACTATCACAGCTGAAAGATGACAGGTGCAATTCAGCCACCCGGGAGGCGCCCAAATTAGGCTTTGGGCCTGACACCGAGCCCTTTGCGAGACACCTGACTCATGGCACCCTGCGTGATAGGGCGTGATGCAGATATTTATATGAGCCATTAGACGCATTTAAATATGCCGACGCCGCATTCACCTGCTGCCCAGGAGTCACCAACCACACCGGCAAGGCCTCAACTGGGCACTGATTAGTATTAGTCTGATGGCTACTGGGGAGTCTCGAAGGACATTAGTGCCCCCATCTTACCGACCACTCCTCGATTAGACTCACTGCGAAAACTAACACCCTCGTCCGGCGAGAGGCAACAGTTTCCTTTTTCTTTCTGATGACTGATAATGGACGGAAGACCACGTGGCTGCAGCGCAGGCTAGCCGTCTCCAGCTTGGTGAGAATGTCATTGGAGAACTTTTCTGTAACTTTATCGACAAAGGATGAAATAGGACGAGGAAAGAGTGACATCAGACTCATCACCCGCAATGTTCAGGCAATATGCTTGGGTGGTCAGGGACAGGTAGTGCCAACCCAGCACCCTGGCAGAGTCAACGTGGCCCTTCTAGGTTACCTAGGTGACACTGCCAGGGTATCAGGGGTACTGCCTGGGTGCCAGGTTGGTATTGCCAGAGTTCCCAGGTGCCAGGTTGGCATTGCCAAGGGGCAGGCATGAGGGGGTCACGTCCATGAAAGAGGGGGTGAGGGGGGTATGAAGGGTGGAGGGATAAAAGGGGGTATTGAAGGGCCTCATAGGTTGGGGGCATGAAGGGACGGTCCTGAAAGGGGGTGGGCCCGTAAGAGTGGACTGAAAAAGGGTCCCCACAGCAGGGTGTCCTCACCTGGCGAGGGGAAGGGTAATGCACATGTCTGTAGGGGTGGCATTGCCACATGGGTGGTAGGTGATGAGACACTCAAGCTCACTCAGAGATCGGGGTACTCTTTCAAAATGGCGCTGCCCTGACCTCGGAGGAGCCGGACTCACCGGCGAGTTCAACTCCGCACTGCAGAAAAAAAGTGTAGGCTGGACCGGGGACAAACTCCCCAAGTCCCAAAAGAATGACGAAGGGTGCGATCTACAGACCATATTGCTCTCAAGTGAGAGCGCAATACGACCGGTAGATCCTGGGAGAGGCCTCCCGCGGGCTTCCCGGCAGACTTTGCGCCTTGCGGGATACCTAAATCAGATGGCTGGATGGGATTGAGGGACTTAGTGAGAGGGTGTGAAGATGTTCTACTTGTTTTCAAGTTACAGCCAACTTGAACACTCCTAAGTGTTTATAGGTCCTTATATACAAAGAGGAACAGACAGTATGTGTTACATACAATACAGGGGTGGGCGGTGAATCCCATTGTATGCAATAGATGGTCAGATGATGAATCCACCATATTAAATAGTGGGACAGGTGGTGAACCTTATTAAAAAAGGGCTGGTTTAGCTCAGTGGGCTAGACAGCTAGTTTGTAATGCAGAACAAGCCAGCAGCGCGGGTTCAATTCCTGTACCAGCTTACCCAAACAGGTGCTGGAATGTGACGACTAGGGGCTTTTCACAGTAACTTCATACTTGTGACAATAAAAGATTATTATTATTATTATGCAATGAAGAGTCAGAGGATTAATTTTGTTAAATACAAAAGAATCAGAAAATCATAGAATGATAACAGTGCTGGAGGAGGCCATTCTTATGATTGATCATATGAATGAACATTATGATTAACAAAAGTTCAGCATGAGTTGGGATCATTTCCAGATCACCTGTGATGAATGTATTTCAGATATATTGTATTATGGGTATTTGGTACAGGAAGGGTTAAAAGCCTGTGTTAGTGTGGGCATGTGACTACTGCAGTAATATTTGTAAAAAATCCTGGTTTGGAAGGTAGCCAGGCTATATGGCTACAAAAGGGATCATTAAAGCATCGTAAAAGGGCTGATGGAATTTTGTTTGTATAAAGAATGTTCCCTGGGGAGTAGATCATTAGAAACATTGGGCATAATTGAATGAAAAAAAAGAGTCCCGTTGTGGGCGGTTTTAGCGGGGTGTTTCCCGATGCTAACAACCCACTGCTGAATGGGGCTGTTATTTTGTTGTCTCGGTGTGGAACAGCACGCTGAGGCTGCAAGCACCTTCATATTCTGCCCTGAAAAGCTCTGCTCATCAGTGTGGGAAGAGATCGAAAAAATGGTGCCTCGATCTCTCGATCCACCAATGCACTATCCTACCTGTTGAGAGGTCCTCAAGACCCCCGCACCCCACCTCATAAGGGCACGGCACCCTTGGCCTGACACCTGGCGCAGGCAAAATGCACCTGGGCACCTTGGCATTGCCAACATGACAGTGCCCCTGCCAGCCTAGCAGTGCCACATGGACACCCTGGTGATGCCAGGCTGTCACCTAGGTGGCACTGCCAGAGTGCCCAGGTGGCCCTGCCTGGGTGCCAGGCTGGCAATGCCAAGGTGCCCGGGAGGCATTGGCATCAGGGTGCCACCCTGTTCAGAGGCTGGCTTCACACAGAGGATGGTGGCCATGGGCATCTCCTTTTTGCACATCAGAGAATGGAGCAGGTTGTTGGGGGAGCACCATATAGAAGCACCCATCAATCTCAAAAAACAGCAGTTTTACCTAGGACCATACATGCATGCATCTTTCATTGATTATAAAATCTTTTGCGCTTTTCTTGAAATAATATTTGTTTGATTGTGCCTTCATGGTTACATGTCTTTCTTGCAGACTCACATAAAAGGCTTACTCAGGAATGCCCTGGACTAAATGCAGGGCTGGCATCAAGTATGGCAGTGGGACAGGGGAAGGCAATAGGGTGCGAGGTGCTGGGTTAGATGAGACAGAGCATGCATTGATTGAGAGATGGACCAAAGGGGGCAATTTTGAAACCGGCTACTGGAGAATAAGCTGTTGTTAGAAAAACCTGGCATGGGTAAAGGCATTCCCTCTGTCCCTGTCTATCTGCTGTTCCCTCAGTGAAGCCTCACATGGGCAGGATGAGTCAAGCGCAGGTCTTCCTCACCTTCCACATTGTCATGAAGGTGGCCTGAGCTCAAGCCAGTCATCTATCTTCAGCTACTCTCCTCACCTGCATAGTCATGTGCTGCAAGGTTCAGAACATGACTGCCATGTGCAGAATCCTTATGATTATGTAATGGAGGGCTCCCCCAGAATGATTAAGGTACCAGCATCTTGAGAGGTTCTCTGGTCTGTTCGGCAGTTGACCTGGTGGAACAATGGCAACAGTTGTACTGTTCCTCTGCCTCAGTATAAGGATTCTGTACAGGCATCATGACCCAGGCCTTGTCAGCCAGGAGCCAATCCCACAGGCTAAGTGATTAGTGGAACTGCTGAGACTTCCTAAAAATGATGGTATCGTGGCAGCTACCCAGGAATCTTTTGCAGACCTGCATGAAGCATTTATGTGGTCACAGACAAGCTGAACATACAACGAGTGGAGTGGAAGCTGTTCCTATTCATGAAAGACCCACATTATCGGATGGTCTTTATGGCTACACGGGTAAAGTCTACCACCTCCTGCACCTGACAGAAATCTGCCATTTAAGCAAAACTGAGAGCTCCCCACGACTGGCGTCATTCATGGTGAACCCAATGTATTCAGAGGCCCTGTCATGCAAGGCATCTGTCACTTGTGTGATGCAGGCATGTGAGGCTGATTGAGGAATTCTACATATGTCCCCAGCCAAGGTCTGAAATGACCCAGCAGCATCCAGGTTATGGATGATTTTCACCTTAACAGTCCGGGACACTGGGTGACCACCTGCAACCTGGGACCGGAGTTCATTATTCAAAAGGGTGAAGATGTCGGCAACCACCTGCCACTAGAAGTGCAGTCGTCGACGGTGCTCCTGCTCTGAAAGGTTATTTGAAGCTGAGATGTTGCCTATAAATTCTGCTTCATTGAAGCTGCACTTTTCTGTGTTCTACCCTGCCAACCTGTATGCTGAGCTCTGCTACCTGGGTCTGCTTTGTTGGTCTCCATTTGACTCCTCTTCTGTCGTTCAGCCAGACACTGAGTAAATGGACCTCATTACTGGGACCATCCATCATCGCGATTAAGTGGGCAGCACTCATCTCCTTATAGTTTTGCTGGCCCAGTTGGCATAAACGTTAATTCACTGATCCATTTTATTGAGGCACCATCAAAATGCCCACTACTTTAACGCACGGGTTTGACAATGCAAAGGCTCTTCTCTACTATTTTACCACTTTTAACCTCAGAATATTAGATGTCTTTCACTGAACAATGGTCACCCACTGTTGAGGTGGCGACTCAGCTTTGAGCCCGTGTGATGTTGGGAAAATCTGATATGTGTCTTAGACTACTGATTAATTACCATTTAAATGACAATTTTTGACTATTTGCCCCTGCCAGGCAGGTCGTCATGACTATGGATGAACCCCCTCCGGGAACAATGCCTTGAGGCGGGAATGTGTTGGCTTACTGTCGTGACAGTTATATCCCTGAAATGTTTCCAGCTCCCACCTTCAAGCTGGTTCCCATAGTACTGGGATAATTCTGCCCTGAAACAGCTCCTCAACTAGTTCCACTCCCCAGTTTCGCTCTGCAATTTATTTTTGCTTCATGTAATTGTCCGACTTCCTCTTGACAGCCATGGTTGAACCTGCCTCCACCACACGCCTAGGCAGTGCATTCCAGATCCTAACCACTCACTGCGTAAAAAAGATTTTTCCTCATGTCGTCTCTCATTCTTCTGACAATCACCTTAAATCAATGTCCTCCTGTTCTTGACCAGTCTGCCAATGGGATCAGCTTCTTCCTATCTGCCCCTTCATGATTTTGAACATCTCTATCAAATCTCCTCTTAATCTTCTTGAAAGAGGACAGCCCCATTCATGTAGCTGAAGTCTCTAAGTCTCTCATTCCTGCAACCATTCTTGTAACCCCTTTCTGCACATTCTTCAATGTCTTCACATCGTTCCCAAAGTGTGGTGCTCGGAATTGGATACAATTCTCCAGTTGAGGCTGAGCTAATGTTTTATGAAAGTTCACCATAACTTCCTTGCTTTTGCATTCCATGTGTCAGTTTATAAATCCCAGGATCCCATATGCCTTATTAACCATTTCTCAACCTGCCCCACAACCTTCAACTATTTGTGACATCACACCCCCAGGTCACTCTCTTCCTCCACTCACTTTAGAATCATATATTTTATTTTATATTGGCTTTTATTCATTCTTCGTACCAAAATACATGTTACAGTACGAGGTTTGTACCGTTGTCATGTTTTGGGGCTGCTCTAATTCCAAGGTAGCTATTCTCTGAAGCCCTAACTTCACTCTAATTAGCATGTTACTTCGATACAAGGTCCATGTGATTCACACTGTCATTGAGGTGGAGTTTGGAGAAGGGGAGAGTACGTCACAGGCCATTGTAATGTTGGGTTATCGGGTTTTACTTAAAATATTGTTATGAAAATGTCTTTCATCATTCATATGTTACAGGAATATAACTTGGTTTGGGGGAAATTGACTTTGTAAATGTTAGTAAATTGGAAATCTGGAATTCAGAAGGTGTCAGATTTATATTTATAGGTCAAAGGTCCTTCCATGTATAAGTGCAAACTCAGAATTAGAATGGTAAGAGCTATAAAAGGGCAAGCGGGCCCACTTAACTGGGAAACAAAGGACAGTCGGTCTGAGGTGAACTGCCCTGTCTTGTTCTGTTCCAAAGAAGAATCATATTAGACACAAAATGTTAATTATGTTTCTGTCTCCACAGATCTGCCAGACATGTGTTTTTCCAGAATTTGGTTCTTATTTCAGTTCTCCAGTATTTGCAGCATTTTGCTTGTACATTATTGCCCTGTCTTTGGTGTAGGTGTGAATTAATCTTGTAATTCAAGTCCCGAAAGACGTGCTTGCTGGGTAAATTGGACATTCTGAATTCTCCCTCATTATAATATTATATCAAAGAAAGGTTGAAAAGCAATTGCTAAACAAGGGAAGAGCTTAAAATATCCATATACTTTTTAGATCAAAGTGCAAGTTTGGGAAGGTAAAGATAATTAGCTTGGAACTCTATCTGGGTGCTATGTTGTCTTGGAGATATGTTGCAGGGATGGTACGCTGTTGTGTTGGGTTTATCTGTGCGTTTTATCACAAACACAGGCAGAAAGCGAAAGCTGCCAGCGGAGGCTGCTTGGGAGCAGTTGAGAC
Organism: Scyliorhinus torazame; assembly: GCF_047496885.1. Taxonomy (NCBI): domain Eukaryota; kingdom Metazoa; phylum Chordata; class Chondrichthyes; order Carcharhiniformes; family Scyliorhinidae; genus Scyliorhinus; species Scyliorhinus torazame. Next base: position 26,942,780 of record NC_092719.1, read on the forward strand.
CAGGAGCAAAGTGCTATGAGAAACAAAGGTCTTTTCTAACTTTGCAGTCACTGAGCAAGAAAGCAGTGAACCCCATGCTTGAGTTGAACTTCAACAATACGAGGTGCTTGGAGAGAATTGAAGGGTTGCCTGATTGAATGCGAGTGAAAGGAACAGAAGAAATGTCATACCTTGGAAAATAGCTGGAAAACTGAAGAGATTCAAAATGAATTGCTAAGAGCTGTGGCACACCTTGGTTTGGTCCAAGGAGGAGTGAAGGAACCCTCAGATCCTTTAACGTACAGGGGAATTCTAGGGTGGAGTTGGCCACAGAACAGGAAGTGTTTAGCAAATTTTGGGTTTAAAATCTAAGTGTTTATGAAAAATGTATTGTGTTAAATTAGTAATACTTGCTTTGTTTAACTCTTGTACAGTAAATATTTTTCTTTAAGATGTGAAATCTTGTGGAATTCTTTTAAAAGTCAATTGTCACTCTCGTGATCATAACAATATTCCTGAACCTCACAGATAGGACAATCCGCAAGACTATGAGAAAGAGAACAGAGATAAAAACTGCCAGTCTCAATTCTTCACCACACAGAATGCAGGTGAGAGTGTGCTTTTGGACTGAAGAGACTATGTTCATGAAGATTTAAGGGAGGCTGGAAGATTCACCTAGCTTTGCCTAGAGGGAGGGATATCCAGGGTAAACCTCACCGTGATAATCAGCTTGGGGAGTAGATGTTATCCGGCTGGAAAAGGAAAGAGGCAATAAGTATCATCAGTTGAGAATAGATTAGGAATAGTTCATGAAGAATGAAGCATCCACTTAAGAGACAGAGTAAAGTATAAGCGTATTTACTGTTTTTGTTTAAAGTTAAATGCCGGATTTTTACTGTAGAGTGTAAGTTGCCAACTGAATAGTGTTTAGACAATGCTACTCTTTGTTTGTTTTTTTTACAGTAAAAGCCTTAAAATATGAAATATTTTGATGTGATCCTTCTAGTTAGCCACTGGAAATTTGAATATGTTTCTAAAAATTATCAGCCGCTACAGAGATTATAACAAATATCACTTCTTATTTCTCTGCATTACATTGCTTCTGCCTAATATCTACCCATTCAAACAGCCTGTCTATGACCTTTTGATGTTTATCACTATCCTCCTCATTGTTCACAATAATTCCAAGTTCTGTTTCATCTGCAAATTTTGACATTGTGCCCTGTACACTCAGGTCTTGGTCATTAAAGCATATCAGGAAGAGCGGGGGTCCTAATTCTGACCCCTGCAGAACCCCCACTGTAAACACTCCTCCTTTCCAAAAAACAATTGTTCATCATTACTATCTGTTTCCTGTTACTCAGCCAGCTTCATATTCATGCTACCAATGTCCCTTTCATTCCATATGCTTCAATTTTGCTGACAAGCCTGTTATGTGGCATTTTAACAAATACCTTTTGGAATTTCAGGTATACCACATCAGCCGCCATTACCCTCCTCAACCCTTTCTGTTACTTCTTTGGCAAACTCAATTAAATGAGTGAAACATGATTTTCCCTGAGCAAATTCATACTGGCTTTCCTTAATTAATGCACATTGGGACTTCCGGGTGCGGCGATGACCAGCAAAGTCGCACGTTTCGGCAGCTCCCGGTGGAACGGACTTTTACGGCAATTTTAACGGCTAAAAGCACTGTGCGGTAAACCAGAAGGGAATCCCCCCTGGATACGGATGGAAAAAGGAGAGGAAAGTGGCCGGATTGCGGTGGATCCTTTAGAGCAGCGGCAAGGAAGGCAAGCAAAAACCAAGATGGCGTCGGAAGGTGGCAGTTTAATATGGGGCCCTGAACAACAAGAGTTTTTGAAACGCTGCGTGGAAGAGCTTAAAAAGGAGATGAAGAAGGAGCTGTTGGCCCCGATACTACAGGCGATCGAAGGGCTAAAGGAGGAACAAAAGACCCAGGAGCGGGAGCTTCGGGTCGTGAAGGCAAAGGCAGCCGAGAATGAGGACGACATACAGGGCCTGGTGGTGAAGACGGAGACGCATGAGGCACATCAGAAACGATGTGTGGAAAGGTTGGAGGCACTGGAGAACAACGCAAGGAGGAACAACCTGAGGATTCTTGGTCTTCCTGAAGGTGCGGAGGGAGCGGACGTCGGGGCATATGTGAGCACGATGCTGCACTCGTTAATGGGAGCGGAGGCCCCGGCGGGTCCGCTGGAGGTGGAGGGAGCATACCGAGTGATGGCGCGAGGACCGAGAGCAGGAGAAATTCATAGAGCCATAGTGGTGAGATTCCTCCGTTTTAAGGACAAAGAGATGATCCTTAGATGGGCAAAGAAAACTCGGAGCAGTAGGTGGGAGAACGCGGTGATCCGCGTATATCAAGACTGGAGTGCGGAGGTGGCGAGAAGGAGGGCGAGCTTTAATCGGGCCAAAGCGGTGCTTCACAAAATGAAGATAAAATTTGGAATGCTACAACCGGCAAGACTGTGGGTCACATATCAAGGGAGGCACCACTACTTTGAGATGGCGGATGAGGCGTGGACTTTTATTGTGGAAGAAAAACTGGAATAAGCGGGTTACTAAAAAAGAACGTTTGAAACAAAGTGATGGGGCGAGTATGGGGGGCGAAGAGGGGGGGAAAAAGGGGGGGAAAGATGAGTCTTATGTTATTAATCCTGCGATGCGGTAACTTTTCTCTCTTCCACAGGTGGTGGTGGAGGGAGGAAGGGAGGTGGAGGAGATGGGGCGTTGGCCATGGGGGGCGGAGCCAAAAGGGAAGCGCGGGCTTTGTTCCCGCGCTATGATAATCATGGCGGGAATAGGGAAGCAGGAAGGAGGGGGCGTCGCACGGTGCGAGCCAAGGTCACGGGGGGAAGCCGAGGTCGGCCAGAGTTTGCTGACTTCTGGGAGCAACATGGGGGGTGTAATTATGCTAGTGGGGGATCTAGCGGGGGGGGGGGGGGGTGGGAGGGGGGAATTACTGGGTTGCTGCTGCTGGGGAGAGGGGGGAGCCGGAATGGGGTGGGGTGGGCGGGGGGGGCGCCGCCTGGGGGGGGGGGCACAGCTGCGTGGGAACCGGGTGAGGAGCTGGAAAAAGGGGATGGCTAATTGACAAGGGGGGGGGGGTAAAAAGCCCCCCAACCCGGTTGATCACGTGGAATGTGAGAGGGCTGAACGGGCCGATAAAGAGGGCACGAGTACTCGCACACCTTAAGAAACTTAAGGCAGACGTGGTTATGTTACAAGAGACGCACTTGAAACTTATAGACCAGGTTAGACTACGCAAAGGATGGGTGGGGCAGGTGTTTCATTCGGGGCTAGATGCGAAAAACAGGGGGGTGGCAATACTAGTGGGGAAGCGGGTTATGTTTGAGGCAAAGACCATAGTGGCGGATAGCGGGGGCAGATACGTGATGGTGAGTGGCAAATTACAGGGGGAGGCGGTGGTCTTGGTAAACATATATGCCCCGAACTGGGTTGATGCTAATTTTATGAGGCGCATGCTAGGACGCATCCCGGGCCTAGAGGTGGGAAAGTTGGTAATGGGGGGAGATTTTAATACGGTGCTGGAGCCAGGGCAAGACAGGTCGAGATCCAGGACTGGAAGGAGGCCGGCTGTAGCCAAGGTGCTTAAAGATTTTATGGAGCAGATGGGAGGAGTAGACCCGTGGAGATTTAGCAGACCTAGGAGTAAGGAGTTTTCGTTTTTCTCCCATGTCCACAAAGTTTATTCGCGAATAGACTTTTTTGTCTTGGGAAGGGCGTTGATCCCGAAGGTGAGGGGGACGGAGCATACGGCTATAGCCATTTCGGATCACGCTCCACATTGGGTAGACTTGGAGATAGGGGAGGAAACAGAAGGGCGTCCACCCTGGAGAATGGACATGGGACTAATGGCAGATGAAGGGGTGTGTCTAAGGGTGAGGGGGTGCATTGAAAAATACTTGGAACTCAATGATAACGGGGAGGTCCAGGTGGGAGTGGTCTGGGAGGCGCTGAAGGCAGTGGTTAGAGGGGAGCTGATATCAATAAGGGCACATAAAGGAAAGCAGGAGAGTAGGGAACGGGAGCGGTTGCTGCAAGAACTTCTGAGGGTGGACAGGCAATATGCGGAGGCACCGGAGGAGGGACTGTACAGGGAAAGGCAAAGGTTACACGTAGAATTTGACTTGCTGACAACGGGTACTGCAGAAGCACAGTGGAGGAAGGCACAGGGTGTACAGTATGAGTATGGGGAGAGGGCGAGCAGGTTGCTGGCCCATCAATTGAGGAAAAGGGGAGCAGCGAGGGAAATAGGGGGAGTGAGGGATGAGGAAGGAGAGATAGAGCGGGGAGCGGAGAGAGTGAATGGAGTGTTCAAGTAATTCTATAAAAGATTATACGAAGCTCGCCCCCCGGATGGGAAGGAGAGAATGATGTGCTTCCTGGACCGGCTGGAATTTCCTAAGGTGGAGGAGCAGGAGAGGGTGGGACTGGGAGCACAGATCGAGATAGAGGAAGTAGTGAAAGGAATTAGGAGTATGCAGGCGGGGAAGGCTCCGGGACCGGATGGATTTCCAGTCGAATTTTATAGGAAATATGTGGACTTGCTTGCCCCGACACTGATGAGAACCTTTAATGAGGCGAAGGAAAGGGGACAGCTGCCCCCGACTATGTCGGAGGCAACGATATCGCTTCTCCTAAAGAAGGAAAAAGACCCTCTGCAATGCGGGTCCTATAGACCTATTTCCCTCCTAAATGTAGACGCCAAGATTCTGGCCAAGGTAATGGCAATGAGGATAGAGGATTGTGTCCCGGGGGTAGTCCATGAGGACCAAACTGGGTTTGTGAAGGGGAGACAGCTAAATACGAATATACGGAGGCTGCTAGGGGTAATGATGATGCCCCCACCAGAGGGGGAAGCGGAGATAGTGGTGGCGATGGATGCCGAGAAAGCATTTGATAGAGTGGAGTGGGATTATTTGTGGGAGGTGTTGAGGAGATTTGGCTTTGGAGATGAGTATATTAGATGGGTACAGCTGCTGTATAGGGCCCCGATGGCGAGCGTGGTCACGAATGGACGGGGGTCTGCGTATTTTCGGCTCCATAGAGGGACGAGGCAGGGATGTCCTCCGTCCCCATTATTGTTTGCACTGGCAATTGAGCCCCTGGCAATAGCATTGAGGGGTTCCAGGAAGTGGAGGGGAGTACTCAGGGGAGGAGAGGAACACCGGGTATCTCTTTACGCGGACGATTTATTGGTGTATGTGGCGGTCCCGGCGGAGGGGATGCCAGAGATAATGCGGATACTTGGGGAGTTTGGAGAATTTTCAGGATATAAGCTGAACATGGGGAAAAGTGAGTTGTTTGTGGTGCATCCAGGGGAGCAGAGCAGAGAAATAGAGGACTTACCGCTGAGGAAGGTAACAAGGGACTTTCGCTACTTGGGGATCCAGATAGCCAAGAATTGGGGTACATTGCATAGGTTAAACTTAACGCGGTTGGTGGAACAGATGGAGGAGGACTTCAAGAGATGGGACATGGTATCCCTGTCACTGGCAGGGAGGGTACAAGCGGTTAAAATGGTGGTCCTCCCGAGATTCCTCTTTGTGTTTCAGTGCCTCCCGGTGGTGATCACGAAGGCTTTTTTCAAAAGGATTGAGAAGAGTATCATGAGTTTTGTGTGGGCCGGGAAGACCCCGAGAGTGAGGAAGGGATTTTTGCAGCGTAGTAGGGATAGGGGGGGGCTGGCGCTACCGAGCCTGAGTGAGTACTACTGGGCCGCCAACATCTCAATGGTATGTAAGTGGATGGGAGAAGAAGAGGGAGCGGCGTGGAAGAGATTGGAGAAGGCGTCCTGTAGGGGGACTTGCCTACAAGCCATGGTGACGGCGCCGTTGCCGTTCTCACCGAAGAAATACACCACAAGCCCGGTGGTGGTGGCTACTCTGAAAGTTTGGGGGCAATGGAGACGGCATAGGGGAAAGACGGGAGCCTCGGTGTGGTCCCCGATAAGAAATAATCATAGGTTTGCTCCGGGGAGAATGGATGGGGGATTTGGAACATGGCAAAGAGCAGGAGTAACACAATTGAGAGATCTGTTTGTAGATGGGACGTTTGCAAGTCTGGGAGCACTGGCCGAAAAATATGGGTTGCCCCAAGGGAATGCATTCCGGTATATGCAACTGAGGGCTTTTGCGAGGCAACAGGTGAGGGAATTCCCGCAGCTCCCGACGCAGGAGGTGCAGGACAGAGTGATCTCAAAGACATGGGTGGGGGACGGTAAGGTATCAGACATATATAGGGAAATGAGGGACGAGGGGGAGATTATGGTAGATGAGCTGAAAGGGAAATGGGAAAAAGAGCTGTGGGAGGAGATTGAGGAGGGGCTGTGGGCTGATGCCCTAAGTAGGGTAAACTCACCGTCCTCGTGTGCCAGGCTAAGCCTGATACAATTTAAGGTGTTACACAGGGCGCATATGACTGGAGCACGGCTCAGTAAATTTTTTGGAGTAGAGGATAGGTGTGCGAGATGCTCGAGAAGCCCAGCGAATCACACCCACATGTTCTGGTCATGTCCGGCACTACAGGGGTTTTGGGTGGGGGTGACAAAGGTGCTTTCGAAGGTGGTGGGGGTCCAGGTCGAACCAAGCTGGGGGTTGGCTATATTCAGGGTTGCAGAAGAGCCGGGAGTGCAGGAGGCGAAAGAGGCTGATGTTTTGGCCTTTGCGTCCCTAGTAGCCCGGCGCAGGATACTGTTGATGTGGAAGGAAGCCAAGCCCCCGGGTGTGGAGACCTGGATAAATGACATGGCAGTGTTTATAAAGCTGGAACGGATTAAGTTCGTCCTAAGGGGATCGGCTCAAGGGTTCACTAGGCGGTGGCAACCGTTCGTCGAATACCTCACAGAAAGATAGAGGGAATGGAAAAGAAGAAGACAGCAGCAGCAACCCGGGGGGGGGGGGGGGGGGGGGGGGGGGGACCAGAGGAATTCTCAGGGATGTTAATATATGAGTATATAAGTATAATATGTATAGGTTGTTGTTATAGATAATTGTATATTGGACGGTTAAAACATATTTTTGGAGAATATTTATCTGGGACAAGGCAGTTGCCATTTAGTTTTGTTTTTGTTCATATATTATTTATTTCTTGTTTATAAAACTGGCCATTGTTATTTATATTGTGATATTACTGTGTAAAGGATACACAATGTACTGTGATGGTTGGCCAAAAACTTTCAATAAAATATTTTTGAAAAAAAAAATTAATGCACATTGGTCAAAGTGACTGCTAATTTTGTTCCAGATTATAATTTCTAAAAGTTATTCCACCACCGATGTTAGTCTGCAGTTTCTGGATTTATCCTTTTACACTTTTTTAAAAAAAGGGTGTGAAATTTATAATTCTTCAGTCCTCCGGCACCAACCCTGCATCCAAGGTGGATTGGAAAAATATGGCCAGTGCCTCTGCAATTTCCATCCTTACTTCCTCCAGTATCCTCAAATCCATCTGGTCTACACCTAGTGACCTATCAACATTGAGTATAGCCAGCCTTTCTAATACCTCCTCTTTATCAATTTTTAGCAGGTGCAATGTTTCAACTGCATCATCTTTCTTGACAGCATAGTCTTCCTTGGGAAATGGAGATACAAAGTAGGAATGTATTACCTCAGCCAAGCCCTCTGCCTCCATGTGTAAATTCCCATTTTTGGTCCTAATCAGACCCATTCCTTCTTTTTGTTTTACTACCCACAGAAAGATGGTAAATTGCAATACATACAATGGAGGAGTGGACAATGAATGCCACATACAATTCTGAGTTGGACAGTAAATTATATTTTGTATAACTGTGGGAAATAAAATAAATCATTATAAACAATTGAGGGACAGGTGGGAGAATGGTGTCCTATCAATAGCTGGAGCTATGTTGGGTCCCATCAGACACATCAGTGTTCACAATATTTAGGTTAGTTAGAAAATGAATTCCAGTAAAGAGAATAGAGAGAATCATGGTGAAAACTTATATTTATATATAATAGAGGAATGAACATTGTATTTCATTTCTCTAATAATATTATGGGATAGCGAGTCCTGTTGCATACAATAAAGAACCAGATGTTTAATCTCATGTACAATTAATTGACGGACAGTGAACCATTTTTTATACAAAAGAGAGATAACATGCAATTTCCTTATATACATTAGAAAAATGGACAGTGAATCATTTTACATTCAATACAGGAACAGATATATAAGTTGGAATACTCTGGCCGTTCTGATTCTCTTTTCCCGCTGGCAGTGCACCCCTGCCTGTGGGTTTCCCGGCAGCGTGCGGTGGGCCTCAATGGGAAATCCCATTGACAAGCGCCTGGGGACCACAGAATCCCACATTATCTTGTTATATGCAATAGAAATGCGGATTTTGAATCTGTTTAAATACCATAGAGGGACAGACAGTGACTCCCATAATATGCAATAAGTGGATAGATAATGAAACCTATTATATTCGAATGAGCCCAGCGACTTACAATAGATGGACCAATAGTAAATCCCAGTATATACAATAGAAGGAAAGTGAATCTCATAATATAAAATAAAAGGACAGGAATAAAGCTCATCATATATGCTAGAGGAATGGGCAGTGAATCCCATCATATTTTTAAAAAGGAAACAATCCCCACTACATATAATAAAGGGACAAAGGATGAGTCAATAATAATAATCTTTATTGTCACAAATAGGCTTACATTAACACTGCAATGAAGTTACTGTGAAAAGCCCCTAGTCACCACATTCTGCCGCCTGTTCGGGTACACTAAGAGAGAATTCAGAATGACCAAATTACCTAACAGCACGTCTTTCGGGACTGGTGGGAAGAAACCGGAGCACCCGGAGGAAAGCCACACAGACACGGGGAGAATGTGCAAACTCCGCACAGACAGTGACCCAAGCCGGAATTGAACCTGGGACCCTGGAGCTGTGAAGCAACAGTGCTTCCCACTATGCTCCCGCGCTGCCCATAATAGATGACAAGCATTGAATCTTATTTAATATAATATGCAGCTGGATGCTGACACCTGTTACATACAACAGAGAGATGTCAGCCAATTTTCTTATGCGCAATATAGGAATGAGCAGTGGATCCCATTACAGGTAATAGATGGATGGATGTAGAATTCCACTACATTGAATGTAGGCTATTTGTTAAACATTTACATAATGAAACGAAAGGGGAGGGGAGTGGGGGAGGGGAGGGGGGAAGGGAGTGGGGAAGGGAGTGGGGATACAAAGCGAGCGTACAAAAAAAGAAGGGAAGGAGTGATAGAAGATAGAACATACAGTGCAGAAGGAGGCCATTCATCCCATCGAGTCTGCACCGATAGAGGACATAAGGAAGAGAAGGAGGGAGCGATTGACAAAGGGAGGGTCGAAGGAAGGCATGCATTTATAGGCTGTCCTTCACATCCACTGGATGTCTCAATGTACTTTACAGAAAATAAAGCACTTTTTAAAATGTAGCCACTGTTGCAATGTAGGGAACATGGCGGTCAATTTGTGCACAGCCAATTTCCACGAACAACAACATGATAATGACTAGATCATTTTTTTTTGTGATGTTTCATGAATATTCACCAGGAGACAGGATAATTCATCTGCACTCCTTTGAGGTTGTGCCATGGCATCTTTTACATCCACCGGAGCAGATAGATAGGAAAAACAGCATCTTTAACCATGCAGCATTGCACTGAAGTGTCAGCCTAGACGTTTATGCTCAAGACCAGGAGTAGGACTTGAACCCTGAACCTTGCGACTCAGAGGGGAAAGTACTACAAATTGAGAAATAGCTGACACTCAAATCATATTGTGTACAACAGAGATACAATAGCGGGGCAGACAGTAACGCTGTTTAAATATAACATAGGGATGAATGGTGAATCTTCCGAGTGTATGCAATAGAGGAATGGATGGTCAATCCTGTCATTTATAATTGACAAAGGATGGTGAATTTTGTTATGCACAATAGAAAGACGGACAATGAATCTTCTTAAATACAATATAATCATAATAATCTTTATTTTCAAAAGTAGGTTTACATTAACACTGCAATGAAGTTACTGTGAAAATCCTCTAGTCGCCATACTACGGCGCCCATACTATGGTATACTGAGGGAGAATTCAGAATGTCAAAAATACCTAACAGCACGTCTTTCGGGACTTGCGGGAGGACACCGGAGCACCCAAAGGAACCCCACGCAGACACAGGGAGAACGTGCAGACTCTGCACAGACAGTGACCCAAGCCGGGAATCGAACCTGGGATCCTGGTGCTGTGAAGAAACACTGCCACCCACTGTGCTACCATGGTGCCCTTGGGTTGGACACTGCACCCTATCATATACAATGGAGGTGCAATAGAGAGACCGATGTTAAAGATATTCAGATAAAACAAAGGGTTGGAGAATGAAGCCCACTTTGGACGTTACAGGGACAATTAGCCGGATTCTCCGGTCCCCCCACTGCGTGTTTCTCAACGGCGCGCACATTGCTGTGCGGTGGAATTCTCTACTCTCGCTGCTTATCAATGGGTTTTCCCATTTAAGCCACTCCACACCGCTGGAAACACACGGGCAATATACACAATAGAAGCATGGTCAGTGAATCCTGTCAAGCACAATAAAGAGATGGACAGTGAATTCCATTAGAGGATTATGAGATCATGAGAAATCGGAACACGAGTAGGTCATGCAGCTGCTTGTGCTGTCACCATCATTCAATAAGGTCATGGCTGATGTGACTGTGACCTTAACACCACCTTTCTGCCTGCCTCCTGTAGCCTTTGATTCTCTTGCAGATCAAAAATCTGTCGAACTCAACCTCTGCTGCTCTCCGCAGACTAAATGACCCTATGAAAGAAGAATTTCCTTCTCATATCTGTTTTAAATGGGAAACCCCTTGGGTTGGATTCTTCGTTTCAACAGCTAAATGCCGGCTGGAACGGAGAACTCGCTGGAGTTCTATGATGAAAAAATTGGCACCGACCTCTCACCGATTCCGGGACGGGTGAGGGTCTAGCAGCGGTGCCAGGTGAAACTCCCAGCTCCCGCGTCGAAAACGGCCGGAGACCGGCCGGGTCCCTGGCCGCGCATGTGCACTGCGACGACCTGCAGCGGTCACGCCGTACAACATGGCGCCGGACGTGCGTGGACCCGACCCACCATCCACGACCCCACAGTCCACCCCCTGGCCACCCCCCACCAGCCCTTGCGGACGCCCCCCCCCCCCGGCCAGCGGATCCCAGCCGAGTGTGGCGGCACTGGACACAGTCCGCAACCGCCATGCCGGGCTCCCGACTGCTGAGGCCACACGTGTCCCGTGCATGCGCCACGCAACGCGATTTCACCATTTCGGAGGGGGTGGAGCCTGGCTGACCAGCGTTAAACCGGCGCCGGCCACGATTTGGGCGTCGGAGTGGATTCTCTGCCCAATCGCTGATTGCGTTATCGGCATCGGGCAATGGAGAATGCCGCCCCTTATTTTTAAACTAGATTTCCCTACGGGGTCGGGGGGGGGATATTCTCAGCATCTACCCTGCAAAGTATCCTCAGAACCTTGTATGTTTCAATATGATCATCTCTCATTCTTCTAAACTCCAATGAATATCGGCCCAGCCTATCAACCTTTCCTCATAAGACAACCCCTTCGTCCAAGGAATCAGCTGAACAAATCTTCTCTGAACTGCTTCCAGAGCAACTCTATGCCTCTTTAAGTAAGGAGACTAACTGTATTCTAGATGTGGCTTCACCAATGCCCTGTACAGTTATAGCAAGACTTCCTTATTTTTATACTCAATCGTGCTTGCAATAAAGGTCAACGTTACATTTGTCTTCCTAATCACTTGCTGTGCCTGCACACTGCTATTTTGTGATTCATGCATAAGGACACCCAGATCCTTCTGTACTGCAATATTCTGCAGTCTCTCTCTATTAAACAATATTCTGCATTCCTGTTCTTCCTGCCAATGTGGACAACCTCACAATTTCCCACATTATGATCTCCCAAATTTTTGTCCATTTATTTAACTGTATCCCTTTGCAGACTGTGCACCCTCCTCACAGCTTGCTTTCCTACCTACCTTTATATTATCAGAAAATTTGGCTACAATACAGACTGTCCCTCCATTGAAGTCATTAATATGGACTATAAATCATTGAGGTAACCGCACTGATCCCTGTAGCACTGCCAACCGGAAAATGATCCATTTATTCCGACTATGCTTCCGGTTAGTGAGCTAATCCTCCATCCATGCTAACTATTAGCCTCAACACCATGAGCTCTAAACTTGTGTAGTGACCTTTTATACGGCACTTTATGAAATGCCTCCTGGAAATCCAAATACTGTACACTTACTGGTTTCCCTTTATCCAAACTGCTTGTGACAGCCTCAAATAAACATGTCAAACACAATTTTGCTTTCACAGAACCAAGTTGATTCTGCTTGATTGTATTGTGAGTTTCTAAATGTCCTACTCCTACTTCCTTAATAATGCACTCTGGCATTTTCTCAATGACAGAATAACAGAATTGTGGTGGTGCAGGAGGAGGCCATTCGGCCCATTGTGTCAGCCTCCAAACGTGCATCATGGCTTGGGGCTGTTCCCCTTGCCGTTTTCCAATACCCCTGCACATTGTTTCAATTCATGTAATCATTTAATACGCCCTTGAATGCCTTGATTTAACCTGCCTCAATCACACTTCCAGGCAGTGCTTCCAGATCTGAACCACTTGTTGGCCGAAAACAATTTTTCTCACATCACCGTTGCATATGTTCGGTTAACTGGCCAAAAGTTTCATGTTTCTGTCTCCCTCCCTCCTTGCTTAAATACAAGTGTTACATTTGAGGTTTTCAAATCCACTGGGACCTTTCCAGAATCTAGGCAACTTTGGAAGAAAACAGTGTATCCACTGTCTCTGCAGCCATTCCTTTTAAGACACTAGGATGAAGGTCATCAGATCCAAAGAACTTTCAGTCTTTCATTCCATGGGTTTTCCCAGTGCTTTTTCTCTTGCAAGCTTGATTGTTTTAAGTTTCTCTCTCCCCTTAATTTTCTACCAATCTTGAGCTGCTATGTGTGTCTTCTACAATGATGCAAACACATGTTCAAAGTCTCTGCCATTTCCTTTTGGCTGATTAATAATTCCCCAGTTCCATCTGGGGATGCTTACTTTAGCTATTCTTTTCCTTTTTATATGCTAGTAGAAGATTTTACTTTTTTTTATTTCTTGCTAGTTTACTCTCAATCTAATTTCTCTCTATTATTATTAGTCATCCTATGCTATTTCGAAAAAAATTCTAATATTTTGGCCTGCCAGCAGTGTACACATTTTCTTTCAATTTCATACCATCCTTTACTTAGCCACAGCTGGGGTATTCTTGTCATGGAGTCTTTCTTCTTTAATAGAATATATCTTTGCTGAGATTATGAAATAATTATCCACCACTACTTCTCTACCATCTTCCCATTCTACATTAGCCAACTCTGTCTTCATATTTAGGATTGCATTTATTTAAATTTAAGACACCAGTTTCAGACCCAAATTTCTCACATTCAAACAGAATGTAAATTCTATCAGTTTATGATTGCTCTTATCTAGAAGATCCTTACTAGAAGATCATTAATTAAATCTCTCTCATTACACATTACCAGATCTGCAGTAACCTCTTCCCTGGATGATTTCAGAACAGATTTTTTAAGAAGAAACTGTTCTGAATACACTCCATGAACTCATCCTCCAGAATACCTTTGCCAATTTGATTTGCCCAATCTCTATGAAGATTAAAATTGACAATGATTATTACAATTGCTTACTTAGAAGCCCACATTATTTCTCAATTTATACTCTGTCCTCCAGTGTCCCTATCTTTGGGTGCCTATAAACTACTCCCACCTGCAAGTTCTTTCCTTTGCCTTTTTTTGATTTCCACCCAAACTGATTCTACATCTTGATCTTCTGAGCCAAGATCATTTCTCATAACTGGATTGATCTCCTCCTTTATTAACGGAATGAGACACCCCATCTCCTTTTCCTTTCTTCCTATCCTTCTGTACTGTCAAAGTACCCTTGAATATTCCGTTTCCAGCCCATCTTTCCAACCACATCTCTGGAATGGCGACAAGAACATATTCAGTTTTTTCTGTAAAGGGTCATATGAACTCAAAACTTATGTTTCTTTCTCCACAGAGTCTGCCAGACCGGATGAGTTTATCCAGCATTTTTTGTTTCTATTACTCATTTATTTCTATTTATGCTATCAATTCATTCCTCTCATCATGAATGCTGCATGCGTTCAGATAACAAACGTTTAATTTTATCTTTTTGCCATTTTTCCTAGTCTGACCTTATTTGCCGGTGCATTCTTATATTTGTATGTTCTCCCCCTTCCTATCACTCTCTGGTTACCATTGTCCCCATTGCTACCCTGCATACTGCCTTGTCCTTTCTCTTTAACTTTCCAAATCTCACCTCATGTGAACCCTCCCTATTTAGTTTAAAGCCCTCTCTATGCAATGATCAGTATATCCTGTTCTGTGCAAAAGTACAATAAAAGGAAAGAACACGAATTCTGTTTCATACTAGAGGGACAGGATGTAAATCTTGTTTCATACTAGAAGGACAGATGGTGAATCCCGTTATACACAATAGTGGGACAGACAAGTAATCTTATTATATACACCAAGCGGACAGACAGTGAATTGCAATATGTACATTAGCAAGGCAGATATCTGTTTGATTTTGTCATATTGAAATAGAAGGAGAGACAGTAAATCTTGCTGTACGTAATAGAGGGTAGGCTGGTGAATTGCATAGTTACATAAAATACAAGGATGCATGTTTCATCATGTCACATACAATAGTGGGATGGGCAGTAAATCCTGTTGTATACGATAAAACAATGGACAATGAATCTATTATGCATAATAGAGACAATTATTAAACACTGTTATATACAGTGAGTGATGCAGAGTAAATTACTTTATGCAGAGTGAATTACTTTATGCACAATGAAGCAATGGACACGGAATCCCATTAGATACATAGAGGGATAAACAGCAAATCCAATTATATTTAATAAAGACTGAAAGTGATTGTGAGTCCGTTAAACACGTTGATGGGTCAGACGTAAAATCTTGTTATTTACAATAGTGGAAGAGTGTTAAATGCGCTGGATGTGCAGAGAGTAAATCTGGATATATGCTATAGAGGGAGAGAAAGTCCCATTATATACAATAGAGGGGCAAACAATAGCTCCCTTTATATGCAGTTGAGGAATGGAGAATGCATTCAGTTACACAGGATAGAGCGACAGACAGTACGGGCGAAATTCTCCGTTATCGGCGGAAAGTCCGCCGATCGGCGCAAAAAACGGCGCAAATCCGACTTGCGTCACGTCGGAAAAATGGGTCGATAGTCTCCGGCCCGAAATGGGCGAGCAGCGGCGTAACGGGATCCACGCTTGCGCAGTGGTTCACGCCGTGCAGCGTCATACGCGCTGCACGGCGTGACGGCTCATAAGGCCGCGTTGCTCCCCCCACCCGACCGGAACACCCGACCACAACACCCGACTGGATGGCTGGCCGTCGCTCAGCCCCGAGGTTCGAGTCACGCGATGTGGAGGCGCTCCTGGACGCGCTCCTGGACGCGGTGGAGCAGAGGAGGGACGCCCTGTATCCTGGGCACGGCCGCAGAGTTGCCCCACGCCACAGCCGGCGTCTGTGGAGGGAAGTGGCAGAGGCCGTCACCGCTGTGGCCCTGACACCATGGACAGGCACCCAGTGCCACAAGAAGGTGAACAACCTCGTCAGAGCAGGCAGGGTGAGCCTCCCCCATATCCCCCCCCTCCCCCATATCCCCCCTCCCCCATTCCCCCCCTCCCCCATATCCCCCTCCCCCATATCCCCCATAACCCCCCCTCCCCCATATCCCCCCTCCCCCATATCCCCCCTCCCCCATATCCCCCCCTCCCCCATATCCCCCCTCCCCCATATCCCCCCTCCCCCATATCCCCCCCACCCCCATATACCCCATATCCCCAAGTGAATCCAGCCCTAACCTTAACCTCTGCAAAGCACGCGCAACCGATGGCGTGCATTCATATACCTGCCTAACACTGTTGCCTTTTACCCCTGCCCCCCCCCCACAGGAGAAGCGCGCACACAACAATAGGGAGCATGTGAGGACTGGAGGAGGGCCCGCTGATGAGAGGCCACTGACCGTACACGAGGAAAGGGCCCTGGAACTGGCTGGCGGACCCGAGGACCGGGAGGTTGCTGATGCAGAGGTCGGAGGCGTACTAGCGAGTGAGCCACCGACAGCCAGTCCCCATATCCCCCCTCCCCTATATCCCCCTCCCCCGTATCACCTGATCACTGCCTGATGGCTAACCATGCATGCTTCATTGTGTATCGCAGGACCAAACGTCCAGGCACCCATCCCCGCAGATGCAGACCGCCCGCAGGATGCCCCTCGGAGACCACAGGAGACGGAGAGACCCACACCCTCCAGCATGCGACGCCCACAGGATGCCCCTCGGAGACCACAGGAGACGGAGAGACCCGCACCCTCCAGCATGCGACGCCCGCAGGATGCCCCTCGGAGACCACAGGAGACGGAGAGACCCGCACCCTCCAGCATGCGACGCCCGCAGGATGCCCCTCGCACACCAAGGGAGACGGAGAGACCTGGAGCAACAGGGAGATGACACCCCCGTCATGTGCGAGAGCGACCACCCAGCGACGAGGGGGGCAGCCACAGGCCCCCGTCACATCCGAGCCAGGACACCACTACCCAGGACACCACTACCCAGGACACCACTACCCAGGACACCCCTACCCGGGACACCCCTACCCGGGACAGCGCTACCCAGGACACCCCTACCCGGGACAGCACTACCCAGGAAGACGAAATACCGGACAGTGACTCAGAGTGGATGGGTGGAGACGAACCCCCACCCCAAAGTGTCATGGACTCAGAGTGGGACGAAGAGCACGACACAACGCCACTGCTGTCACCAACACCCTCCACCATCACAGAAACACTCACCACGGTTGGGCACTTTAGTGATGAGGCGTCTGGTACACTCACTGGTGCGCGCACACAGCCGTCCCGGTACAGCAGGTGGAGGTAGGAGCAGCAGAGGGACCGGGCGGTCGGAGGGCAGCCCAGCCCAAGCGAACATCTGCCGCCCAGATGGATCCCGGGTTCCTGCAGTTACCACACCCACACATAGATCCGATGCAACCACCGACCCGGAGACGAGCGAAGAGGGTGACGGGCAGCTTGCGGCGGCTGCTGTCGCAGGTGGAGGAGTCCACCCGCGTCCAGGAGCTGGGAGTGGTGCCGGTCATGTGTGCCACCCAGGCTGACACCGCACGGGTGGCGTCCGCGGTGGAGGCAATGGGTGCGATGGTGTCAGACATGGGGAACGGTTTGCGAGGCCTGGGGCCTTCGGTGCAGGCGGCGTCTGTGGCCCAGGAAATGGCTGCCCTCTCACAGGAGGCCATGAGCCAGTGCCAGCGCCAGATGGCAGAGGCGCTCAACGCCATAGCCCAGTCTCTGCAGGCCATGGCCCAGTCTCAGCAGGCCATGGCCCAGTCTCAGCAGGCCATGGCCCAGTCTCTGCAGGCCATGGCCCAGTCTCTGCAGGCCATGGCCCAGTCTCTGCAGGCCATGGCCCAGTCTCTGCAGGCCATGGCCCAGTCTCTGCAGGCCATCGCTGAAGGCCCGGCGCCAGTGGCCATGTGCGAGCCGGAGTCGCACTGTCACAGACAGGGTTTGCCAACCCCCTGGGCTCCATGGCTGCAAACCTGCAGACCCCTGTCGATACCAGCACGGGCCTCCAGGACTGGCAGCGCCAGATGTCGGGGGGGCGTCGGATGGCCAGTCCGTTCGCATCCCCCACCCATGTAGAGGCCTGGGGACCATCGGGCACCCCGAGGGAGGAGGAGGTGGTGTGGTCCGTACCGGCTCCCTCTGTAGGGGAGGTCCCGGTACACCGCGACACCTCGGACTCCCCCCCTTCCGTCCCAGGTGCATCGGGTGGGCAACGGGCAGGACAGGCTGGCAGCTCGCCATCCCAGTCGCCCGGGCCGCAGCCTGGCCCATCTAGGCCAGGACGCCCCAGGAAACGGCCGCCAAAGGGATCCAGTGTCAGAGGGCAGGAATCACAGGAGTCCACCTCCAGTTCTGCTGTATCGTCTGGGGAACCACGTAGACGTAGTCAAAGGGCCCGTAAGGCCAAACAATTAGACACTGAGTAAGTTGGCACGGGTGCAGGGCACAGATGAGTTTTAGGGGCTAGGGCACGTGCATGAACTCCTTTGGTTATTAAAGTCAATGTTACACCTACCGAAGCTGCCTTTGTGCTCTGTCCAAAGTGTGCGGGGGTGTCATGTACGTTGAGCGCAAGTGTGTGTGTGAGGGGTGGTCTTACCTCAGCCCCAGGTGAGTCTGCCCCCTTCCCCCTGGGCCGCCATCAACATCCCCCGGGCAGAGGACGGGACCGTGCGCTGCAGTGTCACAGCCGCATGCAGGGATGGTCCGGGTGGATGGTGGTACTGTGGCCATGGGTCAGACATAGTCCAACGATGTAGAGCCAGGAGCTCATCGCAGGGCGGGTTGTCATCATCCTCCATGGCCTGCGATAGACACGCGTCCACCCGCAACTGTGTGAGCCCGGCCCGTTGTGCCGCAGGTGGATCGGCAATGGGGGGGGGGGGGGGGGGGCTGGTGTGCATGCGGGTGGGGTGGGTGGGGAGGGGGGTGAGGGTGCTGGGTGGGTGGATGGGTGGGCGGTGTGGGTGGACGGCTGTTGCCATGGTGTGTGGTCTGTGGCCATACTACCCGATTCCCACGCCCATCTAGTCAGTGAAGCGGGCGTCTATCAGTCTGTCCCGTGCCCGCTGGGCCAGCCGGTAACGGTTGACAGCCACCCGCCTGTGTCTACCCCGTCTGCCCTGACCATTGCCCCCATCCCCCTCATCTGGGGAGGACTGGGCCTCTTCCTGCTGCTCCTCCACTCCGCCCTCCTCTGCCTGCGGCACATCGCCCCTCTGCTGGGCTATGTTGTGCAGGACGCAGCACACCACAATGATCCCTATCTGACCGATACTGGAGGGCGCCCCCAGAGAGGTCCAGGCACCTGAAACGCATCTTCAGCACGCCAAAGCACCTCTCGATCACTCCCCTTGTCGCTACATGGGCATCATTGTAGCGGTTCTCCGCCTCATTGCGTGGCCTCCGTATAGGCGTCATCAGCCACGATCGCAATGGGTAGCCCCTGTCGCCCAGCAACCAGCCCCTCAGCCGGGGATGGCGTCCCTCGTACATGCCGGGGATGGATGACCGCAACAACACGAATGAGTCGTGTACACTGCCTGGGTGACGGGCGCAGACGTGCAGGATCATCATGCGGTGGTCGCAGACCACCTGTCCATTCATCGAATAGGTCCCCTTCCTATTAGTGAACACGGCCCTGTTATCTGCAGGTGGCCGCACGGCGACGTGCATCCCATCGATCGCGCCCTGGACCATGGGGAACCCGGCCACGGCAGAGAAGCCCACGGCCCGGGCATCTTAGCTGGCCCGGTCCACGGGGAAGCGGATGTAGCGGTGCGCCATGGCATATAGGGCATCTGTCACTGCCCGGATGCACTGGTGCACCGATGTCTGCGATATGCCGGACAGGTCCCCACTCGGTGCCTGGAATGACCCCGTTGCATAAATGTTCAGGGCCACCGTAACCTTGACGGACACGGGGAGAGGGTGTCCCCCGCCAGTGCCACGCGGTGACAGGTGTGCCAGCAGGTGGCAGATGTGTGCCACGGTTTCCCGGCTCATCCGGAGTCTCCTCCTGCATTCCCGGTCCGTGAGGTCCTGGTATGACTGCCGGGGCCGGTACACACGGGGCGCCCTCGGGTGCCTCCGTTGCCATGGGGCCGCGACGTCCTCCTCCCCCTCCTCGTCCTGTCGGTCAGGTGTCCCTCCAGCCTGGGCGGCTGCCGCCTGCCCCTCTGCGGCAGCCTGCGCCGCCTCTCTGGCACGCTCCTCCTCCTCCTCCTCCTCATCCAGGGCAACATAGACATGAGCGGCTGCCACCACGGCGCTGGATGATCTGAAAACATGACGGCCTGGTGGGGGGGGAGGGGAACGACGACATGTCATCATTGCCCATATCCCCTCCTCCCCCCAGCCAGGTGGCATGGACCGCATGGGTCCAACTGTTGGAGGCTGGCACCTGGCCAGGTGGACCAACTCACTTGCCCTCCCATCCCCCTCCTCGGCACGGACCCCCCCCAACCTCCAGCCCAGCACGGACCCCCCCCAACCCCCAACCTCCACCCCGGCACGGCACGGACCCCCCCCAACCTCCACCCCAGCACGGACCCCCCCCCAAACCCCAACCTCCACCCCGGCACGGCACGGACCCCCCCCAACCTCCACCCCAGCACGGACCCCCCCCAACCCCCAACCTCCACCCCGGCACGGCACGGACCCCCCCCAACCTCCACCCCGGCACGGCACGGACCCCCCCCCAACCTCCACCCCAGCACGGACCCCCCCAACCCCCAACCTCCACCCCGGCACGGCACGGACCCCCCCCAACCTCCACCCCAGCACGGACCCCCCCCCAACCTCCACCCCGGCACGCCACGGACCCCCCCCCAACCTCCACCCCAGCACGGACCCCCCCCAACCTCCACCCCGGCACGGACCCTCCCCCCAACCTCCACCCGAGCACGGACACCCCCCAACCTCCACCCCGGCACGGCACGGACCCCCCCCCAACCTCCACCCCAGCACGGACCTCCCCCAACCCCCAACCTCCACCCCGGCACGGACCCCCCCCCCCAACCTCCACCCCGGCACGGACCCCCCCCCCCCCAACCTCCACCCCGGCACGGACCCCCTCCCGGCACTCCCCCAGAGCCCAGCCTACTCTAACCACCCCCCCCCCCCCCCCCCCCGCCGCCGCCGCATACACACACACACAACCCGAGACACACCTCTCCTCACGCAATCAGACTGCGGCCACGGCATTGCCTGCCCAGAGCCAACCCCCCAGGCTGTCACTCACCTCCAAGCTGGTCGGCGTGAGCCTGGAGCACCGGGTCACGCCGATGAAAAGGAGGTTTGATTCACGTCGACGTGAACGGTCATCACGTCAACGGGACTTCGGCCCATCCGGAAGGGAGAATATCGGCAGGCCGAAAATCGGCTGCCTTGCGCAGACCCGTGACATTCTCCGCAGCAGCGGCGCCATTAACGCCCCGCCGACTTTTCTCCCTTCGGAGACTTCGGCGGGGGCGGGGGCGGGATTCACGGCGGCCAACGGCCATTCTCCGACCCTCTGGGGGGTCGGAGAATGACGCCCTACATCTTGCTATATGCAAAAGACAATGGAAGGACGGACAGTGAGTTCCATTATAAATTGGGAGAGATGTTCAACAGAAGGGTCAAACAACAGCTTGATAAAGTAACACTTCACAAATCATACCTTACAGCCAACTCCTCCATCACCACTCTGGGATGTCCCATGTCACCGGCAGGACAGCGCTACCGGAGGGGAGTTGGGAAACGTGATCCCATGAGTCGTCAACATTGACTCTGGACCCCGTAATGTCGGCACGGTGGCACAGTGGTTAGCACTGTTGCCTAACACCACCCAGGGACCCAGGTTTGATTCCAACCTCGGGTGACTGTGTGGAGTTTGCACATTCTCCCCGTGTCTGTGTGGGTTTCCTCCCACAGTCTAAATATGTGCAGGCTAGGTGAATTGGCCATGCTGAATTGCCCCTAGATGGGGTTACAGGGACGGGGACGGGGGGGGGGGGGGGGGGGGGGGCGGTGGAATTGGGCTTTGGTAGGGTTCTCTTTCAGAGGGCCGGTGCAGACTCAATGGGCTGAATGTCCTACTTCTGCACTGAAGGGATTCTATGATTCTATGTCTCATGGCTTCAGGTCAAACATGGACAAGGCTGGTTATCACCGTCACTGTCCCTCAGTTGAAGAATCAGTGCTTTTCCATTTTAAAAATGCTTGGAGGAAGTATTGAGGAAGCTGGGTGGAGGACTTCAATGTCAATCACCAAGAGTGGTTTGGTAGCACCACTACTGACCAAACTAGCTGAGTATTGATGGACATATCTGCCAACCTGAGCACGGTGAGAGAACCAACAAGATGGTAAAACGTACTTTGACCTCATCCTCACCAATCTACCTGCCACAGATGCATCTCTCCATGGCAGTACTGGTAGGAGTGACCATTAAATGGCCTTGTGGAGGCAAAGCTCTTTCTTCATACTCAGGGCACCTTCCATCATATTTAGCGCTACCACCATGCTACGTGGGATAGATTCAGAACAGACCTAGCAGCTCAGAAATATGCATGCACAAGGCTTTGTGGATCATCAACAGCAGCAGAGTATTCAATCACAATCTGTAATCTCATGGCCTGATATAAACTTCACTCTGCCATGACCATTAATTAAAGGGACCTACCTGGTTCAATGAGGATTGTTGGAGAACATGGCAGTTTGTGTACCTAAAAATGAGGTGCCAACCTCCGAAGCTGTAACGCAGGACAACATGCACGCTAGAGAATCAAAGCAGCATGTTATAGACAGAGCTAAATGGGTCCACACAATGGATCAAGTTAAAGCCCTGCCTATCTGCTACATGCAGCTGTAAATGGTGATGGACAATCAAAGAACTAACCGGAGGTGATGGTTCCACAAATATCCTCATTTTCAGTGATGGCTGAGTCCATCGTGTTAGTCTAAGGGACAAGGTTGAAGCATTTGCAACTATTTTCAGCCAGGAGTGCCCAGTGGATGATCCGTCCTGGCCTTCTCTCGATATGCCCAGCATCACTGGCATCAGTGTTCAGCCAATTCGATTCATTCCATGAGACGTGAAGAAACAGTGGACGGAACCCGATACTCCAAAACCTATAGGTCCTGACAACATCCCAGCTGTAGCACTGACGACGGGCTTCAGAACGAGCAGAACTCTTTCCAAGTTGTTCGAGTACAGCTACAACAAGGATTTAACGTGGAAAATTGCTCAGGTGCATTCTGTCCACAAAGAGCATAACAAATCCAATCTGGCCAATTGTAGCTCCATCAGTCCACTGTCTATCATCAGCAAAGTGATGGAAGGGTTCTTTGACAGTGTTATCAAGTGACTGACACTTAGACAGCAATAACCTGCTTATCGATGCTCAGTTTGGGTTCCGCTAAGGCCGCTCAACTCCTGAACCAAAAGGTCAGAAGTGAAGACTTTCACTGATCATTGCCTAGTGTTCAGTACTGTCTACTTAATGAAGTCTGTCTCCACATACAGCTTGATTAGTTAAGTGGGAAGTAACATTTGTGCCTCACATGCCAAACAATGATCATCTCCAACAAGAGAGAGTCTAATGATTTCCTTTTGACATTCAGCCACATTACCATCACAGAGTCTCTTCACCATTAAATCCTGGGAATTACCACTGACCAGAATATTCACCGGAACAGCCCTTATATAGGGACTACAAGAGCAGGTCAAGGCTGGGAATTTGGTGGCAAGTAACCGATCTTCTGTCTCACAAAGGCCTGCCCACTAGCTACAAGGCCCAAGTCAGGAGTGTGATGGAATACGCTCCACTTGCCTGGATGAACGCAGCTCCAATAACACTCAAGAATCTCAATACCATCCAGGATAAAGCAGTCTGATTGATTGGCATCCCGATCACCACCTCAAATATTCACTTCCTCCATCAGCAGTGCACAGTGGCTGCAGAGTGTACCATCTACGAGAGGCACAACAGCAACTTGCCAAGAATCCTTCGACAGCACCTTCTAAACCTGTGACTTCTAATACCTAGAAGAACAAGAACAGCAGATGCATGGGATCACCACCACCTGCAAGTACATCTCCAACTCACACATCATCCCGACTGGGAACTATATTGCCATTCCTTCAGTGTCACTGGTCAAAATCCTGGAATTCTCTCCTTAACAGCACTGTGGGGTGGACATGCACCAAGTGGACTATCATTGTTTCAGAAGGTGGCTCATCACCACCTTTTCAAAGGCCATTGGGGATAGACAATAAGTGCTGGTTTTGTCATCGACACTCAAGCCCCATGGATAGCCGTTCGTTCAAATGATATTGGGGGGGGGGGGGGTTGGGGGAGGCAGGATCAGGTTATTGAGTTGCATGATCAACCATGGTCATAATGAACGGTGGAGCAGGCTCGAAGGGCCAACTGGCCTGCTCCTGCTCCTATTTTCTATGTTTCTAAATAAAATATACAGCAGAGGATCAGGATATAAATTCCCTTAGGCATTAGAGGAATGGATAATGAATCTCTTTTTATGCAATGAAGGGACAGGCAGAGAACCTATTTTTAACAAAGGGATGATCTGTGAATCCCATTTTAATAATAATAATTTTTATTATTGTCACAAGTAGGCTGACATTAACACTGCAATGAAGTTACTATGAAAAGCCCCTAGTCGCCACACTCCGGCACATGTTCGGGTACATTGAGGGAGAATTCAGAATGTCCAATTCACCTAACAAGCACGTCTTTCGGAACTGTGGGAGGAAATCAGAGCACCCGGAGGAAACCCACGCAGGCACGGGGAGAGCGTGCAGACTCCACACAGACTGTGACCCAAACGGGAATCGAACATGGGACCCTGGTGCTGTGAAGCAACAGTGCTAACCACTGTGCTACCATACGACCCACTTTATCCAATGGAGGGATGAATAGTTAATTCTATTAAATAACGGGACAAATAGTGAGACCTGTTATATACAAGGCAGTGAATATTGTCCTACAAAACAAAGGAAAGGAGAGTGAATCCTGTTCTGTATAATAGAGGAGTGAGATGTGAATACTGTGTTATACAATACAGGAATGGACAGTGAATCCTGGTCTATATAATAGAGGAGTGAGATGTGAATACTGTGTTATACAATACAGGAATGGACAGTGAATCCTGGTCTATATAATAGAGGAGTGAGATGTGAATACTGTGCTATCCAATATAGGAATGGACAGTGAATCCAGTCCTATATAATAGAGGAGTGAGATGTGACTACTGTGTTATACAGTATAGGAATGGACAGTGAATCCAGTTCTATATAATAGAGGAGTGATCATTGAATACTGTGCTATACACTATAGGAATGGACAGTGAATCCAGTTCTATATAACAGAGGAGTGAGATGTGAATACTGTGCTATACAATACAGGAATGGACAGTGAATCTAGTTCTATATAATAGAGGAGTGAGATGTGAATACTGTGTTGTACAATATAGGAATGGACAGTGGACCCAGTTCTATATACTAGAGGAGTGAGATGTGAATACTGTGTTATACAATACAGGAATGGACAGTGAATCCTGTTCTATATAATAGAGGACTGAGATGTGAATACTGTGTTGTACAATACGGGAATGGACAGTGAATCCAGTTCTATATAATAGAGGAGTGAGATGTGAATACTGTGTTGTATAATATAGGAATGGACAGTGAATGCAGTTCTATATAATAGTGGAGTGAGATGTGAATACTGTGTTATACAATACAGGAATGGACAGTGAATCCAGTTCTATATAAATAGAGGAGTGAGCATGAAATATTGTTATATATAATAGCTGAACATACTGTGAATCCTCTTTAATACAAGACAGAAATGAGCAGCGAAATACTGTTACATACAGTAGCGGAATGGACTGTGATTCCTGTTTTATACAATAAAGGAACGGTCAGTGAATACTGTTCTGTACAATAAAAGGTGAATGGCTAATCCACTTACATAGAGGGACAGACATTATAAATGCCACTATAAAGAATGGAGGATAAGACAGTGAATCATTTTGTATACGATCGACAGAAAGTGAATCCCATTACATACAATAGAGGGATGGACACACACAGACAGAAAGGGCAGGCAGTTATGTTGTGTGTAATGCCATTATGAATGGTGATACCATTACGGGATTCCCGTGTATGAGAATATCTGCATTGTACATATTGTGACAGGAATAGTTTTCTTTTGCATCAATAACTGGACAGGTGAATTTGTGTAGGCACACGTGCCGAGGTGTGTGGTCATTCACTTGCGTGCACACATTAACGCACTTGCACACACACACGCACACGTGCCACAGGCTCTGACACAAATACAAGTGCACACACTCAAACTGAAGTGGCGCTTTCTGCCAAGTATATATACAGGCACATTCTAACTATATTTTTAAAACATCATCGTTCGAGCCTGTTGGAACAACTGCACTAGGGAGAAAAGCTCCGATGCCTCGGGCTTATAACTGCTTTTAACAGGGATTCTGTCCTCCAACTAATAAACCTCCTTTCCCAGAGCAGTTACATAGTTCGCCCTGAAATATTTGCAAAACAGGGAAATGTGTCGACCATATTTTTACACCAGTGTTTCGCATAAGTCAGTTTTCAAGAAAAATGCAATTGGCCTCTCTGTTGTCCCTTTCTAGCTGCAGTCCTGCTGCCTGCAACAATGAAGAGCACGATGAATAGAACGTTGTCCGTGGTGAAGCATAAATTCACCCTGTCCATCTGTACAACACGGATATAACAATGGTTCCTCATCATGTTGCAAGTCTGTCAAAGATTGAAGATGCTGAGACTAGGCTAGTAACGCTGAAACAAGCTGTTAAACTGGACAGATTCACAAGCGACGGCACAAGCAGCGGGAATAATTCTCAAGGCAAAAAAAAAACACACATTCCCGCTCAGCTGTGCACCATTAAAATCCCAGCTCTGTATGTGGCTGGATGTTTCACAAAAGAAAAATAAGGGAATCAGGAATGCAGCAAATCCCACCTTTAGCTCCTCGGAGGACAAAGCCATATCCCTCGATCTCCTTCTTCTGAAGCACTGCTGTCTTCTCCTCGATGACATAATCACTGTGAGAGAAAGACAAGAGGGGCGATGGGTTACTTTTCACAACCATCTTCAAAAGGTGATCAGCAGCATTCAGCAGAGCAGCAGCAAAGTCTTGATTGTATGTATGTGTGCGTATGTATGTGTGTGTGTTTGTGTGTATGTGTGTGTTTTTCTCTCCTGCATAGAGGTTGGAGTTAACAAAATATAGCTGGATTGCTTGCTGTCTAAGACACTCACATACATACAAACACACACTCACTCACACACCTCAGTCACTCGAGCAGCATGCATTTCTCATTCCCCCTCCTCCATTCAAACCCCACCCCAACCGTTTCTTTCCTCCCCCCCCCCTCCGCCCAGCCTGTTGCATAATGCACAGAGGGGGGGGGGGGATCAAGCGAGTGCCGATCTAACATTCTAGCCTGACGTCCCTAACACAAGCCAGCTGCTGGGTGTTAATTATAAGGGAACTTCCTACAGGCTCCAGGAGTCACTCACATCCACACGCTGTTAGAGAGGGGGGCAAAAAAATAAGCTGGTTCTCGTCTGCGGCAAGCACTAGTGCGAGTGTGAACAATTAGCAAGCCAGCTGGAAAAAAATCCGATAGGCATCGCACACACAATCTACCCATAAGCCAGCCCACAGAGATTTACTTCAGAAACCTTTGTGGCCCAGTAATTGGTGGTTCAGAATTGAGGCAGAAAACAAAACAAATTGGTTGTGGATTTATGTATTCCTGTGCAACAAATAAGCAAGCGGCCGACCCAGTAAATATCATTCATCAAAAATACTGTCAGTAATGTGATCAATTAATTCCTTTTGCTTACTTCACAAGCACGAATGTGACAGACAAAAACATAGTTCGCTGAATTCTGATGAGTTATTGGACAGAATACGAGTGTCAATATTTTGAGCATTTGTTTTACATTCTAAATTATGAACAAACGTCAGCCTTGCTTCTGTTGATAGCACTCTCGCCTCAAAGTCAGGAAATTGCTGGTTCAAGTCCCACTGCAGGAACTTGAGATCAGGGGCGCGATCTAACTGGAGAAGCACCAAGTGCGGTAGCGGGTGCGACTTCCCGGATGCTTTCCGACCTGGGTAGACCACGGCCGGTATCTAATGCCGATTAGGGCCAGAAATGATACCCCGGAGGCTTCATTTCGGAAATGGCCATCCCGCCAGCTGATTCGCCTGGGCTGTGCCTGGCAGCTCCACGCTAACAAGTTCGCTCCCTCCGAACTCACTCCAGACATCAACCAGCCATGTCGCCACGGAGACCTGCTCCACGCATCGGGGATGCTGACCTGGCCAGGCTGCTGGACACCATGAAGGCGAGACGGGGCACCCTGCTCCCCGAGGGGTTCGGAGGATCAGCCACAGGGCTGCCAATGCCACCCGGGACGCAGTGGCCTTCAGTTTGGGCAGCGTGACCAAGAGGACCACCGTCCAGTGCAGGAAGAAGACCAACAGCCTCCGCTGCGCTGCATGGGTAAGTTGACACCGGCCCCCTGGCATCAGTTCACCCGCCACCACTGACCACATGTCCATTCTCTCACAGGGTCACCATCAGATGGGCCGGCCCATTCGGGGTGGCCCCCTCCCATTACCTAAGAGAACACCTCGCACGACAGCACCGAGGATACCACCATCGATGCGTCACACCGCATCCTCCACCAGTCAGAGACACACAGCTTGGTGGGCAACATTAGTGGACAGGCATCTGGGGCACAATCTGGTGAGCACCACACAGTTACCGATGCACATCAGGTGGAGGCAGGAACATCAGAGAGAGTCAGCAGTCTGAGGTCTGCTGGATCCCAGGGTGCAGCTGGGACCCAGTCAGATGCCAAGCCTCTGTACAAAGTTATCCCGGGACTAATGCAGATACTAGGACACAGCCCTGAGATACAGGAGGGGAATTCAGCGATACTCCGGCAAGTGTATAGACGATTAGAGGAGTCCCAAAGGCTATGGGTGCAGAAGATGGTGCCGGCAATGCGTGGCACTGAGGTGGAAAGCCTGGAACACAACGTCAACGCCATGAGTGGTGGTGTCCAAGGTGTGGCTCAATCAGAGACAGCCATGACTGTGGGCCTCAACAGCACGTCCCAGTCACTGGGGGACATTGCCGAGGCATTCCAGAGCATGTCCCAGTCACTGAGAAGCATTGCTGAGGGCGTCGAGACCACGGTGCGGACAGTAGGGAGGCACCAGAACCAGCAGGCCCGGATGACTCAGGGGCCTCTGCAGCTCACTCCAGCTGCCACTCCATCCTGTGGAGTCCGCAGGACCCCGTGGACACCGTCCAGGACAAGGGAGCACCAGAGACCGATATGGGCCCTCCCATCAGTGAGACGACAGAGGTCTCCAACTCTCCTGAATTCCCCCTTCCTTACCCCGGCACATCTCGAGGTCAGCGGGCAGAATAAGTTGGCAGAGTGACACCAGTGTCACAGGTAAGGCTCCGGGGCTCTCCGGCCCCAGGCTCTCCAGTGGACGCCTGCCAGGAGCATCAAAGGCTACAGGGCGAGAAAGGCTGCAGGCCGCCTCCACCTCCAATGCACATCCTGGAGCAGGGTGTCCCGTCTCGCCTTCATGGCACCAGCAGCCTGGCCAGGTCGGCATCCCCGCTGCGTGGAGCAGGTCTCCGTGGTGACATGGCTGGGTGATGTCTGGAGTGTGTTCGGAGGGAGCGAATCGGCGGCCAACATGGACCCTAATTTTGGCCTCTCCCGCGATCAAACCGAGTTGCAAAGATCACGCCCCATAACAGAGGTTGACATTCTAGAGCAGCACTGAGGGAGTGCTGCAAGTTGGTGGTGCGTCCTGATGGGTGAGACATTCAGCTGGAGCCCTGTCCTTCTTCCCAAATTGACCTAAAAGATGCCCCAGCACTTTTGAAGAGTGTTTTGAGTATTCCCATTATCCTGGTTAACATATCCTTCACCCAATGCCTAAGACAGAATAAAAGAGCAAAGTACTAAAGATGGGAGAAACACTCAGCAGGTTTGACAGCATCAGTGAGACAGAAAGGGAGTTAACATTTCAGGTCACTGACGATTCACCTAATGAGCTGAAATGTTAACTCTGTTTCCCTTTCCATAGGTGCTACCAGACCTGCTGAATATTTCCAGTATTTTCTGCTTTTATTACTTCAAACAGATGATCTGATCATTACTTCATTACTGCTTGTGGTGAAATGTATTCATCAGGAGGTGTGGTGCCTGTGTAACCTTTAAGGATTGAGCTGGGACCCCGGTGGGCTCCGCCTCTGGCTCCGCCCCTCCCGAGACGGTATATAGTCCTGCGCCCAGTGGGTGGCGCTCATTTGTACAGAAGTCACTGGCAGGCTGTAATAAAGTCTTCGTTCACTTGTTCATATGGTCTCGCTGTCAATTGATGGTATATCAATTTATTACACAAACAACATCACTATGGACGCCGCTCTCAAGCCAGAAAAACTCGACTTAGATGCCCGTGCCCCAGAAGCCAAGGGGATCTTCTCTCATTGGCTCTGCTGCTTCGAGGCCTGCCTCGGCTTCTCCAAAGTGCCTATCCCCGAAGCTCGCAAGCTGCACCTCCTCCACGCCCGGGTGAGCCATCGAATTTCAGTTTTGATCGAAAAGGTGGCCATGTACGAGGCAGCAGTCGTGATTCTGAAGAAGCGCTTCATCAAGCCTGTAAACGAGGTGTTCGCGCGGCATCTGCTCACTACCTGCCGGCAGCGCGCAGGAAAATCTCTGGCCGAATATCTGGAAAACCTGACCCTCCTCGCCAAAAACTAATTATCAAGACGTGACTGCTGAGGAGCACATGAAGCTTCAGATCCGGGACACCTATGTGGCTGGGGTCCGCTCTAATTACGTCAGGCAGCGACTGCTGGAAAACGGGGCTACCGACCTGCAGGACACGGTAAGACTAGCCACCTCGTTGGAGGTGGCCTACAAGAGCCTCAGCACGTTCCCCACGGACGCAGCGAGCCTCACGTGGGCCCCGCCGACGCGGATGTCGGCAGACCCACAGGCTTGTGCCGCACGCATGCCCGCCCAGACAGGGGGACCGTCGTGCTACTTCTGTGGCCAGGGCCAACACCCATGCAGCGTTGCGCAGCCCGCTCTGCGACATGCCGCGACTGCGGCAAAAAGGATCACTTCGCCAGAGTCTGTCTGGCCAGATCGAAAGCCCAGAAGCCGAAAGCTCCTCAGGCCCGACCCATGGACTCACAAGCCCGCAGACCCCGTAATGCGGCTGCGTGCATGCCGGTAACGCCCCCTTCAGACGCGTCATCAGCCACGTGCAACTCGTGGGGGCGGCCATCTTCAGCTCAATCCGACACGTGCGACTTGTGGGGCCCGCCATTTTATGACCCAGATTCCTCCGACTACACTGATTACCCGCAGCTCGGCGCCGTCACCCTCGCCCAGTGTAGCCACCTGAGTTGGCCACTTCCCGACTTAAAATGGAGAACCGCAAAGGCTGAAGGGAAATTCAGCCAACACAGGCAAAGACTAGCAAATACAGAAATCATGTATATTGGAACCTGCAAAACAACCAGACAGCACTGAAACCAGCAGCCATCTACATAGTAATGTGCGATTCCCAGGCACAATGGCAACAGTTAAGGTAAACAAAGCCAAGCCAGACTCCTCGGCGCCAGCAGGAGCCATGACAAAGGAAGGCCAACGGATACTTAGGACCGTCCAGCGATCAGGGAACCGCTCCAGCATTAGAGAAATCGATCCAAGTGATCGGAAAGTAGTCCAATCACTTGGAACCAGGTACGGGGTCCGCCCCGAAGGGCGGGAAGCCCCTGGGGACTATAAAGTAAAGCCCCCAAGTTCTAATCATCCTTCTTTGGCAGGGTCACTCAGCAACTTGAACCAACCCTTGACAGTGACCTGTCTTGTTGCCTCCAAGCAAGTAAGTCTCAAGTCAACACTCGTTACGAGATAGGGGCTCCTAGCAACCAGTCCATACCAGCTTTTGAATCCCGCAGACTCAGGACCTGAACGAAAGGCCATTTGTTCCCCTGACCTCTGACCTAGTGGGCCAGTCCGAAGCTAAGTATAGGCCTGTTAGTGATAGGAATAGTCTGGAAAGTAGAGTTTATGC
The DNA here is from genome assembly GCF_047496885.1 of Scyliorhinus torazame. NCBI lineage: Eukaryota > Metazoa > Chordata > Chondrichthyes > Carcharhiniformes > Scyliorhinidae > Scyliorhinus > Scyliorhinus torazame. Next base: position 26,974,837 of record NC_092719.1, read on the forward strand.
ATGAGTAGTGATTTACTGTGTATAATAAATGTGTTTTGATTTGAATTTTACTAATTGGTGTGTTGAGTTATTGATCATTACTTGAACTTGAACCTCGTGGCGGTATCATAAAGATACCTGGCGACTCTGGAGCAAAGGTTACAAAACAGAGCCAATTGAACCGACCAAAGGTTAGCAACACCAGTCGCGGCCAAAGCACCTGAGGAGTTCCATGATGGTCGTCCGGGTCAACGGGCACGAGACCCCCTGTCTCGTCGACTCCGGGAGCACGGAGAGCTTCGTACACCCCGAAACGTTAAGGCGCTGCTCCCTGCGCATCCACCACGCATCTCAAACGATCTCCCTCGCCTCCGGATCTCATTCGGTCCTGATCCGGGGGTATTGTGTCGCGAACCTTGCGATACAGGGCGCTGAGTATGGCCTTTTTAAGCTGTATGTCCTCCCTCACCTCTGCGCCCCTCTACTGCTTGGACTGGACTTCCAATACAGTCACCGAAGCCTGACCCTGAAGTTCGGCGGTCCCTTACCCCCCCTCATGGTATGTAGCCTCACGATCCTTAAGGTCGCCCCCCTCTCGCTCTTCGCGAATCTCTCCCCCGACTGTAAGCCCGTCGCCACCAGGAGCAGGCGGTACAGTGCACAAGATATGACTTTCATCAAGTCAGAGGTCCAGCGACTCTTGAGAGAGGGGTTCATCGAGGCCAGCAACAGCCCCTGGAGAGCAAACGTGGTGGTTGTCCTGACTGTGGAAAAGAACCGGATGGTGGTGGACTACAGCCAGACCATTAACCGGTTCATGCAACTGGATGTGCACCCCCTCCCCCGCATTGCGGAGATGGTCAACCAGATCGCGCAATACCGGGTTTTCTCTCCGGTGGATCTGACGTCTGCCTACCACCAGCTCCCGATCCGCCCGGAAGAACGCCACTACACAGCTTTTGGAGCAGCCGGCCGACTCTTCCACTTCCTCAGGGTCCCTTTCGGCGTCACCAATGGGGTCTCGGTCTTCCAGAGAACGATGGACTGAATGGTGGACCAGTACGGGATGCGGGCTACATACCTGTACTTGGACAATGTCACCATCTGCGGCCATGATCAGCGGGACCATGACGCCAACCTTAAGAAGTTCCTCCAAACCGCCCAATCCTCAACCTCACATATAACAAGGAGAAGTGCGTTTTCCGCACAACCCGGCTAGCCATCCTCGGCTATGTCGTGGAAAACGGAGTTCTGGGGCCCGACCCCGACCGCATGCGCCCCCTCACAGAACACCCCCTTCCCCACAGCCTCAAGGCCCTCAAACGGTGCCTGGGGCTTTTCTCATACTACGCCCAGTGGGTCCCCAACTACGCGGACAAAGTCCGCCCACTTATTAAGACCACTACGTTTCCCCTGACGGCTGAGGCCTGCTCGGCCTTCAGACGCACCAAGGCCGATATCACTAAGGCAGCCATGCACGCGGTGGACGAATCCATCCTTTTTCAGGTAGAGAACAATGCGTCAGACGTCGCCCTGGCTGCTACCCTCAACCAGGCGGGCAGGCCCGTAGCCTTCTTCTCTAGAACCCTCAATGCTTCCGAATTTTGACACTCCTCTGTCGAGAAGGAAACGCAAGCCATTGTGGAAGCTGTGCGGCATTGGAGGCACTACCTAGCTGGTAGGAGGTTCACCCTCGTCACCGACCAACGGCCGGTAGCCTTTATGTTTGACAATGCACAGCGGGGCAAGATTAAAAATGATAAGATCTTGAGGTGGAGGATCGAACTCTCCATCTACACTTACGATATTAAGTATCGTCCTGGGGAACTCAACGAGCTCTCAGATGACCTGTCCAGTGGTACTTGCGCCAGCGTGCAGGAGGACCGACTGCGGGCTCTCCACAATGACCTCTGCCACCCAGGGGTCACCCGGCTTGTCCATTTTATTAAGTCCCGCAACCTGCCCTACACCACCGAGGAGGTCAGAGCCATGACCAGGGATTGCCAAGTCTGCGCGGAGTGCAAACCGCACTTCTATCGGCCAGACAAGCCCTTCTGGTAAAGGCCTCCCGGCCCTTTGAGCACCTCAGTATCTACTTCAAGCGGCCACCCCCGTCCACCAACCGCAATCTGTACTTCCTGACCGTCATTGATGAGTACTATCGCTTCCCTTTGGCTGTCCCTTGCCCCGGCCTGACCTCGGCCACAGTAATAAAGGCCCTGCACAGCATCTTCGCACTGTTCGGTTTCACTGCATACATCCACAGTGACCGGGGCACATCGTTTATGAGCGATGAGGTGCATCAGTACCGGCTCGGTAAGGGCATCGCCTCGAGCAGGACTACCAGCTACAACCCGCAGGGCAACGGGCAGGTAGAGAGGGAGAACGCAACGGTATGGAAGGCTGTCCTTCTTGCCCTCCGGTCTAGAAGTTTCCCGGTTCCCCGCTGGCAAGAGGTGCTCCATGACGCGCTCCACTCCATTAAGTCGCTCCTCTGCACAGCTACGAATGAGACCCCTCACAACCGCTTGTTTGTCTTCCCCAGGAAGTCCTTCTCCGGGGTCTCACTTCCATCCTGGCTGACAACCCCAGGGCCTGTCCTTCTCCGGAGGCATGTGAGGAGCCATAAGACCGACCCCCTAGTCGAGAGGGTCCAGCTGCTGCACGCAAATCCCCATTATGCCTATGTCGCACACCCAGATGGACGGCAAGATACCGTCTCCCTACAGGACCTGGCGCCCGCTGCTTCCCCTGCCAACGCGCCCCCCGCATCCCAGCATCGCCTACCGCCACCAATCGTGTCTCTTTCGCCCCCCTGGGGCTCCTGTGTCCTCCCGCGCCCACGCCGCCCCACGCCTGCAGTGCCCCCCGCACCTTCACAGCAGACGCCCGTCACCCACCTGCCAACCACTACCCTGCAACTGTCTCCAACACGCCGGGCGGAAGCTCCGACCAACACGCTCTCGGAGTCACCATCACCTACGACATCCCTGCCCGCCGCACTGCCAGAGCTGAGGAGGTCTAAAAGTACGATCCGGCCTCCGGATAGACTGGACATTTGACCCCCGTCGGACTTTGTGTGTTTTTTAAACAGGGGGTGAATGTGGTGAAATGTATTCACCAGTAGATGTGGCGCCTGTGTAACCTATAACCTTTAAGGATTGAGCTGGAACCCCCGTGGGCGGAGCCAGGTATATAGTCCTGCGCCCAGTGGGTGATGCTCATTTGTACAGAAGCCAGGCTAGTTCTTTGCGTAATAAAGCCTTCATTCACTTGCTCATATAGTCTCGCTGTGAATTGATGGTACATTACTGCTTATTGACCTTCTTGTGCACAAATTCGCTGCCACAGTCCCTACCTTATAACAATTGCTACCTTTCAAAAGTACATAATTGGCTGTAAAAAGCTTTCAGAAATCTTGAGAGAGCCTCTGTGTAAATGCAAGTTATTTCCTTAAACACAAAAAGACCTTGTGTTGGGTACAGAATCATCGAATTCCTACAGTTCGGAAGGATGCCATTCAGCCCATCGAGTCTGCACTGAGCCACTGTAAGAGCACCTTACCTAGGCCCATAACCTGCTCTATCCCCAAAACACCACCTAACCTCTGGACACTAAGGGGCAATTTTGCATGGCTGATCCACTTAACTTGCATATCTTTGGACCATGGGAAGACTGGAGCTCCCGGAGGAAACCCACGCAGGTACAGGGAGAATGTACAAACTCCACACAGTCACTCAAGATGGTATCGAAACAGTGCTAACCACTCGATATATCAAAGAATGTTTCAGTGAAGGGTATAGGATGCTGCAGGGAGGGGTGTGGATTATATAAAAGAGTTACAATTAGATGTGTAAGGTATATTAGAGAGTTACAGTGACATGTGTGGGATATAACGCTATGTAAAGTGAGGAGTGTGGGATATATCAAATTCCAAAAGCAGTATGGAGTATATCAGAACGTTATGACATATATGTTACTGCGGAGAGTACTTATGTGACTCAGTGTGAAGCTGTGTGTGAGGTTATTTATGCAACTGTGTGTGTAAGTATTTGACTGTATGAGGATCTATGAGCGTGTGTATTTGAATGTCTATGATGTCAATGTATCAGCAATTGTATCCTTTGGCGATTACATTGTTGAGCCAATTGCATCATTAACCTCCAAAAGTGTATAAATGGACACAGCTGGAACAGTTTGATGCAGGGAAGTACATGGTGTTGTTTCTTGTCTGGTCTGTGAATAAATTTGCTTGAGGTAAAAGACAAGATTCAGACTGATTCCTTCACCAGATACCATTATTGGAATTAACATGGCGGGCCTCGGTGATTGGGTGCTTGATTCAGCACGTTAGCGCAGTGGGTAGCACTGTTGCTTCACAGCTCCAGGGTCTCAGGTTCGATTCCCGGCTTGGGTCACTGTCTGTGTGGAGTCTGCACGTTCTCCCTGTGTCTGCGTGGGTTTCCTCCGGGAGCTCGGGTTTCCTCCCACAATCCCGAAAGATGTGCTATTAGGTGAATTGGACATTCTGAATTCTCCCTCTGTATACCCGAACAGGCGCCGGAATGTGGTGATTAGGGGATTTTCACAGTAACTTCATCGCATCGTTAATGTAAGCCTTGTGACAATAAAGATTATTATGTTATTATTTTTAAATGGAAGAAGGCTTTAGTCTTCACCCTTGGGAGGAACAATAAGAATGCTGCTGCTGAGAGGTGTTAGTTACAGAAGATTATGTAAAATGTAAATGATTATCCACTTGTTTTCTCGGAGGTGGAACCATATGAAGAATGGAAAACTGAAGTTGAGATGTGGACATTATGCAAAATGAAGCGAGGTATGGCTTTTTAATTATGTTCCTTTGTTTCCGCAAAGGTAAAAGGTATGGAGGTGCCCACACTCTGGATTCTTGTAAAACACGATGAGAGGCTTATTAAGGATGTTGCTCATATGATCAAGGTGTCGATGTTTCCAAATCCCACGCAAACACTCTGCTGATGTCACTAGACATCACGTGATGCAGAACCAACAAGAATGTATTCTTTGGCTTTATCATTACCAGCAGAGGGTAAAATTAGGAGTAAAGTTTTTTCCAGAATGTAAAGTGAATGATTTGGATAACAAAGAGGGATTTGACCTCCTGTTGCTGTTTTGGGATAAATTCTACAAAAAGGATGACTTGGATGAAGTCTGGTCAGCCTTTGATAGATTTAAGAAAACAGATGATCAGACCATGGGGGAATATATCATTGACGATGGCAGATGGTATAATGGACTGAAGAGATTTGAACTTGACATCTCGGAGTCTATTGGCATTTAAGTTACTTGATTGTGCACATATTTCTCATGTCGACAGGCTTTTAGTATTGATGGGGGTTCAATTCCAAGTAAAGACTCTCAGTAAAGATTGCTGCCCTAAAAAAACATTTCTCGGAAGACAATCATTTCCAGCTACTTTCCTATTGACAGGCAAACTCTGCGATGGCGGATTCAATGTTGGCCGAGTTTTGAGATTGACAATATGCGAGATGCAGGTTTCAGCACATCGATGATCTGAAGATTTTTAACCAATTTGAGAGTCGAGAGGAAACGTGGATCTGGGATGGTGACCGCAGAGGCTTAAAGCTGAAAAATGCAAGTGGAATGGTTAATCGATGTAATTAGTGTGATTCCAAGTACCAATAAGCAATGCGTCTCCCAGTGACTGCATGAAAGAATTACGTTGTTCACTGAGAGTTTGAAATTTCTTGTGAAAGAATTCAAGAAGTCTTAAACTTGAGACATGTGTGAAAACTTGAATATCATAGTTATGCATACTGCAGCTGCTAGCCTGTTCAGTAATAGTCTGTGAGATAGATGACATGTTACATAAAATACTGGCTCGTCAACCAGGTTGTAAACTGCAAATGGCGCTGGCATGGGCGGCAGTGCAAACAAAGAACTCTTTGAAAATGATTGGGGGTACAGCCTGTGTACAGCAGTAAACCCAAAGATGGTTTCAGTCCTATCAGATGCTTCCCACTGCTCTAGAAGAGATTAGCGTTAGCTCTACCTCTAGTCATCTGACTGCTTCGCATGCAAGCAGAAAGACCAGGGGGCACAGTCTGAGGATATGGGGTAGACTATTTAGGACAGCGATGAGGAGAAATTTCTTCACTCAAGAAAGTGGTGAGCCTGTGGAATTCGTTACCACAGGAAGCAATTGAGTCCAAAACATTGTATGGTTTGAAGAAGCAGTTAGATATTGCACTTAGGGCGAAGGGGATAAAAGGATATGGGGGAAAGCAGGACTAGGTTATTGAGTTGGATGATCAGCCATGATCATAATGAATGGTGGAGCGGGCTTGAAGGGCCGAATGGCCTCCTCCTGCTCCTATTTTTTCATATGTTTCTATTAAACATATGTTCCTGTTCCTGCGCTGTACATTTCTTTGTTCTTTGTTCTTTTGTTAAAGCTGAAGTTTCGGAGGCAAGGTGGTGAGCCTTACGGCACTGCACAAGGCCAACAGGAATTCCGTTTCAACGGGGAGAACTGGTATATTACAAAAGAAAAGTGGGGAAAGAATGGCCCCGGCAAAGTTCTAATCAGTGAAGGAAAAGCAGTAATTGCAAAGCATATTAGGGTCCGTCCTTCGAGGCTAATTGGTACTGACTATACCTTTACAGATTTTGAACAAGACATAAGAGTGTAAAGAGATGTGCATTTCACATGTGCACATAATGGGCAATTATGTGGAGCTGACTGTGGTAAATAGAGACAATGGTAAATTGACAATGAACAAAGTAACACTGGGTAAAGGATAAGGCTATTTCCTCAAGGACAACTATCCAAAGTAGGAACAAAGGTAACATTCATGGCAGAAGGGGCCAATGTGAGGAGGGATGCCACCATCATCGGGAGAGCAGGAAAGCTTGCTGGGAGATATAAACATTGGTTAAATGTGCAAGATGAGGGTCAGGAGACAGGAACCCTGGATGAGAAAAATAATGTAAGGATGTGGTCGTCCAGAATGTTCTGACAGTGAACCGGACAGAGGTTGAGATTCCTGGAAAAGATCACAAATTTGCAATCAGGACTCTGATCATGTGCAAGAAAGATCATGTAGCAGGAGTCCAGGAAGGGGGTGGGGAGGGGAAGTGGGGGGGGGGGGGAGTAGAGGTTGAAGATTAGCAAGAAAAGGAACTATGGAGCAAACTAGGAATGCCACTAGAAGCAGAAGACACGCTAATGAATTGGAAGATAAGATGATAAAAGGAAGCAAAATAAAAAGAGTTGGCAGATTGGAAAGCAGATACTTAAACTGCAGACAAGAGACAGCCAGCCTTCTTAACAGGTGATAGTGCACAGAAAAGGTGCTCTCTCACGGCACATACAAAGCTGAAGTTAGACTGGCAGCTCAGGGGTTTGATGAGAGACTTGGGGATCAAGATGTCAGGATGGACTCACTGATTGCAGGGAAGGTAAGCTTGAAGCCTCTTTTAGCCATTTTAGTGACATGCAACTGGGAGTGAAAATCGATGGCTATAAAAGCTGCAGGGTGAGAATTTCAAAGGGAAGAATATCTGAAATCACCTAACAAAGCCGGAAATCTGGAAGGAAAATTGGGGAAATTTTCTTTTTTTAAATTTAGAGTGATGTGTTATGTACTCTGGGATAACACAGGCTGCAACTCGATGGCAGCTTTGACCAAAAGATACTCCAGACTTTGAAGTAAGTTCAATGTGATTTATTGAACCGTTAGCACAGTTCTCTCTGAGTTCGACTCTCCTGCTAATCTTGCTATAGTAACTCAGTCTAACTAACCAGTCTGCTCTAAGCCACGTGGTGGGTGTGATGCTTCTGATCTGCCCCTGTCCTACTCTCTAAGTGTCTCCTGTGGAAAGAGACAGAGCATGTGCGCCCTGTCCTTTTATATGGGTTGTGTAATGCCCCCTTGTGGTAGTGTCACCTCTGGGTGTCTTGACTGCCCATTGGTCGTGTCCTATTCTATGTGTTCATTGGCTGTATGTCTGCATGTCATGACGTCTCTGGTGCTCCCTCTAGTGGTTATTTAGTTGTAGTGTATTTACATTAACCCCTTGTGTATATACAGTGATGCATATCACCACATAGAGCACCCAATTGATTTTTTCCAATTAAGGGGCAATTTAGCGTGGCCAATCCACCTACCTGCACATCTTTTGGGTTGTGGGGGCGAAACCCACGTAAACGCGGGGAAAATGTGCAAACTCCACACGGGCAGTGACCCAGAGCCGGGATGAAACCTGGGACCTCGGTGCCGTGAGGTAGCAAATCTAACCACTGCACCACCATGCTGCCCAAAATTGTGGAAATTAAACAATGCATTTATGTTCAGTTGCCTGGACAGCTGGTTTGTGATGCGGAGTGAGGTCAACAGTACGGGTTCAATTCCCGTACCGGCTGAGGTTAATCGTGAAGGCCCCGCCTTCTCAACCTCGCTCCTCGCCTGAGATGTGGTGACCCTCAGGTTAAATCACCCCCAGTCAGCTCTCCCCCTCAAAGGAGAAAAATCGGGTCTGGGGGGGTCCTGCCCAGTGTGATGAGGGGGGGGGGGGCTTGAGGACCCCCTAATGGGTAAGTTGGGGCTTGGGAGTGGGGGTGGGTGGGTACGGAGACCGCAGTGGGGGGTCCAGAGATCAGGGCGACATTTAGAAATGGTGCCTCGATGTCTTCCTGCTCCCAGTGCAGGAGATGAGGGTATGCACAGCCTCAGCCCTGTAGGCGCAGATAAACACCCCGCTAAACGTGCCCAAAACGGGACTCTGGCTTTTTCCATTAAAGTGCACCTGTGACTTTATGTGCAGAGAGCATGGGCTGAATTTGCTGCTTATCTGGAATCCTGGAGTAGGAAACCCCCCTGTTTTTGATGGGTGGTAGGTAGGACTGGGGTGGTATCCTGATGATGACTGCCAAATTAAGAGGCTGCCTTTGGAACCACCCAAACAGAGGGCTAGCAATGCTACCTCTAGTGGTGGTCATAACAGAAGCTGCATGACCAGGGAGATGGTGTCTCAATGCTGGGGTGCCCTCTAAGTCAGGAAAGTTGGGGTGTTGGTGATTGGGGCTTGGAAGGGTGGAGCACCAGCGCCTAGCCTCAGGAAAGGCAGGGTGGGGGCCTTCCATGAGCCACGGCATGCCTATTAAGGAGCCCCCCCCCCCGAACTGCGGCATGGCGGCTCCTCCTAATGTGGGCAAAATGATCATGAGGGCCGGAAGTGACATTAATTAGCCACAAATGGCTCAACTGGCAGTCCAATGGACAGTCAAGCCGCTAAATTCCCTGCTGCTGGCGAAATAGCATGGCAGCAAGGATCAACCCCCCCACCCACCCACACAACTATCCCGCCATTTAATGCTGTTCCAATCATGGGTGTAAGCTCACCACTGAGCCAATTAGCAGCAGATTCGGGAGAGAAATAATCTTTGATTGGATTGGAGGAGCAGCTTACACTCAGGGGCTTTTCTTTGTTTTCACAGCATGTGTTCCCTCTGCTTTTGGCCATGCTGAATCTCTCTCTCTCTTCCTCTGACACGAGTGCCAGCCTCTAAAAGGAGCATTGGGCTAAAGGCGGTGGAGCGGGCAAGGAAGGCCATGAGGAGCAGCAGAATCACAGCAGCCTGCCCTGCTTCCAGTCCACCCAAGGTGGCTGGGGTCCCAGACAGGGCAGACTGAGGAAGCACATCTTTTCACAATGCCCCAAATACCACCATGACAGCAAGATGCCCTAACCCCCGCTGGCCCTGTTGAGCGAGTCTGACTGAGACTGGGAGTGAGCTGGCCCCTTGACCTTCCTCCCCCCTGGAAAAACCTATCCACCGAGCAGACCAGGAAAGGAAGAGAACGCCAGGCTGGAAAGGCAGCCCACCACTGACCCCCGCTGTCATCTAAATTCTGCTGAGTTTGTGCACCATCAGAGGTCACCCCCAACTATTCCCTGGTGACCAGAACTTGGGTCTAATCTGTCTCACGCTAGCTCTTGTTTCTTTAGCAAAAAGACAAAAATCTGTTTGATGAGTTAACCCTGGTTAACTCTGCGGCCTGGTACTTTTTTTTATGGTCATTTTCATAATTTTGTTTTCTAAATTATCAATTTATTTCATTGACAGGTTTTTCTTTTGCAATTCATGTTGTGCCAAACCATGTCCTATTGAAATTTACTCATTATAATTCTCATTTGGGAACACAGCACTTCCGACCATGCAGCCTTCTGTCAGGATAGGGTTTCTTTTGTGCTCTGGTCTCTGGAGGGACTTCTAACCTAACAACGTAGCTCGAGTGCTGCCCACTGAACCACAGCTGGCACTTAGTGGATGGTCCACCCAGTGTAAAGTGTTGCAACGTCAAGCTGTTGGCCTCGCTCTGCATCACAAGCCAGCCGTCCGGACAACTGAGCTAAACTGGCCCCCAGAAGGGAGTGATGGCAGAAGAAACATGCTACTTTAAAAGAAATAAGGCTTGTGGAACCCCTACCAGTTTTCAGGGGAACCCACTTCAACTAAATTGCAATTTGAATGTTCAATTAAATTTCAATCTCTGAGTCCTCGGTCCTTCAATTTATCTTCCATAGTGTTCAAGATAAAGGTGAAATGCTGACCAGAGCATTGCACTGGACCAGTAGAACTTTTATCCTCCCGTTCTGTCCTCTTCTGCACTATTACTATGTGACTCATGCTTTCAGGTATTTAGCTACAAATGGGCTGGCGACTGTTGCCACGGAAACGTAATAAATTCTGAAATAGTCCATGTGTGGCCGGGGGGGGGGGGGGGGGGGGGGGGGGGGAGGTGCTAGGCAGGGAGTCTGCACAGATACAAAGTGGTCTACTCACAGTCCATTCCCTGCCTTGTTATCTTTAATTTAGTATAAATCCAAATAGGTTCAATTTTCTGTACCGTTAAGAACCCTCTCTGCCAATCACCTAGACATCTCTTGGCGAGGTTGTACAATTAAAGAATTGAGAACGTCGGGGCAGGTCAGGAAGTCCAATCAATCACTGAGGAAGGGGCTGAAGAGAAAAAGAGAGGCCTGGATTTGTATAGTACTTTTCAAGACAACCGCATGTCCCAGGCAGTTAAAGCCAATGAAGTACTTTCGAAACATCATCACCATTGTAGTGGAGAAACAAAACAGCTAATCTGCAGGGCAACTTCCAGCTTTGCCAAAAAGATGCACTGGGAATCCCCCTTGCAACTTCACAGGTCAGCGTTTGGCAGCAAGTTGCCCAGAAGTGCAAACATCCTCTGGTCAATTGACCATGCTGGGAACCATCTGAAAATACGATTTTAAATCTCAAACTTCAATGGTTTTAACCAGATCGCTCCAATTCAGAAAAGGTTGGAAGAATTAAAACCTCTTCTAACTTTTGGGTAAATTACCCTGATTGCCACCTGACTTGATCTGACCATCATCCCCCAAATCCTCTCCACTTACCTCAGGCACTTAACCTTGTCCCTGGCCTGTCCAATTTCACTGGGACCATTTTTTTATGGTAGCTATTGCCGTACAGAACGGGGGTGCCCTCTGATTCTCCTCTACTGCAATGGTGTTGATTGAGGAATAAATATTGACTGGAAACAGCAAATAATTCTCCTGCTCTTCTTTGAAATAGTGCCATTGGACCTTTTCTTTCTTACAAAAGTTTAATGGACTGAAGCTGATGGAGGAGGAAATGGAGCTAGGTGGTCATTCCATAGCAAACAGCGAGACAGAAGAAGAGACACAAAGTGGGGGGGGGGGCCTGCTGAATGGGTGACAAGAGTGTCTCTGAGGAACATGAGGCATAGTATTCATGTTTTTGTTATTATCATTATGTTCATGTGTCCACCACCAGTCACACGGAGCTGCCCACTTGTCGTTTGAAGGGTATGATGGAATGCACATTACTCTCTCCCTAGTCTTTGAGCTGCACAAGAGAGATGAGAGCAGGCAGCTCCAGTGACCAGGAGGCAGCCACCCACCTCTGCAGAGGAAGAGGGGCCCTCCGAGGGTGTATAGGGTGTACAATCACATAATTCTCCTGCATCCTCCACTAGTGCAGATACTCATGTTGGTGGCTATCCATTCTTTGCGAGGTTTTGGGGTCGCAGCCAGCTGAGCACAGCACCCAGCAGAGCAGTGGGCGGAGGCTGAGGGTATTGAGACTTGGAGGGCTGTGGGAGGGCAGGGTATTGGTGGTGTGCGTCAGATTAATGACATTTCTCTGGAGTGATCTGCAAGGTGGCACAGTGTGATTTTGTTTTATTTGACCGTGGGATAAGAGCATTGGTGGCAAGACCAGCATTTAGGTGGCACGGGGGCTGCAGAATGCTATCGCTTTATTTGATTTCATGAATCACTTAATGTTCTTGTATTACCTCATTGTGAGCCTCCCTTGCATGGATTGTGTTTGCTCCGGTGCCTGAGGTCTGTCATATTACAGATAGGCCTGGTCGGCACCTTTTCCATGTGTGATATTCAGCGAACCCCAATTAAAATCCATTGAACGGCACGTTTAACGGGTTGTTTCTTGGCACTGAACAGCACTTTGCCGCTTTCTGGCCTTGTTGAGAAATTCCTTGCAGTGAAATCAGACACCCTGGTGGTGCCAGGGGGAGTGCCAGGGCAGCACCCTGCTCAGTGCCCGGTCACTCGGGGGCCTTAACCTCCCAGCGAGACCCTCTTGAGGGGCCAACACAACCAGTTCACGGCTTTGCCGAATGGCTCATGTAAATATGTGCGCCTGGATCTTGCCCAGCGAGAGTGAGATTCCGTTGAATCTTGGGAGATGTTTCGGGTGTCCCAATGGAGGCCTCTCCCGAGATTCAAGGACCTCGTCCCAATACCAAGTAGAGTGCGATGAGGCCGCTGAATCGCGCCCCATGTCATCATTGTTAGAGGAGGTATCACACTGCACAATATTGATTATAACCTCACCCCTCTGCAGAGGCAAGTTGTGCAGAGACAGCACCCCACAACACATGACACCCTTGTTGGATCATGCTGAAGAGCACCACCAGATTGATCTCGGTATTTGAACTGCATCTTGAGAAGGCCTATGGCCCGCTTGATGGTTGCTCATGTTGTCTGGTGGCAGATGTTGTACCGCTCCTCTGGATCGATGTGTGGGATACTCGCAGGTGCCAGTAGCCATGTCTCCAATGAGTAGTTCATGTCACCCAGTTTCCATCCTTGAAGGTGTGCAAGGGAGCAAGGTCTGGTACCTGGCACTACCCCCGGGTGTCGAGGCATCGTGACTACTTCCCAGGAAACGTGTCCTGCAGGAAACGTTTGCAGTGGTCAGGAGAAGTAAAAATCCTTCCTGTTGATAATGGACTGCAGTTTGGCCTGTGCTAGTCTTGATGGGCACATATGTGCAGTCGATGACACGCTATACCCAGGGGAACCCTGAGATAGTCTTGAATCCTCTAGCACCCTCAATTTGACTATCTGTATTGGTACAAAAGCTTGTGTACTGGCTAACTCTCCTTGAAGATGGCACGGGGAACCATCCTGATGCAGGGATGAACCATCCTGATGGGGAACCATCCTGATGCAGGGATGAACCAGAGAGTGACATATCCCATCCTTTTCTCCAGTGGATTCCTGAAATTACCTTGATGTTTAAAACTTCAGTGCTACGGTGACCGTTTGTGCCATTGGCTTTAAGTGGACACCACTTGCCATAGGGGTCAACTTGTCTTCCATCGCAGACGATTCAGTGACGCAGACGATTCAGTGACTGCCCCACTATAGAGAGGCTCAGTGAAACCTGACCAATTTGATGAGAATCATCTGTCTTGTGCTGTATTTGTGACAGTTACATGGGATGCTGCCCTCTACCTCTGAGGAAAATCCATTACAAGTAATTGAAAGCCTCATTCGATAACCTAATGAGCTTATTCACAGTAACTTAGTGACAGATGTTTATCAACCTACTCCCCATATCCCTCCGACCCCACCTACCCATCTTCTCCCCATTCCTCCAACCCCACCGACCCATATTCTCCCCATTCCTCCAACCCCACCTACCCATCTTCTTCACATTCCTCCAACCCCACCGACCCATCTTCTCCCCATTCCTCCAACCCCACCTACCCATCTTCTTCACATTCCTCCAACCCCACCGACCCATCTTCTCCCCATTCCTCCAACCCCACCGACCCATCTTTTCCCCATTCCTCCAACCCCACCTACCCATCTTCTCCCCATTCCTCCAACCCCACCGACCCATCTTCTCCCCATTCCTCCAACCCCACCTACCCATCTTCTCCTCATTCCTCCAACCCCACCTACCCATCTTCTCCCCATTCCTCCAACCCCACCTACCCATCTTCTCCCCATTCCTCCAACCCCACCGACCCATCTTCTCTCCATTCCTCCAACCCCACCTACCCATCTTCTTCACATTCCTCCAACCCCACCGACCCATCTTCTCTTCAGATCCTTAGTTCCCAATACAATAAAGGTCAGGAACAGAGTAAAGCTTTCCCACATTTTCCCCGCTAACTCTTCCTGGTTGGGTATAGCATGGGTTATATACAGAGTAAAGCTGCCTGTACACTGCCCATTAACATCAAACACTCCCAGGGCAGGTACAGCACAAGTTAGAGATAAAGTAATTCTCCATCGACACCTTTTGCCAACATTCTGCATAGCTTGAACTCTGAAACGTATAAGCCTAATCCACCATTGGACGATTTTCAATATCTTACACCAGCCATTCGGTGAGCTTTCTTTGAGAGACGGAACTGGTCAGGACTGTAATCTGATTTTGTCAGTAATTTGACAGCGCATTATAAACTGGCAGCATGCAAAAATAATTTTTTTTTTGGTGTAGTGTAAAATGGGAGGCAAATTTGCTATGAATTTGTTTGGTATCACTGACGAAGGCCAAGTTTACTACCTCATTCTGTACTTTTGAAAACAAATATTTTTATTCTCCTTTTTCACATTTTCTCCCAAATTTACACCCAACAATAAACAATAATCAGTAACAAATGTAATGTCAATCCCCATATCAATAACGATCTCATCCTCCCACCAAATCCCCAAACAGCAGCCCCCATGTTAACATAAACAAATAACAAAAAGGAATCAGGAATCACCCATAGTCACCATTAACACACACAGTCCCCCTCCCCCCACACCCTAATGTTCGATGTAATCCAATTCTCGAAAGTGCATAATGAATAACGCCCATGAATTGTAAAACCCCTCCATCCTTTCCCTCCGTTCAAATTCGACCTTCTCAAGCGTCAAGAATTCCAGCAGGTCCCCCCGCCAAGCCAGGGCACAGGATCGGCCTTCGTGCGATCAACGAGGCGAAGGCTACAACATCTGCCTCCGCACCCGTTTCCAACCCCGGCTGGTCCGACACCCCGAATATGGCCTCCCGAGGGCTCGGGTCCAGTTTCACATGCACCACTGTAGAGATTACGCTAAAAACCTCCTTCCAGTAATTCTCCAACTTTGGACAGGGCCAAAACACATGAACGTGGTTTGCGGGTCCCCCCTCCCACAACGTTCACACACATCTTCTACCCCCTCAAAGAGCCGGCTCATCCTCGCCCTTGTGAGGTGTGCTCTGTATACCACCTTCAGCTGTATCAGCCCCAACCTCGCGCACGAGGTGGAGGCGTTCACCCTCCTGAGCACCTCACGCCAGAACCCTTCCTCCATATCCTCTCCCAACTCTTCCTCCCACTTTGCTTTGATCCCTTCCACTGGTGCCTTCTCCTCTTCCAAAATAGCTACGTAAACCGCCGACACTGCCCCCTTACCTTATTCTATACTTCATGAGTTGTATCCTCCCAATTCCCACGACTCATAGGGTCCATATTTTAGCTACGAGAGCCTACATTCATTGCATGAGCCTGTCCTGCACAAAGCCAACAATAACATGCTTTCAACATGCCCAATGCAAAAATATCTCCAGATAAATTAAGTAAGTCTCCTACCTGTGAGATGAAAAGTTATCATAGGATCCAACTGTATAATGCCTGAAGAGTCGCTTTGTCCGGTCTTCACGTGTTTCTGAAAAAAATGTTGAAGACTTAAACTGGAAAAGGGATGGTGAACAATAAGACAGCAGAGTAAAACAACCGAGAAAGGACAGAAACACACAGCAGTGAATCACTGAAACAGAGACAGCAGACAGCACAGTGAAACACAGGCTGGAATCTCAGCAACTTTGGGTCTCTGTTGGAGCATCTGGACCACATCTGGGTTGGCAGTCCAACCCTGCAAGTAGTGGGCAATACAGGCAAATTTACCAATGGCCCAGCCAATTAGAGGATGCCACAGGGGGTGACGTTGAATTAGGAAAGTGGCTGGGACGAACCGTCAGAAGCTCGATGTGATAGCCCAGTATTTAAAGCAACATCAGCAACATGCGCAGTGGCAGAACTGCGTTTTGGACGGAAGGAAAGGGGGGAGGAAAATAGATGCCAGGAGGGAAAGAGCAAAGGCATGATTTAAGGATGCAGCACTGAAGGTGCCAATGGATACAGCTCCTGGAAGAGATGCAGAATTAGGGGGAGTGGCATCCTTGGTCATACTGATGCAATGGAGATTGGTCAGGTGGCGTTACTACACCTATTGCTGATGGTGGTGCTACAGCAAAGTAGGGGGAAGGATTAGATATGACATTTGCAGCTGGTTCCAGTACGTGACGGAGAACTATTCACTGATAGGAGAAATATGATTATCAGTGAAATGTAAAGCCTCATTTCTCTCAGCTTTGTGTCAAGCTCATCATAGTCTTTTATCTCATATACTATAATTTAAAAAAAAACGTATTTTATTACAAACGGGTATAAAAAGTTACAACACATCATAATAATCGCTTACTGTCGCAAGTAGGCTTCAATGAAGTTACTGTGAAAAGCCCCTAGTCGCCACATTCCGGCGCCTGTTCGGGGAGGCTGGTACAGGAATTGAACCCACGCTGCTGGTCTTGTTCAGCACTGCAAGCCAGCTGCTTAGCCCACTGTGCTAAACCAGCTAAACAATTCGGAAAACAGGCTTCCCAACAAATGACTATACAGCTTGTACAAATTTTTCCAGTTTTTCACCCTCCCTTCCCTCCCTGTGACAGAGAACACCTCAAACATGGTCACGAACATCCCCCACCTTGCCTCAAACCCTTCCACTGAACCCCTTAATTTGTATTTTATCTTTTCCAGCCGAAGGAAATAATACAGGTCACCCAGCCAGGCCGCTACCCCTGTTGATGGCCACTCCAATAAGATTCGTCGCCAGGCAATCAGAGAGGCGAAGGCCACGACATCGGCCTTCCTCCTGTCCATGAGCACCGGCTTCTCTGATATACCCAAATATCGCCACCGATGGATCCTGCTCCACCTCTTCCCCCACTGCCCTCGCTAGCGCCGAAAACACTCCTGCCCAGAATCTCTCCAACTTTCCGCAGCCCCTTCATATATTATCATGACTTGGAAGGACATCGCCGTTCCTGCCATACCTAACAACACATCGGAGCACCGATACTAGATGGACTGTAACAGTTCCAGAAGAAGGCTAACGGCCACCTCCTGAAGGATTGATCGGGATGAGCAGCAAATCCTAGCCTTGCCAAGGGCGCTCGCATCCATGAGTGAAGGAACTTTGTGAACCAGGGGGTGCATGTCAGCAGGGGGTGGGGGGGTGGGGTGAAGTTACCCCGCCCATCAAATCAACTTCAGATCATGTCCCCCTCCTCCTCTGAAAGACGTAGCCATTGACTCCCAATCTTATTACAGAAGCTGCCCCTGAATATATGCAGCTGGGTAGTCTTTGCGAGGAGCTCTCAGGTAAACTGGAGGACACCTGCCACGAGCATCCAGAGTGTCCGGGTCTGGAAATGAGCAGGTTGCCTCCAGCTCTGCTGCAGGCATAGGGGTAGCAATGGCTGACATAGTTGTAAACATGGCTGGATGAGAGCATTATGGTTTCTCTGACATGTATGGGTGCATAATAGGTGCCGCTGAATGTTCATGCTCCACCAGAACATCTTCCTTCTTCCATGAAGCCCCCAACATCCTCTTGCACAAGCTCCACCCCTCTTCAAAATGCTAAGCGATGCAGGGTGGAGGATACCATCACTATGTGTGGAAATCCTTAGATGCGTATAACAACGTTCTTCCAGAGTGGCAGGCCACCTGAACCACATTGAGGGACAACACTGAGACTAAGGCTGAGGAGGGACAACACTGAGGCTGAGGCTAAGGAGGGACAACACTGAGGCTGAGGCTAAGGAGGGACAACACTGAGTCTGAGGAGGGTATACAATACTGAGACTGAGGAGGGACAACACTGAGACTGAGGCTAAGGAGGGACAACACTGAGACTGAGACTGGGGAGGGACAACACTGAGACTGAGGAGGGACAACACTGAGACTGAGGGTGAGGAGGGACAAGACTGAGACTGAGGAGGGGCAACACTGAGGCTGAGGAGGGACAAGACTGAGGCTGAGGACGGGCAACACTGAGACTGAGGAGGGGCAACACAGAGACTGAGGAGGGGCAACACTGAGACTGTGGCTGAAGAGGGACAACACAGAGACTGAGGGTGAGGAGGGACAAGACTGAGGGTGAGGAGGGACAACACTGAGACTGAGGGTGAGGAGGGGCAACACTGAGACTGAGGAGGGACTACACTGAGGATGAGGAGGGGCAACACTGAGGGAGAGGAGGGACAACACTGATACTGAGGAGGGACAACACTGAGACTGAGGAGGGACAACACTGAGGGTGAGTGTGAGGAGGGACAACACTGAGGCTGAGGGTGAGGAGGGACAACACTGAGACTGAGGGTGAGGAGGGACAAGACTGAGGGTGAGGAGGGACAACACTGAGACTGAGGGTGAGGAGGGGCAACACTGAGACTGAGGGTGAGGAGGGACAAGACTGAGGCTGAGGAGAGACAACACTGAGACTGAGGGTGAGGAGGGGCAACACTGAGACTGAGGGTGAGGAGGAACAACACTGAGACTGAGGAGGGACAAGACTGAGGCTGAGGAGGGGCAACACTGAGACTGAGGAGGGACAACGCTGAGACTGAGGAGGGACAACACTGAGACTGAGGAGGGGCAACACTGAGGGTGAGGAGGGACAACACTGAGGCTGAGGGTGAGGAGGGACAACAATAAGGCTGAGAGTGAGGAGGGACAACACTGAGACTGAGGAGGGGCAACACTGAGGGTGAGGAGGGGCAACACTGAGTCTGAGGCTGAGGAGGGACAACACTGAGACTGAGGCTGAGGAGGGACAACACTGAGGCTGAGGCTGAGGAGGGACAACACTGAGACTGAGGAGGGGCAACACTGAGACTGAGGCTGAGGAGGGACAACACTGAGACTGAGGAGGGGCAACACTGAGGCTGAGGAGGGGCAACACTGAGGCTGAGGCTGTGGAGGGACAACACTGAGGCTGAGGAGGGACAACGCTGAGACTGAGGAGGGACAACGCTGAGGCTGTGGAGGGACAACGCTGAGACTGAGGAGGGACAACGCTGAGGCTGTGGAGGGACAACGCTGAGACTGAGGAGGGACAACGCTGAGACTGTGGAGGGACAACGCTGAGACTGAGGAGGGACAATGCTGAGACTGAGGAGGGACAACGCTGAGACAGAGGAGGGACAATGCTGAGACTGAGGAGGGTCAACGCTGAGACTGAGGAGGGACAACACTGAGACTGAGGAGAGACAACACTGAGACTGAGGAGGGACAACGCTGAGACTGAGGAGAGACAACGCTGAGACTGAGGAGGGACAACGCTGAGACTGAGGAGGGACAACACTGGGACTGAGGAGAGACAATGCTGTGAATCTGAGAAAGCAGCATAAAAGCAGACTGAAAGAGAAAATAAAACAAAAGTGGAAGTGTGGCAGGTACAGAGACAAAGATAATCAGTCTGAAGTAACAACAACAAACAACAAAGAACAAAGAAATGTACAGCACAGGAACAGGCCCTTCGGCCCTCCAAGCCCGTGCCGACCATGCTGTCCGACTAAACTAAACTAACATTGAGTACAATCTCAGAGGTTCCTTCCCTTTTATCTGACTTTCAGAGGACAAAAGAAGTTACCTTTTCAGAGTTTCACTGTATCAAGAGCTTATGATATGGTAATTCAATTGAATTGGGAGGTTAGCCCTTCGGAGTTCCTCCATACCGGAATGTTATTTCAATTTCTGTTTCAAGAGATATATAGAAGGTGAAACTGTGAAATTGAAAAGGGAAATTAAGAAAGTAAAGTGAATATAAAAAGATGTTGGCAAGTAAGATCAAGATAAACCTAAAGATGTTTTAGAAATACATGGACTAAGATGATAAATAAGGAAGGAATAGAGCTGATAAGAGACAAAAATGTGTCAAGTTGGAAGGCGTGGGAATGGTCTTCAAAGAGTACTTTCTGTTTCTCCTCCCCAAAGAGCAGGGTAATGCAGAGTTAACAATCGGGAGGAGTGTGAAATATTGGATGGGATAAACAGTGATAAAGTAAGTGGTTTAGCATATTTGAAAGCAGATAAATCGCCAGGCTCTAATGAAATGTTTCTCTGGTTGCTCAGGGAGGACAAAATGGGGACTGACCATAATTTTCCAATGCGGCACCTTGGAACTGCTGACATTGCATCATTGTGTAAACAGGAAGGAAAAGATGTCCCAAGTATTTATACGTCAATAAACCTAACCTTGGTGGTGAAGAATGATTGGAAGACTTCTGATTGACAGTACAAATTGTTATTTAGAAATTCACGTATTAATCAAGGACGATCATCGTGGATTAAAAAAAATATATATATTCGTTCATGGGATGTGGGGATGGCTGACATTGGCCAGCATTTACTGCCCTTGAAAAGCTGGTGGTGTGTTTTCTTGGCCCGTTGAGGAAAACAGAGGAACCTTGAAGTGCATGTCCACAGATCCCGGAAGCGAGCAGGAACGGTGGATGAATGGTTAAGAAGGCGCACGGGATATTTTCCTCTATTAGTCGGGCAAGTTGGGCATGGCGTGGTCAGCCATGATCCTATCAGAGTTTGGCTGTATCAGAAGGTTATCCTGTCAGAGTTTCACCGTGTCAGGAAGTTACCTCATCAGTTTTACTGGTTCAGGAGGTTGTGCTATCAGAGTTTCACTGAATATCTGGAGCATTCTTCAGGAACGCCCACGATGATTGGAATTTCAATGAGGAAACTTGTTACGGTGGATGATCTGCGCATTTTGAATGATTCTGTGGTGGTCCCCACTCAGTGAATTGTGGACAGCCTCTGATTTGAAATTGACTGAAAAGTGGAAAACTAGAGACAAAAAGGCCTAAATAACAAAGGGAATCTCAAAGAGGCTGCTCCACAGTGACTGGAGGAAGTTTCACTCTTTCGGTGCACCAAGAGATTCATTTTTATCAGGTTGCTGAGTAGCTACTTCGAAGGGACAGGTTGATGAATGTTAAAAGCAGTGGGTTCACAGTAAGTTCAGCCTTGCTTTATTCTCAACTCAATTCATGGAGTGAGTCATTCATACAGTCTCTTCCACAATGAAGGAGGTGGCTGGCTCACGGATTTAACAGCATATTAATCGGGAATAGAACATCTGCAGGAAACTTTGGCCGGGACTTTGGCACCCGCGTTTGCTGCGGGCGCTAATGGCAACAAGGGTGCACATTCCTGCGAGAGATCCAAACCAAGAATCTCGGGACACGATTGTCCCCACCCCGCACCATTGACGGAATGAGGTTCCAGCCGAGGAAGGTCGGGAGCCTCTTTCTGAATACATTCACATATAATTATAGGGCTTCCCTGCTGTATCGTTTCCCCCCCACGTTGGGATCTCGTCATCACTTCAGCGAGGTTAACAACAGGATTTTTGAAAACAGGAACCAGGCAAAGGCAACCCAGCGAGGCTGCACAGGTTAGGTACAACCCCTGGAGGTAGAGGGACATGCCCAGGAGCCCCTGGCACACCACCCTAGAGAACAGGGCCGGGGTGGGGGAGGAGAGCCTCTCTGGGGAGGGAGTGGGGTTTCCCATGTGCATGTGGAGGGGGGGGGGGGCGGTTTCCATGTGCATTGGGGGAGGTTCCTCTTTTTACCAGGGAAGGGTGCTCCAATCTCTGGAAACACGGCAATGCTGGCTTTTTCAGGCCCCTCCACGCAAGTGTGATGGTGTGGGACACGTCTCCAGGATTTATTTCTTCTAAGCGTAGGACAATATGGTGAGAAAAGCCGGCTGTGTGCGCCAAAGTATGTATGTTGTGTCTTTCTGTACGTCTGTACATATTTGTGTGTGTACAGGTGTATTTGTTGGTATCTGTAGGTTGATTTTTCTGTGCTGCACTGGTAACATCCTTCTGTCTCGTAGGATAATGATTTGTGCCGTGCTGGTCAACTGTGTTAATTTTAAAAATATGTTTCAATTCATTTACAGCATGTCAGCATCACTGGTCAGACCAGCATTTATTGCCCATCCCTAGTTGCCCTTCAGGAGGTGGTGGTAAACTGCCTTCTTGAACCTCTGCAGTCCACTGAGCTATTCGGGAGGGAGGTCCAGGATTTTGACCCAGCGACAGTGAAGGAACGGCGATATATTTCCAAGTCAGGGTGGTGAGTGACTTGGAGGGGAACCTCCAGGTGGTGGGGTTCCCAGGTATCTGCTGGTCTTGTCCTTCTAGACGGTAGATATTGTGGGTTTGGATGGTGCTGCCTAAGGAAACTTGGCAAGTTATTGCAGTGTACACGCATCCAGGCAAGTGGGGAGTATTCCATTACACTCCTGACCTGTGCCTTGTAGATGGTGGACATGCTTTGGGGGGTGAGGAGGTCAGTTACTTGCATAGGATTGACTGGCACTTGTGTGGTGCAAATGTAATTTGTCACTTGTCAGTCCAAGCCTGGATATTGTCCAGGTCTTGCTGCATTTGGACACGGAATGCTTTGTTATCTGAGGAGTCGCGAATGGTGCTGAACATTGTGCAGTCATCCGCAAACATCCCCACTTCTGACCTTATGATGGATGGGAGGTCATTGATGAAGTTGCTGAAGATGGTTGGGCCTAGGACACTACCCTGAGGAACTCCTGCAGTGATATCCTGGAGCTGAGATGATTGAGTTCCAATCACCACAACCATCTTCCTCTGAGCCGGGTTAGGTGCACTGGCCAGACTAAAAGAATTTCTCCTTAGTGTCCAGGAATGTGCACGTTAGGTACGGCTATGGGCATTGGGTGCGGGAGTGGGTTAGGTACAGTGTTCTTTCAGAGGGTTTGTGCATTGGGTGCGGGAGTGGGTTAGGTACAGTGTTCTTTCAGAGGGTTGGTGCAGACTCGATGGGCCAAATGGTTTCCTTCTGCACTGTAGGGATTCTATGGGACGCAACTAGGCAATATTCCACATTGCCGGGAAGATACCAGTGTTGTAGCTGTACTGAACCAGCTTGGCTAGGGGTGCGGCAAGTTCTGGAGCACAAGTCTTCAGTACTATTGCCGGAATAGTGTCAGGACCCATATCCTTTGCAATATCCAGTGCCTTCAGCCGTTTCTTGATATAATGTGGAATGAATCGAATTGGCTGGAGACTGACATCTGTGATGCTGGGGACCTCCAGAGGAGACCGAGATGGATCACCCACTCGGCACTTCTGGCTGAAGATTGTTGCGGATGCCTCAGCCTTGTTTTTTGCACTGATGTGCTGGGCTCGTCCATCATTGAGGATGGGGATATTTGTGGAGCCTCCTCCTCCAGTGAGGTGTTCAATTGTCCACCACCACTCACGGCTGGATGTGGCAGGACTGCAGAGCTTAGATCTGATGTGTTCGTTGTGGAATCACTTAGCTCTGTCTATTACTTGCTGCTTATGCTGTTTGGCTCACAAGTAGCCCTGTGTTGTAGCTTCACCAGGTCAACACCTCATTTTTCGGTATGCCTCATGTTGCTCCTGGCATGCTCTCCTACACTCTTCATTGAACCAGGGTCGATCCCCTGGTTTGGTGGTAATGGGAGAGTGGGGGATATGCTGGACCATGAGGTTGCAGATTGTGGCTGAGTACAATCCTGCTGCTGCTGATGGGCCACAGCGCCTCATGGCTGCCCAGTCTTGAGTTGCTAGATCTGTTCGAAGTCTATCCCATTTAGCACGCTGGTGGTGCCACATAACACGATGGAGGGTATCCTCAATGTGAAGGCGGGACTTTGTCTCCACAAAGACTGTGCGGTGGTCACTTCCTAGTGCAGTCCCAGTCTAGCAGCTACGTCCTTTAGGACTTGGCCAGCTCGGTCTGTGGTGGTTCTGCCGAGCTGGCCACTACTGATGGTGGCCGGTGTGTGGTAATCAGCAGGAGTTTCCTTGCCCATGTTTAACCTGAAGCCACAAGACTTCATGGGGCCCAGAGTCAATGTTGAGGACTCCAGGGCAACTCCCTCCTGACTGTATACCACTGTGCTGCCACCTCTGCTGGATCCGTCCTGCCAGACAGGACATGCCCAGGAATGGTGGTGGTGGTGTCTGGGACATAGTCATACTCGCAGAATCATACCTTACAGACAATCTCAGGCTGTTCCTTGATTAGTTTGAGAGACAGTTCTCCCAACTTTGGCACAAGCCCCCAGGTGTTAGTCAGGAGGACTTTGCAGGGTCGGCAGGGCTGGGTTTGTCGTCGTCGTCTCCGGAGCCTGGTTCAATGTTCGGTGGTCGGTCCGGTTTCATTCCTTTTTCGTGTTTTTGTAGCAGTTGAATAAAACTAAATGGCTTCAGAGGGCAATTAAGAGTCAACCACATTGCTGTGGGTCAGGAGTCACATGTAGGCCAGACCAGGTAAGGATGGCAGATTTCCTTCACAAAAGGACAGTAGTGAAATTGACAATCGACAATGGTTTCATGGTCATCATTAGACTTTTAATTCCAGATATGTTGTCGAGTTTAAATTCCACCACCTGCCGTGGTGGGATTCGAACCGGGGTTCCCCGATCATTACGGTGCGTCCCTGGTTTACCAGCCCAGCGACAGTACCGTTATGCCACCGCCTCCCCTGTGTTAAGCATCATTTGGTGTGGCTCTGGCGTGGCACTTTCTGCTACATTTGTTGGAGAGGGAGACAGTGGGCTGAGAAGGTGTTTCCCTCTGGGACAACTGAGCTGTTGTTTCTCCTGGTGTCTTCCAATACCTTCCAAACAGTCAACCTGCCGAGATCTCGGCCGTCACTACCTGTCTCCCAGTCGTCAGTGTCAATGTCCACCATGCTTATAACTCTCTCGCAGGGGTCCTTGTGGAGGAGGTAGCGATGTCCAGAATGTCGTGATCAGTGGCCAGTTCACTGTACAGAAAGTCCTTGGACATACCATCCATCTGATGGAAGTGGCTGAGGTAGTGCAGACTTAACAGTGAGTGTATGTTTGCAGGATGAGTTGAAATGAAATGAAAATCGCTTATTGTCACAAGTAGGCTTCAAATGAAGTTACTGTGAAAAGCCCCTAGTCGCCACATTCACATTCCGGTGCCTGTTCAGGGAGGCTGGTACGGGAATTGAACCCGCGTTGCTGGCCTTGTTCTGCTTTACAAGCCAGCTGTTTAGCCCACTGTGCCTCTGTCCCTTTGTGTAGCCCACTGTGCCTTTGGTGACTTTGTCCTGGCAGGAATTGTGTGTATGTGTTTTGTATGTCATTGTGCACATGTCTATTTATTTATGTGTGTATATGTGCACATGCATATCGGTGTGCATATATGCATCTATATGTGTATATATCTTTGCGTTTATATATGTGTGTGTATATATACATGCATGAGTCTGTGTATATGTATATGTGTGAGTGCATTTGTGTGTGCGCACTTACAGCGTGCCTCGAATGAGGATGAATCGTGCCATGTTATTGCGTGTTATTGCGTGTTATTGCGTGCTGGTGGATGAATCAGCACCCAGGGTCCGTGCTGGGCAGGAGGCTGCAGCAGTTCAGCAGCCAGGGTCCGTGCGGGGCAGGAGGGTGCAGCAGTTCAGCACTCAGGGTCCGTGCGGGGCAGGAGGGTGCAGCAGTTCAGCACTCAGGGTCCGTGCGGGGCAGGAGGGTGCAGCAGTTCAGCACCCAGGGTCCGTGCGGGGCAGTAGGCTGCAGCAGTTCAGCACTCAGGGTCCGTGCGGAGCAGGAGGGTGCAGCAGTTCAGCACTCAGGGTCCGTGCGGAGCAGAAGGGTGCAGCAGTTCAGCACTCAGGGTCCGTGCGGGGCAGGAGGGTGCAGCAGTTCAGCATCCAGGGTCCGTGCAGGGCAGGAGGGTGCAGCAGTTCAGCACTCAGGGTCTGTGCAGGGCAGGAGGGTGCAGCAGTTCAGCACCCAGGGTCCGCGCAGGGCAGGAGGGTGCAGCAGTTCAGCACTCAGGGTCCGTGCGGGGCAGGAGGCTGCAGCAGTTCAGCACCCAGGGTCCGTGCAGGGCAGGAGGGTGCAGCAGTTCAGCACTCAGGGTCCGTGCAGGGCAGGAGGGTGCAGCAATTCAGCACTCAGGGTCCGTGCGGGGCAGGAGGGTGCAGCAGTTCAGCACCCAGGGTCCGTGCGGGGCAGGAGGCTGCAGCAGTTCAGCACTCAGGGTCCGTGCAGGGCAGGAGGGTGCAGCAGTTCAGCACCCAGGGTCTGTGCGGGGCAGGAGGGTGCAGCAGTTCAGCACTCAGGGTCCGTGCGGGGCAGGAGGGTGCAGCAGTTCAGCAGTCAGGGTCCGTGCGGGGCAGGAGGGTGCAGCAGTTCAGCACTCAGGGTCCGTGCGGGGCAGGAGGGTGCAGCAGTTCAGCACTCAGGGTCCGTGCGGGGCAGGAGGGTGCAGCAGTTCAGCACTCAGGGTCCGTGCGGGGCAGGAGTGTGCAGCAGTTCAGCACTCAGGGTCCGTGCGGGGCAGGAGGGTGCAGCAGTTCAGCACTCAGGGTCCGTGCGGGGCAGGAGACTGCAGCAGTTCAGCACCCAGGGTCCGTGCGGGGCAGGAGGGTGCAGCAGTTCAGCACCCAGGGTCCGTGCGGGGCAGGAGGGTGCAGCAGTTCAGCACTCAGGGTCCGTGCGGAGCAGCAGGGTGCAGCAGTTCAGCACCCAGGGTCCGTGCGGGGCAGGAGGGTGCAGCAGTTCAGCACTCAGGGTCCGTGCGGGGCAGGAGGCTGCAGCAGTTCAGCACCCAGGGTCTATGCGGGACAGGAGGGTGCAGCAGTTCAGCACCCAGGGTCCGTGCGGGGCAGGAGGCTGCATCGGTAATAAAGAGACTCACATAGGACAAGTCAAACACACACAGCAGTAATAGTTTTGCATCTGGTGCCTCAGACTGAAACGCTGTCGAAGAAGAACGAGCCTCTCCCTCCAGAGGGGCTAATTTGGACAGATGTAGAAAGTGTGTGACAGACAGTGCATTCGCCTGCATGCTGACTGTCCATCTCCATTGAAGGAACTGCAATAGGCCTGCTTGGAAATTCCTCACGTACTCTATTCCAAGCGAATGAACCGTCAGGATTTGATTCATTTCCCTTCCTCCCACACAGTTTGAGATTTCACATTCTGTGAGTGCTTGCAAATATGTCCAGTTTATATTCACGGCTGCTATTGCCGATGGCCCCACTCTCAGTTGTTTAATCACATCCTTTCTTGAAGGTGGAACATTGGATGGGACGCAGAGGGAGCTTTACTTTACATCTGATCCATGCTGTTCCTGTCCTGGGAGCATTGGCTGGGTCATTGGAAAAATAATTTGACTCCTATCTGGATGTTGAAAGTGGATGCCTGAGAAAGAAACTTCTCTTTCTCAGTAACAACAGGTCTCAGCCTGAGGAATGCAAAATGTATTTTTTTGGGGGGAAAAAGAACAATTGTGCGGTTGGGCAGCAGAGGGCAGCATTGTCTACAATTTCAGCCACCAGAGAGCATTCAATCTGAGCTGCAGTGACGAGAAGCCTTTGCTGGCCACATGTGGCAGCTGTTCCAGTCAGACTCCTAATGGAAAATGAATGTGCTAACTAGTGATTTGCAGAGAGAATGAGCCAGAAAGCCAGTTCAGTCTGTTTCAATCCACTTGGCCCATGTCCCATCGAAAGGCTTCCACAAGAAGAATCTGAAGCGGTAATGTTTGGCAATTATGGTGTATTTTGATGAAGAATGCTGAGAACCTACATTCCACCCCCCCCCGCCCCCCAACCAGGACATGGGGAACATCCCCCGCCCCATGGAGCTCCCCAGAGGAAGCCTGTAGTGATCTGTACATCTGCACATACACCGGGGACTACAGACAGATGTGACAGCCACAGCACCACTAGAGGGCAGCATCAGAGCCGGGTATAAAGGGTCCAGCCCCAGGGAGGATCGGCCTCTTTCAGAAGCACAGGGCTAGTGAGCAGCAGCAGCAGCAGACAGAGACAGCTCAGCATAGGCCCCTTACCTTAGCTTCACTGGTCATATCTCTTGACTGTATTGCATCTAGTTAAGCTCTGGAAACAGAACAAACCTACTGAATAAAGTATTTGTGTTAACTGGAAGTCTACAATCTTTATTCAGACTTAGAGAATAACATAAAGCCCTCCCAGGCAGTGCCCAGGCATGTCCCCCTCTACCCGGAGCCTGAACATACCTGTGGCCCTGGGCCTGTCCCCTTGACTGATTCACATTGCTCCAGACCTGTTGTAAAGGGGGGAAATCTCAATGTGGGGGGGATGGTACAGTGTGAAAGAAAGCCCGCTAATGATATTAACATGTATTTAAATAAAATTCCCAACCAGGACCTCATTACGCCAGTGGCAGGGGGCAGGGGTGATCACGTTCCGAGATCTCACCGGCGAGAATCGCATCTCTGGCCTCTCATGGAAGTTTGCGACACTTTGCCAATTGCATCCAGGGCAAACACCGGCACAAACTCCTGGCAAACGAGACAGAGAGAGATGCGCAGATAGAGATTTAGAGAGACAGAGAGAGATGCGCAGATAGAGATTTAGAGAGACAGAGAGAGAGAGAGATATATAGACAGAGACAGAAATGGGTGGATACGCAGGAAGAGACAGATTTACAGTCAGGCAGAGGAAACCTACACACGCGCCACCTACACCCATCTACAACACACACTTCCCCACACACACTTACCCCCAACACACACTTATCCCCAACACACACTTACCCCCAACACACACTTACCCCCAACACACACCTCCCCACACACACTTACCCCCAACACACACTTACCCCCAACACACACTTACCCCCAACACACACTTACCCCCAACACACACCTCCCCACACACACTTACCCCCAACACACACCTCCCCACACACACTTACCCCCAACACACACTTACCCCTAACACACACCTCCCCACACACACACCCACACCTCCCCCCCACACACGCTCCCACACCCATCTACAACACACACAGCTTCCACACACACTTACCCCCAACACACACTTACCCCCAACACACACCTCCCCACACACACACCCACACCTCCCCCATACACACACCCACACCTCCCCACACACACACCCACACCTCCCCACACACACACCCACACCTCCCACACATGTACCTACACCCATCTACAACACATACAGCTTCCACACACACTTACCCCCAACACACACCTCCCCACACACACACCCACACCTCCCCCACACACACACCCACACCTCCCTCCCACACACATGCTCCCACACCCATCTACAACACACACATCTCCCACACCCACCCTCCACACATCCACACACACATCCACCCCCCCACACCCACACACACTGCCACACACACTTACTCCGACACACACCCGACACACACCTCCCCCACACACACCCACACCTCCCCACACACACCACACACACCCTACACACACACATCCACCCCCCAACCCCTCCCCCCCACATACACACATGCCCTACGTACACACACCCTACACACACCTCCCCCCCCCCCACACCTCCCCCACACCCAACACACACAACTCCCCCACACCCAACACACACACCTCCCCCACCCACCCTACACACACATCCCCCCTCCCCCCCCACGCACACACGCACAGACATATGGACAGTAAGAGACAGAGAGATTCTGATCAATGGACAGACACACAGGACATGAACAATATGATTAGGTTCAGAGGTCAAGTGATTATGGAACTGTATGAGTAACTGAGAGGTTGTGACCTCAATAGATTGTAACTAATGTACTAGCCCCTGAAAATTGGCCAACAAAGCTGCTGGGTTCTTGAAAACCTCAACCGGTTTTCCAATATTCTTTGGGGAAGTGAATCCCTATTTGGTCCAGCCTCCATGGGACTCCAGTTCCCCACCAGATGGCTAATTCTTAACTCTCAGGCTATGCAGGAACTTTGGCAATTCTAAGAACAAATTTAAAAGATGGGGAGAAAACAGATGAATCGCGATTCGGGCGAGATTTAACAGGAAAAAAATAAAGTCCTGTATCGGGCCTGTGTGGTGGGGTATTTTGCGGCGCCTGCTATCAAACGGGACTGGTTTATTTTGGCCTCGGTGATGAACACCCGCAGAGGCCGTACTTACCTTAATTTCCTGCACTGCCAAGCTCAGCTCGTCAGGAAGAGATTGGGGCGACATTTAAAAATGCCGCTCTGATCTCCGACCCCCCACCCGACCGCGGCCTCTGGATCCCCCATAGTACCTGTTAGGGAGTCCTCTAGCGCCCCCCCCGCCCTCACCCCACCTCTTAAGGATAGGGCACCCCAGACCCAATCCCTGGCAGTGCCAACCTGGCACCTGGGCACCTTCGCACTGCCAGCCTGACACCCTGGTACTTCCCCTGACACCCTAGTAGTGCCACCCAGGCCAGGGTGGCAGTGCCAAGGTGCCAGTGGGAAAGCCAGGGTACCACGCTGCCCAGAGCCTGACCACCAGGGGACCTCCAGTGGCCTGGGAGAGCCCCCCAGGTGCCATTACACCTGGTCCACATTGTGACATTATCATAAATGTAAGAACTGCAAGGGTTAATGAAATGTCTAAAGCAACCACTGGAGGGAGCTAGATGTACAAGTATATAAGACATTGTGCTGAACCTTGTGGAGGAGAGAAGAGAAGGAGATAGCTAGAGTACAGACTGAAGGAAAGATAGTGTGAGTGAGAGAGATCAGTGGTAGATGAGTGTAGATTATACGTTAATTATCAACTGTGTATTACGTAGGAGTAAGTGTCGAATCCAATTAAGTAGTGTTAATAAATTTAGAGCTTTGTTCAATTTAAAAGCTATTTTGTGGTCTTTGTGAATACTCCGCCAACCATCCTGAATTTAGCAATGCAAAGAACACCGCACACATTTGTGTGGACCAGTGCTGAACAGCGCCATCAGGAGGTCTCCCGGGCATGGGCACTCAATGCCAGGCCTTGGGAGAGTCCGTCCGGCGTAGACATATTTAAGTAGGCCTAACTGCTAACTAAAAATATGCAAATCTGGATCCGGCCCAGTGAGGTGAGATCCAGATCATAACGTCTCGCGAGATCTCATTGTATCTCACGAAGCGTCCCGAGCATCGCAAATCTCGCAAGACTTAACGGCCTCATCATGTCCAGAACCAGGCCCAGAAGGAGGCCATGAAAGAGATGGAAAGTCAGACAGACACAGGACAGAATTTTAACCCATTTAAGCAAAGTTAAAATTGGGGCCATAGAGAGGGAGAAAACATAAGAGAGGGAGAATCCGTGTGCGAGAGAGAGAGAGAGAGACCTGCTTATACTTATGCCTTTGACAGAATAAAATGTCCCAAGGCTGTTCAGGAGGTGAGCAGAGAACATAAATAGATATCGACACACTCTGTGATATAAGCACACAACAGTACACTGAGGGACATGTTGATTGGTAGCCACACACACGCACTCACAGCAAGTATGAAGGAACCACCTTCATATTTTAGCTTTGATCTGAGACCTGCACAGGCAAACACTATTAAACTTCCAAGAAATAAACTACTGAAACAAAGTGGGATATGGTGAGGGGTGGGTTGGGGGGGGGGGGGGGGTGGCGAGATGGACCATTGCTTCTATAGGGGAGGGGGGTTAATCTGGAAGCAATGTAACTTGGGAATTCCCCAAGAACACTGTGTGGAACTTCACCCCTTCCCGGAGATTGCTGACTAAAACCATTTATTACTATCCTGTGGGCAAGTGGAAATGGCCAAGGCCCCTAATGAAGGACACCCACCAGGGAGTGGTAAATGTGGAAGGGAAGGTGAGGTTAAGCAGTTGATTAGGAGATCCCCATGCTTGATCGTTAAAAGCTTAAAGATTCTGGTAAAAGGAGAATGAAGGAGGCAGAAACGAAAGAGAAAATGCTGGAAAATCTCAGCAGGTCTGGCAGCATCTGTCGGGAGAGAAAAGAGCTAACGTTTCGAGTCCGATGACTCTTTGTCAAAGCTAACAGACCGAGAAAGTGGGAAATATTTATACTGTGGAGTGAGAATGAAAGATGAGAAATAGCCACAGAAACCCAGGGAAACCGGGTGCTAATGGCCACAGAAACTCAGCCATACACATACTCCTCATCTCTCAAACCCAGCTGCCTATCCTCACGCCATGTCCCTCAATGCCACTTACTATGACCTTTTCTTTTCATTGGGTCCGTGGCACTCTCTCCCCACTGGGACATGATGGGATTAGCAATCCTGAGATCTGTATTTTCAGTTTAAGTCACTAACTTTCACTTAAATCCAATTTGTTATGGGGGAAAGAGAAATCCCCCTCCCAAGAACAGTCTATAAACACTGGTCCCCTGAACTGAGTGATTATAGTCTTAATACCAATCTCAATATCAACTTTAATCCCACATTGTAACACTGGTCTCTCTCACTGCTGGGCCACAATTCCAGACTCAGGGATGAGGAGGAATTTCTTGTCTCAGAGGGTAGTGAATCTGTGGAATTCTTCACCGCAGCGAGCTGCAGAGGCTGGATTGTAAAGTATGTCCAAGACTGAGGTAGACGGATATTTAATGAGTGAGGGACTCCAGGAGTATGGGGATAAGGTGGGGAAGTGGAGTTGAAGATTGTATCAGATCAGCCATGATCTCATTGAATGGCGGAGCGGACACCATGGGCCAAGTGGCCTATTTCTGCTCGTGCACCTTATGGTCCGTTGTATTACCAATCCCAAAGCCAGTCTCAGTTCCAACTTAATCCCATTCATTTTTAAAAATAAATTTAGAGTACCCAATTCATTTTTTCCAATTAAGGGGCAATTTTAGCGAGGCCAATCCACCTAGCCTGCACATTTTTGGGTTGTGGGGGCGAAACCCACGCAAACACGGGGAGAATGTGCAAACTCCACACGGACAGTGACCCAGAGCCGGGATTGAACCTGGGACCTCGGCGCCGTGAGGCAGCAGTGCTACTCACTGCGCTGCCCATCAATTCCATTCATGACGACAGAAGCTGCGATGACCAGCACGCGTTACACAGGAAACTCAACCTTGATGCAAATCATCACCGTCTGTCGAGTATCACAACCAACTGCTTGGCATACGCGCAGTAACTCTGCAAGCATTTAGTTTGCATCAGTTTTCATAAACTATACATGGCAAACCTATCTTCGGTACGACACCTTTGAGAAACTAAATTCAGTTTTCTGCTCCTTAAGCAAATCTTTGATTCAGGGTAAAGGAAAAGCAAGAAGCGCTCACTCAGCATCTTCCTCGTTCCCCCTCAATATGTCTCGATGTTCACAGCAATGGCTGGTGTATCCCCCCCAGTACGGGTTTCTCCTTTGCTAGCACCGGGTTCCATGCCTTTGGGTTCCGCTTGCTGCTGTAATGGTGAATGCTGATTGCCACAGCTGGTGGCACTCGGCAATATCTTGCGCTGTCACCAATTCAGGGAGAGAAAGGAAGTAATATTTTCTTCAAATTCCTGTCAGACCAAAGACCGGTAAATGAACTGAATGAGACTAATGTGTGAGAAGCGTTGCTTTTGATTACTGGAGCAGATGAGAAGCCTATTCAGTGCTCAATGACCTGGCAGGTGATTTGATTGCTGGAGTCTTCGGCATTCAGAAGAAATACCGCATCCGCAGAAACCTTCTCTTCCCAAATCTCTTCCTGAATTTTGCATTTATCTGGGTGCCGTGCAATGGAACCGTTTCAATCTCAGATATGCTCTTTCTGCCTCAACCTTTCCCAGGACGGGGAACCTTTCCCAGGACGGGGAACCTTTCCCAGGACGGGAACCTTTCCCAGGACGGGGAACCTTTCCCAGGACAGGGAACCTTTCCCAGGACAGGGAACCTTTCCCAGGACGGGGAACCTTTCCCAGGACGGGGAACCTTTCCCAGGACGGGGAACCTTTCCCAGGACAGGGAACCTTTCCCAGGACGGGGAACACCACAGTTTTGATACAGAGCTGAGCTCCCTCTGCACTTTTCCCAGAATATCAGCATTGCTGGCAAACCTAGTTTTCGCTGCCCACCCTCAACTGAACTCGAGAAGGGGATTGTGGGCCTTCTCACTGAACCAGGGGCTGTGGTGATGATGCCCCGGGGCTGTGGTGATGGTGCCCTGGGGACTGTGGCGATGGTGCCCCGGGGACTGTGGTGAGGGTGCCCCGGGGACTGTGGTGATGGTGCCCCGGGGACTGTGGTGATGATGCCCTGGGGGCTGTGGTGATGGTGCCCCGGGGACTGTGGCAATGGTGCCCCGGGGGCTGTGGTGATGGTGCCAGAGGAGCAGTAGTGATGGTGCCCCGGGGACTGTGGTGATGGTGCCCCGGGGACTGTGGTGATGGTGCCAGAGGAGCAGTAGTGATGGTGCCCCGGGGACTGTGGTGATGGTGCCCCGGGGACTGTGGTGATGGTGCCCCGGGGACTGTGGTGATGGTGCCCCGGGGACTGTGGTGATGGTGCCAGAGGAGCAGTAGTGATGGTGCCCCGGGGACTGTGGTGATGATGCCCTGGGGGCTGTGGTGATGGTGCCCCGGGGACTGTGGTGATGGTGCCCCGGGGACTGTGGTGATGATGCCCTGGGGGCTGTGGTGATGGTGCCCCGGGGACTGTGGCAATGGTGCCCCGGGGGCTGTGGTGATGGTGCCAGAGGAGCAGTAGTGATGGTGCCCCGGGGACTGTGGTGATGGTGCCCCGGGGACTGTGGTGATGGTGCCCCGGGGACTGTGGTGATGGTGCCCCGGGGACTGTGGTGATGATGCCCTGGGGGCTGTGGTGATGGTGCCCCGGGGACTGTGGTGATGATGCCCTGGGGGCTGTGGTGATGGTGCCCCGGGGACTGTGGCAATGGTGCCCCGGGGGCTGTGGTGATGGTGCCAGAGGAGCAGTAGTGATGGTGCCCCGGGGACTGTGGTGATGGTGCCCCGGGGACTGTGGTGATGGTGCCCTGGGGACTGTGGTGATGGTGCCCCGGGGGCTGTGGTGATGATGCCCCGGGGACTGTGGTGATGGTGCCTCGGGGACTGTGGTGATGGTGCCCCGGGGACTGTGGTGATGATGCCCCGGGGGCTGTGGTGATGATGCCCCGGGGGCTGTGGCGATGATGCCCCGGGGACTGTGGTGATGGTGCCTCGGGGGCTGTGGCGATGGTGCCCCGGGGGCTGTGGTGATGGTGCCAGAGGAGCAGTAGTGATGGTGCCCCGAGGGCTGTGGTGATGGTGCCCTGGGGACTGTGGTGATGGTGCCCTGGGGACTGTGGTGATGGTGCCCCGGGGGCTGTGGTGATGGTGCCAGAGGAGCAGTAGTGATGGTGCCCCGAGGGCTGTGGTGATGGTGCCCTGGGGACTGTGGTGATGGTGCCTCGGGGGCTGTGGTGATGGTGCCCCGGGGACTGTGGTGATGGTGCCAGAGGAGCAGTAGTGATGGTGCCCCGGGGGCTGTGGTGATGGTGCCCCGGGGACTGTGGAGATGGTGCCCCGAGGGCTGTGGAGATGGTGCCCCGAGGGCTGTGGTGATGGTGCCCCGGGGATTGTGGTGATGGTGTCCCGGGGTCTGTGGTGATGGTGCCTCGGGGGCTGTGGTGATGATGCCCCGGGGACTGTGGTGATGGTGCCCCGGGGACTGTGGTGATGGTGTCCCGAGGACTGTGGCGATGGTGCCCCGGGGACTGTGGTGATGGTGCCCCGGGGACTGTGGTGATGATGCCCCGGGGGCTGTGGTGATGGTGCCTCGGGGGCTGTGGTGATGGTGCCCCGGGGGCTGTGGTGATGGTGCCCCGGGGGCTGTGGTGATGGTGCCCCGGGGGCTGTGGTGATGGTGCCCCGGGGACTGT
Source organism: Scyliorhinus torazame (assembly GCF_047496885.1). Lineage (NCBI taxonomy): Eukaryota > Metazoa > Chordata > Chondrichthyes > Carcharhiniformes > Scyliorhinidae > Scyliorhinus > Scyliorhinus torazame. The sequence continues at coordinate 27,011,019 of NC_092719.1, forward strand.
GGTGATGGTGCCCCGGGGGCTGTGGTGATGGTGCCTCGGGGGCTGTGGTGATGGTGCCCCGGGGACTGTGGTGATGGTGCCCCGGGGGCTGTGGCGATGGTGCCCCGGGGACTGTGGCGATGGTGCCCCGGGGACTGTGGTGATGATGCCCCGGGGACTGTGGTGATGGTGCCCCGGGGGCTGTGGTGATGCTTCCATGATGGGGTTAAGTAAAGAATTCCAGAATTTTGACACAGTAACAATATAAGTTAAATTATGAAGGTGTATGGTTGGAGATGAGCTTGGACTGGATGGCATAACCAAAGCATTACTGTTCTGGTCCCACTCAGTGATAGAGATCAGAGGATGCAGAGAATCTTTGACATAACTCTGGTGGCTAAATTCATTCCCCTCCCTTGCCAGTGACTGGTGGCCCTCGCTCACCATTGTTACCTTACTGAGTCAGGCACCAGAGCAAGAATTCACTACAATCAAGGGATTTTGCCATCTACACTCTTCATCTTGACACGAGGAAGGAAAACATGACAGTGCCTTATCCACCTCTGCCCCATATCTGATCATCCAGGGACCTGTTAACCTTCCCCTGGCCCTTTCATTAAGACGCTGTTGAAACGATTTGTTATCTAATTAATCAAACTCTCAGTTAATAGGTGCACAGTCAGTCAGGCCCATTAGAGCTCATGGACACGTAGGCGCTCCACACAATGTTGGATAATGAAGGACACAGGCATTTGAAATTCTCACTTTAAAAATATGGAAAATATCTAAAAAAAGACTGTCGTTGTGTCTCTTTGTATTCCTTATCTGTGAATTAAAGAAAAAATCTTTCATGGGGTGTGGACTTCGTCAGTATTTGCTGCCCATCCTTAGCTGCCCTTGAACCGAGTGGTTTTGCTGGGCCATTTCAGACGGCATTTGAGAGTCGACCACATTGCTGTGGATCTGGGGTCACATGTAGGCCAGACCGGGTAAGGACGGCAGATTTATTCCCCCGAAGGATTTAATGAACGGGATGGGTTTTCATGACAATCGATTTCAGTTTCACGGTCCCCGATACGGAGACTAGCTTTCAATCACTTTCATTAATGGAATTTAAATGCCACCAGCTTCCATGCTGGGTTTCAACTGGTGTCCCCAACGCATTAGCCTGGGCCTCTGGATTACTCGTCCAATTACATTATACAAACATGGGCAGCACGGTTCTGTTGCTTCACAGCGCAAGGGTCCCAGATTCGATCCCCTGTTTGGGTCACTGTCTGTGCGGAGTCTGCACGTTCTCCCCGTGTCTGCGTGGGTTTCCTCCGGGTGCTCCGGTTTCCTCCCACAAGTCTCAAAAGACGTGCTGTTAGGTGATTTGGACATTATGAATTCTCCCTCTGCGTACCCGAACTGGCGCCAGAATGTGTCGACTAGGGGATTTTCACAGTAACTTCATTGTAGTGTTAATGTAAGCCTACTTGTGGCAATAATAAATATTATTATTATAAAAAACATATGAAGCAGGGGCAGAAGTGGGCCACTCGGCCCCTCGAGCCTGCTCCGCCATTCAACACGATCATGGCTGATCCTAGTCCTACGTTCCCCATCTACCCCCAATAACCAGTGATTCCCTTGCCGAACAAGAATCCATCCATCTCTGTCCAAAAATATTCAATGACCTCACCCCAACTGCCTTCTGGGGCAGAGAGTTCCAAAATCCCACTACCCTCTGAGAGAAAGCATTTCTCCTCATCTCTGTCCTATAAAGACAACTCCTAATTTTAAGCATCCCCTCGTCTGGACTCTGCCACTTTCAAAGTTCACCTCGTCAAGGCCATTCTTAGGACTAGCGCAGCAATGGCTTGGGCTTGAGATAGGGCTTTCCTACAGCAGGCCAAAGTCGCCACATGCACGTCCATACGGCAATCCATGTCCAGCTCTGAGCTGATAGCTAGTGCATGGTCATCATCAAACAGGGAATTGCAAAGTATACCTTTGGAGATCTTGCCTGGAATTGTCTCACCTTGAGAACAGCTTCCCATCCCTGGATATCTGATTTTGATGCCAGGATCACTGTAATGGAGGCACCAGAGAGCATACTGAAGAGGGATGGCGCTCGCGCACAGCCCCGTTTAACTTCATTGGTGACTGGCAATGGGTCAGAAGACTCGCCATCATACAGGACACGTGTGCGCATGTCATCATGGAACTGGTCAACCGTTGGGATGTATTTCTCAGGACAGCCAAATTTCTCCATCACCTCTCAAAGGACCTCAGAGCTGACTGTGCCAAAGGCCTTGACCAGGTTAATAAATGTTGTGTCGAGGTCACGTTCTGTCTGCGGTGCAGGGGAAGGGTAGCACCCCCCACAAGGGGGCACACTGCGCTCGTTGGAGTGCCTCATCCTGTATTGATCCTCACCTTCACCCAGCTCTCAACTGTGGCTCCAGGGATTTATCACTCGACAGCAGTCATGCCTCAGGTGGGCCAAACTGGGTGAGGGGAGCCATGGGGGACTCCTACCCTCAGCGACGTTGCGATTTGTCTATCCTGGCATGCAAATTCTGATTCCGGGGACCTCACTGATGAGACAAATCTAGTAGTGTTTCAGTATGTTTCAAATGGGCCAGCACAGTATTGTGGAACATGTGAAGCCTGAAAATACACAGCTGGTGTCCTGGTTTCCCACTGCGTCGGGATCTATCTCCAATCGTCTGGACTCATCTTCCCACTGGACCGAGATAGGTCAGGAGAAGAGAGTGAGGCTGACAATTCACAACTCTCCCTCGCTATAATCCAAGTCATGTGCAAGTCATGTTCATCATCTTTCTATCATCTGTCACCCATCATCTGCCACATGTCCTGTGGCAGTGGGTGAACAGCACAGGTGTTGATACGTTAGAAGATGTTGCCATGAACTTTGCAAACAGGTAGATCATAGGTACATAGGTATTAGGAGCAGGATTAGGTCATTGAGCCCTTGAGCGTTCTCCGCCATTCGATCAGATCATGGCTGATTTCTCTATGGCTCAGGCCATAGGAGCTTCATTAACTGGAATGAAGGAGAAGTGGACTTCCCAGCTCCCCCGAACCTTTTCAGGACCACACTGTTCATCTCCCTGGTATGAGTAAGGGGTTAGAAAAGGTGCCCTAAACATTGTCTGCTTCACCTACCTGACCAGCAGGCTGCAGCTGGCAGAGATCCCATCAACAGGGTGGTAAGTCAATCTCAAAAAGAAAGTAAAGGTGACACCAAACACCATTGGTGCAATGGAACTTGCGCACCCACATGGCCAACACCACAGCTGACAGAATGGGGGGTGAATTGCCCTCGTCAGTAGAGAGCTATTGAATACAATGTCCAGATCACCACGTCGGGTTAGCTCAAGGAAATCGGTGCATGTTACACATTCTTTTGGAGTAGAAACGAAGACTGGTGCAAATCTGGCACAGGCTTTTCTGCCATGAACCATCTCGTCAGTAAGTTGACCTGCCTTCCCAAGGGTGTTCATGACTGTCTGAATGTGCTTAAACTCCCCCTGCACAGCATCGGTCTGGCAACTCTCGTCAGTGTGTACACCCCGACGATGAACAACCCTGATGAAGTCAAGGTTAAATTCTATGATGACCTTTATTCCTTGGTTGCTACTGTATCAAAGTCAGAAGAGCTAATCATTCCTGGTGACTTCGACACACAGGCAGGTGCAGATTACCAGGAATGGGAAGGGATCATCGGAAAATTGGAGTTGACAGTTGGAACAGTAATGGTCGCCTCTTGCTGAAGATGCTTGCTGAACATGAGCTCTGAATCATCAACATGGTTTTCTGATTCCCTAATCACAATATGACATTTTGGATGTACTCCCATCCTCTGCATTGGCATCTAATGGTCAATGTCACCACCAGGTAGAGGACAGGCAGGATGTGTGTACAATGGAAGCCACGAGCAGCACTGGCTGCTGCCCTGACCATCTTCTTATCATTTCAAATCTAAAACAACAAGATCTCTCTCTTAGTCACCCCAGGGCATGAAGACCCAGAAACATCTCAAGGCTCAAACAGGCGCCCATGAAGGAATCTCTCTGAGAAACTCCCGAGTCGCTTGTGTGCGGTGAAAATGAACATTCACTGCATTGAGGGCGACTGGGTGAGCTTCAGGAATATAGTGAATTCTCAGCTCTGCCTTGGCCCTTCCTCCCGTAATCATCAGGATTGGTTCAATGAAACAACGAGGTAATTGCAAACCTACTGGAAGAGAAACATGGGGTTCGATTTAGTGACCGCATTGCGCCCAGCCCGGATTGGGACGGACCGGGTGAATAGCAGGAGAGGGCAGAGTCGAGATTCACGCCAGACGTGAACCATTTTGCAATTCACCCGGCACGTTCTCGGTGGCAAGTTCCGAAACTCGCCCAGTAATGACAAGGTGGGTGGTGAATGGCTTTGCATCTGTACGGCCTTCAAGCCAAATATTATGGAGACCCATAACAGGGGCAACCACAGTTTCAGCCTGTCTGTGCCACCAAACTCCCCCAGGGCAGAGCCTTTATGCAGCTTCTCTCCTGAAAGGCAATTTCACTCCCTTTGACTGTGAGCAGCCTCTAGCTTCACAGTTGAAGGTTATTTCAAATGAGGAATTAGCCTTGTTAGTTTTGTGAGCACTTCATGCTCTTCAACTCCTCGAAGGCACAGGTGACATGTTTCAGAGGATGATTAGTGCACTGCATGTCCAGCAAACTTTGATGCCTGAACAGTGTACCTGAACCCGAGGAGCGTCAGCACCATAGAGGCAGCTGCCAACATCAAATAATAAAGAACGGGCCTTCACCACTGAGGATCCTCTTGCGGCCAAAGGGTTAGTGTCTGGATGAGCCAAGGGCAGCTGAGCATGGCCTCCCTAATGTTCTTGGCATAGGTCTGAGGTCTAGGGGATCCTGATGTGGCTGGGGGTGAGTGTGCAGTGCAAAGTTTGTCAGCACAACTAGCTCACAGGATGGCACTCTGAGAGAAGGCGGGACAGGTAAGGGTGGGGGAGATTTGGTGGTTTTGGAGGTCACGGGGTGGGAGCCCTAATTGATTGTCAGTCTCTCTCCTTCTCGATATGATGATGATTGTGGGTGTGTATCCCATGGCGGCTGCCCCCGTGGTGCTTGCGGCAGCTGAGGTGGGCAGACGCCGTAGACCGCAGCGGCGACAATGCAAGCTGGAGGCAGCACCCCATGTGCAGAGGTCCGCCACACACCTGGTAGACCTGGCTGCCCATCAGGCTGAGGAGGGAGCCAGAAGGGGAGGGCAGTGACTGCCCAAGGTGTACATGTGTCATTGGTCATCCCATGAGCTGACGGACACCACATGCCGCCGAAGACTCCATCTCAGCAGAAATGGAGTGGCACATCGTCGTGGATATGACACTCCATGCATGAGGAAGATACCTGTTCCCGGTGGCCGTCAAGGTCACTGCAACCTTCAATTTCTATGCCACTGGTTCATTCCAGGGCTCAAGTGGGGAGCTGTGTGGCATTTCCAAAATTTCTGCCCACAGGTGCATCTGGAAGGTGACAAATACTCTCTACCAGGGCATCTGACTATACCAACTTCGAATTGGGCCAGGCTCAACCAGGTGCCCTGACTGCAGGATTCGCTGCCATCACCATTATGCCCCAGGTCCAGGGGGCAATCGATGGCATGCATGCCACCCTGCGCGCACTGAGGCATCAGGGACACCCTGATATTCGGAGGAAGGGGTTCCACTTCCTGAATATTCAGATCGTGCGTAACCACCACCTCAGAATCATGCACACGTGTGCCCACCATCCTGGGAGCTAGCATGACAACTGCATACAGCTGCATTTGGACATCTTCAGTGTCTCCAGGACCATCTCAGGATGACGGATTGACTCATGGGGGACAAGGGATACCCGCTGAGGACATGGCTGATGACGCCAGTGCGAGGCAGAGAGCCAATACAATGGGGCCCACGTTGCAACCCGTGCTGTCGTTGAGTGGTGCACCAGGCTGCTGAAAATGCAGTCCCTCTGCCCAGACCGCTCTGGCGGGGTTCTACCATACACCCCCACAGAGGGTCTCCTGCTTTGTGGTGGTCTGCTGTGTCCTCCACATCAGCGGGGCGACATGCTGGAGGAGGAGAAGGCGGACCACGAGGGTCTGGAGGACAAACCCAAGGAAGAGCGGGACGACGGAGAACAGGCCACAGAGAGGATCCGCAGTGCGGGGAGACCCAGGGAGGCCCTCACCATCTCCAGATTCTCCCAGGATGAACTGTGTCCGTCTGCTCAACACCCCCTCCCCCGCTCCCCTATTTCCTTCCCCTCCCCATAATCTCCCTTTCCACAACCCTCTCCCCGGCCACTGTGTTCCCGCACCCAAGGCTCTGTGCAACATCCAGGGTGATGGGCCTATGTCGACAATGTCAGCGGATCATTGTGCAAGGCAGGAGAGTGATGATAACTCACTGTGGGGCAAGCTCTGGTGCTCTATTTATTATGGACTACGTTCTCCTGCGGGGACAAAGAGAGAGCTTTGTGAGCCGCACGCTTGATGGGTTGGGGCGTCTGTCTATAGCAGGTGGCATTTGTGGGCACTGCACCTGGGCATGAAGGGCCAGTGAGTGCCGGGGGATCTGAGGAACATGCTTGAAGATTGGATGTGGGGAGGGGGGCGATGGTGTTTGAGAATTTGAGGGATGGCAGGCGGAACTGATGCCAGGAGAGAGGTGGTAACTTACCCTTGCAGCTCGTTGGAGGTCATTAGTCTTCTTCCAACATTGGACGGCAGTCCTCCTAGTCATGCTGCCCATGCTGACAGCTGCTGCCACTGCCTCCCAGGTGGAATTGCTGATCCTGCTGCTCGTCCCCTGACCCCCTCGGGGAACAGGGTGCCCCACCTCTCATCCACAGTGTCGAGAAGCCTTGAGAGTTTGCCATCCCCAAAGCGAGGAGCAGGTGTGCGTGCTGCCATGTTTGTGTGTTGACTGGGAGTGAGTGGTGAGGGGGCGTTTAAAAGCAGCTCCCTCTTGTTAGCGGTGAGCAGATGAGCCGCGAATCGGGTGATTCTGACGACGAGGGAGCCAGTAATGTCGAGATTCTCATTTTTGGTACAGGTGCTATTGAGTATGGGTCGTGTTCCAGCCAACGCAGCCGTCGCGAAACTCCCCGCCGAATGCGCCCAAAATCGGACTTTAACTTTAGTCCGGTGAATCGTGGCCATAATCTCTACAGGATTTAGCTCAAAGAGAAGTCGTCATTATCCAAGAATGATGCCAACTGAATCATCCGCACGACTATCCAAGGTAAGCTCTGAGCGAGATACAAGTTACTTGGCTGAATTAGAGAGCAGACGACCCTCAGTGATATGCAGACCACAAAGACTGGAAGAGTTGCTGTGCTGCTCTGAAATCTGTACATCGGTCCCAGTCTATTGGTTTATCACCAATCCTCAGTGTCAATGGGTCAATACAGCTCACAACAAAAATCCCAAATTCTAGAAAGATGGGCAGAGCACGTGAACAACATCTTCAAACCTTTATCCAGCAATTGAGAAGCAATCAACAGGCTGCCACAGGCTGAGATCAACTGCTCTCTTGATGATCCTCCCCTGCTGTTAGAAGTGATGAACGCAATCAATTTCCTATCTCGTGGCAAAGCTACAGAAGCTAATGTTATCCCAGTGAAGATCTACAAGGCTGTAGGTCAAACCCTGGTCAAGAAACTCACTGAACATTTTCAGTTTATGTGGGAGCTAGCAACCAGCATACAAAAATGCTTCCATTGTCCATCTGTACAAGTGGAAACAAACTTACTCACCTTGCGACAATCACAGAAGAATCTTACTCCTCTCCAAAACTGGCAAAAGTCTTCACCAGTATCAACATCACAACCAAGATCTGCTACCAGAGAGTCAGCGTGATTTCAGAAAAGGGTCAAGGAACCACTGATATAGTAGCTGTGGTTACAAAGCTCCAGAAGAAATATCTGTCTTATCCTATTGGTGACCCTCCTCTCTGCGTGCCTGTTTTGATGTCTCTTCCCCTGTCCCCCATCATTTGTTCAGTATCCTCCTCTCTGTCCGTCACTCCTTATTTTTGTCTCTCCATCTTAATTATCTATTTTTGCTCCCTCGCTCCCTCCCTCCCTCACTCACTCACTCAGACTGCAGAGGGGGCAATTACATAGAAAGTAACAGAATAAATAGGAGCAGGAGGAGGCCATTCGGCCCCTCGAGTCTGCTCCGCCATTCATTATGATCATGGCTGATCATCCAACTCAATAGCCTAATCCTGCTTTTCCCCCATATCCTTTGATCCCCTTTGCCCTAAGTGCGATATCTAACTGCTTCTTGAAACCATACAATGTTTTGGATTCAACCACTTCCTATAGTAATGATTTCCACAGGCTCACCATTCGCTGGGCGAAGACATTTCTCCTCATCTCTGTCCTAATTGGCCTACTCCGTATCCCCAGACTGTTCTGGACAAACCCGCCATAGGGAATATCCTTCCTGCATCCACCCTGTCTAGTCCTGTTATAATTTTATAGGTTTGTATGAGATGCCCCCTAATTCTTCTGAACTCCAGCGACTACAGTCCTAACCAATTCAATCTCTCCTCATACGTCAGTCCTGCCATCCCAAGAATCAGTCTGGTAAACCTTCGCTGCACTCCCTCTACAGCAAGGAGACCAAAACTGCACACAATATTCCAGGTGTGGCCTCACTAAGGCCCTGTATAATTGCAGCAAGACGTCCCTGCTCCTGTACTCCAATCTTCTTGCAACGAAGGCCAACATACCATTTGCCTTCATCACCGCCTGCTGTACTTGCGCGCTTACCTTCAGTGACTGGTATACAAAGACACCCAGGTCTTGTTGCACATTCCTCCCCCCTAATTTATGGCCATTCAGATAATAGTCTGCCTTCTCGCTTTTGCTACCAAAGTGGATAACCTCGCATTTCTCCAAATATACAGCATCTGCCATTCATTTTCCCACTCACTCAACTTGTCCAAATCACACTGATGGATCTCTGTGTCCTCCTCACAACTCACCCTCCCACCCAACTTGAGGACATCTGCAAATTTGGAGATATGATATTTTGTTCCCTCATCGAAATCATTATTGTGAATTGTCCTTGGATACTTCTGGCATTAAAGAGCTGCCGAGGTAGCCAAGAGGGGGATCTTAAACTGAAGTGATGGTTTAGCCCATATTCAGTGCAAGATACCACCGTGAAAGCTGAATTGATATTTCAGCTCCAAACAGGAGCCCAGAGGATTGTGAGGCAGCTGATTACCACTTAAACTGCCTGCTAGTGCTCTTTAAGGTGGTTGTATGGCAATTTGTTTGGTCTCATCCTTTCACCAAAATAACTCCTGTGTGCCCGAAACCTAGCTCAAGGGATAAATCCTGTTCTACAGGAAGTGTGATTTAACAGCACCTTTTTGATCAGGATGAACACCGCCTTGATGCTTGTTAATACAGAACAATTGAGTTCTCTTGCTGGCCTCAATCTTTTCAAATGAATAGATCTCTGATAACAAAATCGACTACACTCAAATCACACTTTCAGCTCACTGCAGTTGAGACAAAGACTCATTCTCTTCCACTTCCCTCTCCTTATTTTTTCTCTCCTGAAAATGCTGAATATCTGGCGGTTGCAATCTATTGGGTGCTGCCCCCCCTGCAAGAGCCCATTCTTCATGGGCGAGCTCACACAGTGTGGGTCACTATGGAGTTTGAGGGTAGGGTAGGAGGCAGCCCAGTTCAGCAGTGTGTGTATTTGACACACACTGAAGGAGCAGTGCACCGGGGGATGGTAAACACCTGGAATTCTTCATGCAGTTACTGAGTGACCAGGTAATTGTGAGCGTGCCAACGGGCATGACAATTCTCATCCATCTACTGCGCTATTTGAAGAAGTAGCGCAGTAGATGGAAGACACGACGGACTTCCTACAGAAACTCAGCACCCATGGACCAGTTGAACCAGGAACATTCCTCGTCACAATGGACGTCTCGGCACTCTACACCAGCATCCCCCATGACGACGGCATTGCTGCAACAGCCTCAGTACTCAACACCGACAACTGCCAATCTCCAGACACAATTCTGCAACTCATCCGCTTCATTCTGGATCACGTCTTCACCTTCGACAACAAGTTCTTCATCCAGACGCACGGAACAGCCATGGGGACCAAATTCGCACCCCAATACGCCAACATCTTCATGCACAAGTTTGAACAGGACCTACTCACCGCACAGGACCTTCAACCGACGTTATACACCAGATACATCGATGACATTTTTTTCCTTTGGACCCACGGCGAAGAATCACTGAAATGACTACACGATGACATTAATAAGTTCCATCAAACCATCAGACTCACCATGGACTACTCTCCAAAATCAGTTGCATTCTTGGACACACTCGTCTCCATCAAGGACGGTCACCTCAGCACTTCGCTTTACCGCAAACCCACGGATAACCTCACGATGCCCCACTTCTCCAGCTTCCACCCTAAACACATTAAACAAGCCATCCCCTATGGACAAGCGCTCCGTATACACAGGATCTGCTCAGACGAGGAGGAGCGTAACAGACATCTACAGACGTTGAAAGATGCCCTCGTACGAACAGGATATGGCACTCGACTCATCGATTGACAGTTCCAACGCGCCACAGCGAAAAACCGGACCGACCTCCTCAGAAGACAAACATGGGACACAACCGACAGAATACCCTTCGTCGTCCAGTACTTCCCCGGAGCGGAGAAACTACGTCACCTTCTTCACAGCCTTCAACACGTCATTGATGACGATGAACATCTTGCCAAGGTCATCCCCACACCCCCACTACTTGCCTTCAAACAACCGCGCAACCTCAAACGAACCATTGTTTGCAGCAAACTACCCAGTCTTCAGAACAGTGACCACGACACCACACAACCCTGTCATGGCAATCTCTGCAAGACGTGCCAGATCATCGACATGGATACCACTATTACACGTGAGAACACCACCCACCAGGTACGCGGTACATACTCGTGCGACTCGGCCAACGTTGTCTACCTCATACGCTGCAGGAAAGGATGTCCCGAAGCGTGGTACATTGGCGAGACCATGCAGACGCTGCGACAACGAATGAACGAACATCGCGCAACAATCACCAGGCAGGAATGTTCCCTTCCAGTCGGGGAACACTTCAGCAGTCAAGGGCATTCAGCCTCTGATCTCCGGGTAAGCGTTCTCCAAGGCGGCCTTCAGGACCCGCGACAACGCAGAATCGCCGAGCAGAAACTTATAGCCAAGTTCCGCACACATGAGTGCGGCCTCAACCGGGACCTGGGATTCATGTCACATTACATTCATCCCCCACCATCTGGCCTGCGAAATCCTACCAACTGTCCTGGCTTGATACAATTCACACCTCTTTAACCTGGGGTTACCCCATCTCTGGATCTGTAAAGATATAATCACCTGCTAATGCTCGCATTCCTAGCATTGTTTGGCATCTTTGAATTTGTCTATATATGTGTTTCTGGAACAGACCTCTTCATTCACCTGAGGAAGGAGCAGCGCTCCGAAAGCTAGTGACATCGAAACAAACCTGTTGGACTTTAACCTTGTGATGTAAGACTTCGTGCTGTGCTCACCCCAGTCCAACGCTGGCATCTCCACATCATATTTGAAGGAGAGCAGGGAGTTCTCTCTGGTATTCCACCCAACATTTTAGACATTGAGAGACTGTTTACCCTGGTTGGGTTCATAGCCTCAGGATAAGGGGTTGGTCTTACCAATAACAAAAAGGGAAAGTTTGGCACTCAGAGGGTGGTGAATCTTTGAAATTCTCTGTCTCAGAGGACTGTGGAAGCTCAGTCATTGAGTATGTTTAAGACTAAGAGTGGTAGATTTCGGGCAATAAGATAACGAAGGGGCAAGGGTATAGGGAAAAAAGTGGATTGACAAATTTTTAAAAAAAATTCCCGGGATGTGGGCATCGCTGACCAGGCCAACATTTGTTGCCCATCTTCGATTGCCCTCAAGAAGTGGTGATGACCTCTTAAACCGCTGCAGTCCATGTGGTGTAGGTGCTGTTCAGGAGGGAGTTCCAGGATTTTGATCCAGCGACAGGAGGGGAACAGCAGTACACTTCTAGGTCAAGATGGTGTGAGACCTGGAGGCGAACTTGCAGGTGATGGTGGTGTATCCATGCACCTGCTGCCGCTGTCCTGCTAGGTGGTGGAGGTCACGGGTTTGGAAGGTGCAGTCGGAGGAACCTTGGTGAGCTGCTGAAGTGCAACTTGTAGACAGGAGGGTTAAGGTAGAAGATCAGATATGATCTTAATGAATGGCAGAGGAGATTTGAATGGCAGAATAGCCCACTCCTGCTCCTATTTATTCTGTTGTTAGGACAGCCACTTGTTCAGACTTTCAAGACTGGACCCTTGACTAGTGATCAGGGGCAGGAACCTCTGCTGCTTTCTCCAACATAGCCCAGGACACACAGGTCAATTACAGCACCCCAACGAGAGGGCACCAAGGTTATATTATGTTAATGCTGCAATTTAGACAGAGGTCAATGTTAGCCAAGGTATCCCAAAGTATTTAAGGGAGTGGCTCTAGAAATAGTAAGAGCATTGATGGTCATCTTACAGGATGCTATCGAATCTGGAAATGTAACCCCACTATTTAAAAAGGGGGCTAGAGAGAAAACAGGGAATTATAGACCAGTCAGCCTGATGCCAGTAATGGAGAAAATTCTAGAGTCTATTATTAAATATTTAATAGAAAAGCACTCGGAAAACAGGATCAGCATCAGACTGAGACAGCATGGATTTACAAAAGAGAAACCATGCTTGACAAATCTTGAATTCTTGGAGGGGGAGCCAGTGGATGTGGTTTATTTGGACTTTCAGAAGGCTTTTGACAAGGTCCCACATAAGAGGTTAGCGTGTAAAATTAAAGTGCACGGGATTAGGGGGAGTGTAGGGATAGGAAACTGATTGGTAGACAGGGAACAAAGAGTAGGAATAAATGTTCTTTTTCACGAAGTGGCAAGCAGTGACTAGTGCGGTTCTGCTGGGATCAGTGCTAGGACCCCAGCTATTCACAATGTATTACTGATTTAGATGAGGGAACTAAATGTAATGTCTCCAAATTTGCAGATGAGACGAAGTTGGGTGAGACCAGGATGTCAGATTATTATCTGAATGGCTATAGATTGAAAGAGGGGAATGTGGAACGAGACCTGGGTCCTCGTACACCAGTCACTGAAGATAAGCATGCAGGTGGAGCAGGCGGTGAAGAAGGCAAATGGTATGTTGGCCTTCATAGCAGGGATGTCTTGCTGCAGTTATACAGGGCCTTGGTGAGACCACACCTGGAATATTGTGTTCAGTTTTGGTCTCCTTTCTGAGGCCGAATGTTCTTGTTCTAGAGGGAGTGCAGTGAAGGTTTACCAGACTGATTCCTGAGATGATGGGACTGATGTATGAGGAGAGATAGGATTGTGTTGGTTTGGGTCATATTCGCTGGAGTTCAGAAGAATAAGAGGGGACTTTTTAGAAACCTGTAAAATTCTAACAGGACTAGACAGGGTTGATGCAGGAAGGATGTTCCCACAGGTGGGGGAGTCCAGAACCGGGATATGGGGGTCATCCATTTAGGACTAATATGAGGAGAAATCTCTTCACCCAGAGAATGGTGAGCCTGTGGAATTCTCTACCACAGAAAACATTTGAGGCCAAAACATTGCATGTTTTCAAGAAGGAATTAGATGTAACTCTGGGGGCTAAAGGGCTCAAAGGATATGGGGGAAAGCGGGAACAGGTTATTGAGTTTGATGATCAGTCACAATCATGGTGAATGGCAGAACGGGCTCAAAAGGTCTACTCTTGCTCCTATTTTCTACGATTCAGCAAAAGGGACAATATATTTCTTATTATATACCAAGCACACAAGCTGCACTGCAAGGGGCTTAACGTCCTCCCACAGTCACATATAAACTCTATCTAACAGTCAGCCTTGATTCAGCCTCACAGCAAAGTCCCAAGGACATGAATGTAATAAATAACCAAATCATCTGTTTTTTTGTTAAGTGATGTTGATTGAGGCATGAACATTGGCCAGGAGATCAGGGAGAATGTCGCTACTCTTTGAAATAGTACCACTGGGATATTTAATGTCCGGTCACGAGAGCAGATGGGACTTTAGCGTAACGTCACATCCCAAAGATGAAGAGAAGCAAAGATACAGGCAGCATGAGACCTAGAGAGAATGAGAATGACAGAGAAGGTTGCCAACACTACAAGGTTGTTGGGGAATCTCCATAAACGACTGGGGAGCAAATGTAGATATAGGGAGCGATTCTCCGAGATTGAGGCCAAGTGTTCACGCCGTCGTGAACGCCGTCGCGTTTCACGATGGCGCAAACAGGGCTCGGACACGACCTATTCTGGGCCAGCACGACGCTGGAGCGGTTCACGCTGCTCCAGTGTCCTTACACGGCGCCAAATGGGCGCTGTGCCAACCTGCGTATGCGCTGTTGGGACAGCCCAATCCTGCGCATGCACAGTTGGGCTGCGCCATCCTGCACATGCGGGGGGACCGTCTTACACACGCCGAACCCTCACCAACATGGAGCCGGTTTTCTGGGGCCGCGCGCGGAAGGGGGTAGGCCCGGGGGGAGAGGCCGGCCCGCCAATCAGTGGGCCCCGATCGCGGGCCAGACCCTATTGGAGGCCACCCCGGTGAAGGAGCCCCCCTCCCACAGGGGTGGACGGCGCCGGCGGGAACCTTTTGTGTCATAGCGGCTGCTCAGCCCATCCGGCCGGAGAATCGCCGCTGGTTTCCGGGGGGGGGGGGGTGGGGGGAGAATTGCGTGCGGGGGTGGGGGCAGCGTGGCGCGATTCGCACGGTGCCCCAGCGGTTCTCCCACCCGGCATGGGGGGGAGGATAGCGCCCAAAGTGTTTGCAATAATGGGACTTCCTGCATGAGTGTTTCACATTCCTGTGCCAAACCTAACCTGCCACCAGGGCCGTGAAAAAGAACTGAAGGAAGTTTGTGGTACACGGTGCGAAATGGTCACCACTGGGACAATGGCACACGTGGGGTCGTCAGGTCTGAACTGAGTCCAAAACGAACAGGGGTAAGATCAAGCTTCCACTTGTATTTCTTAATAAAGGTGTGTTGCAGAAGTAGAATACAAAGAAACACATGCCTAACCATTGGACTGCATGATCGGATTTCATTTTACATTTAATGACAGTTGATAACACTGTAAATCTTCAACAAATCTATAATAACTATGAATACCAGCATGTACAAAATTAATCAAGAGGCAAAACTGGACAAACTATGATTTTTGCCACATAAATTTCCACATTGATTATGGGTGCGATGCAGCAACCCCGGATCTGGGTGAACCGTGCGCGAATTGCAGATCAGGCTCCGCGCTGTTCACGGAACCTCACCCGAGTCACCTGACTCACTCTGCCCGATGTGATCTGGATCCCGCTCTCACTGGGCAGCTCATTTAAATACCCTTTTTTACCCAGCGCCCAGGACTCACCAGCCTGGGAGACCTCACCAGGGTGCCCAATGGTCTCCCAGGCCATTGGAGAACCCTGGATGGTTGGGGACAGGGAAGGGTGGCACCCTAATATTCCCCTGGCACACAGGCACCTTGGCACTGCCAGCCTGGCACCACCTCCTGCTCACTGCCAGGGTGCAAGGTTGGCAGTGCAGGGTGTGCCCAGGCTGGCACTACCAGGGGTCAGGCCGAGGGGGGGGGGATTTGGGTGGGGGGGGGTTCCGGGGTCCTCCCCAAGGTTAGGGGGATGAGGGGGCAGTCATATGGCAGGGGAAGAGATTGGGGCAGCCTTCCAAAATGGCACCTGATCTCTGAGGAGCCCTTCCTGCAGGAAATCCCTCAAAGTGGGGCCTCAGCGGGGATAAACTCCCCGAGGTAAAAAAAACCCTGCAAAGTGCTGGTGAATAGCGAGGTATTTCTTGGCTGCACCCTTCTAAACGCACTGTTCAACTTTAGCTGACTCTGCTGAATCGCGCCCTATGTATGTGAATAAGCATGACTGCTTTTCAAAGAGCCGTCTTAGACTCAATGGGCGAAATAGTTTAATTCTGTACTGCAAGTTTCTATGATTGCATCATAACACATAACTCTTCAATTTAGGGAAATGACTTGGACTTGTTCTAATGGTTAAGGTTTGTAATACTAGCTTCAAATAGTTGATGCACCATAAAAATCTGTAGGACAATGGGGCAAGAGCAGACATAGGGGACTAATTAGCAGTTCTTCCAAAGAGCTGGCACAAGCTCAATGGGCTGAATTGCCTCCTTCAGTGCATTAAGATTCTATGATGCTATAAAATTATGATATCGCACCAGACAAGATTGTTACTTTGAATGCATGACAAGAGTTTTTTTTAATACAAAATGGGCTTCACCTTTAACTATTGTCTTTTATTTCTAAAAATGCTGCGGTGCACAAACAATCATATTAACTTTTCAAATGGTGGGCAAATGTCATGTGATCAATAATATCAAACATGAGTCCTGAAGTTTCCTTCAAAAATCTTTCTCCAGTATGGGTTAAGCACCTGCCTGAATCTCAGCAGCAAACTGAAAGGACATGATTTCCTCCACCTTGTATTTAAATCAGACTTACTGCAGCTGAACGCTGGGGTGTGTGAGTGTGCTTGATTAATTAGGGGCATCAGCCTCAGTGAATGAGGCCTTCCCACTAAGCACTCAAGGTTAGCAAGCTGTTTGAAAAACACTGCCGGGCTCTGTGCCAAATGGGTTCATTTTAATCAATAGTGAGTCACACCGCAGATGCATCGTTCCAAATGGCCGCCTCAAAAGGCACAGCCACCTCAGCTCTTCTGCAAGTCCAGAGCTCAATAAGTTCAGCAAGTGGGTTCCTCAATGAAGTACATGGATGTCCTGTTCTGATTTGCAGCTTACAAGGGTATGGCATAGCAGTTCAATTGTTGAATCCAGAATCCTGGACTAATAATGCTCTGCTTTGAACTTATGTTCACAAAAAGCTTGGAGAATTTTAATGCAGTTTTATAAAAAAACACTTGTATCTGTAAAAGTGATCATGAACCTGTTGGATTGCTTTAATGACTCAAGTGTCCTCAAAGGATTCCTGCTGTCCTTACTAGCTCTTGGCCGATTTGTGACTCCAGCTCCTACTTGACTTCTCATTGCCCTCTAAAGTGGCCTATCAAGTCACTCAGGTGCATCAGACCATTATCAGTTCAAGGAGAAGGCTTAGGAATGGGAAATAAATGCAGCAATATCCACCTGAGAATGAATGAAAAAACTTCACAACCTGTGAATCATCTGCCAGTCCTTTGACTGTTCCTGAGTAGGCAGAAGAAGGAGTCAGATTATACAACAACCGTTGATGAATCTGATCGCTGTGGATGGCAAATTGTTAATCAGATCATCCTGCGAATCTTTGAATAATTCCAAGGGGTCTTTACCAGTGGTTAGCACTGTTACTTCACAGTGCCAGGTACCCGAGTTTGATTCCTGGTTTGGGGGTCACTGTCTGTGCGGAGTCTGCACGTTCTCCCCGTGTCTGAGTGGTTTTCCTCCGGCGCTCCGGTTTCCTCCCACAAGTCCCAAAACACGTGCTTGTTGGGTGAATTGGACATTTTGAGTTCTCCCTCTGTGTACCCGAACAGGCGCCGGAATGTGGCGACTAGGGCATTTTCACAGTAACTTCATTGCAGTGTTAATGTAAGCCTACTTGTGACAATAAAGATTATTATTTACCTGGACCACTGAGAAAGTAAAAAGGGGAATCTACTGGATAAAGAAAGGATGAAGCATTTTGTCATCTCGTGTTACTGCATTGAAGTGCTCACCTGGATTATTGTCTCAAACACTGGGCATGAGTTTGATAGAGAAAAATGGTTAATCTATAACTAATCTGTGATGTTTCTGCCTTGAGAGTGTTAATGGGGCACTGCAGAGGAAACTTTACTCTGTATCCAACCAGAGCTGTATACGACTTCTGAGTACATGCTATATACACTGGCTGCCTGAAGTGGGACTATGAGCACAAATATCCTCCAAAATGTGTAAATACTGTCAAATTCGAGACAGTTGTCTGCATGCAGTTGAGACATTAAGCCCCTGGCATCTCAGCTCCTGAACTGTCCACTTTTTTGTTCCTTGAGTGTGCGAAGAAGCCCTCTGGATGGACTTGTGGTATAGATCATTTCCATCTCTATTAGCACACGCTATCCTGAATACATGTTGTTCAAGGTTGGAACTTGTAAGTCTGGCACACAGGCGAAAATAAAAAGTCAAGTGATTGATGGCCAGTTGGAGTGGAAAGGATTGATAATCTATCAGCATAACACGGCTGTCAAAGCAACATCTTGAATTTCAGAGCAGATCTCACTTGGGCAAATTCATCAGACAGCTTTGGAAGGGAGAACTCTCAACAGCAAACAAGCAAGATTCTGGGCTGAGGAAGGGAACCAAACACACTGTTCAATAGATCAGCTTTTAAAACACTCTTGATGGGAGAGAGACATGGAAATCAAAGAGATTCAGGAAGTCCGATCCAAATGGCAGATATGAACTGACAGGAATTATGCACGAGTGTCAAATGAGATGGAGGGGAACCTATGAAATGAAGTCCCCGGCAATAATTCACCCAGTTCAGTAACTAGTCTCACCATTAACGAAGCCATATCTAATGATTGCACTGACTCAATAGTGAACCCGTTTGATGATTGGATTCGCTCAAATGCGATCCAGTTTAATGGCAGAACTTTCCCACTAATCAACCCAGTTTAAGGATAGAATCATCCAAGAACTGATCCAGTTTATGAGGAATCAGTAAGGAATTGACCCAATTACAGATAGGATTCTTTCAATAATTAACCTTATTTTACAAATGTCTCACTCAATAATTGACCCAGTTTAATTAGCCTTGCTCGTGAATTCAAAGTTGACAATTAGAAACACTCATTAATTGATGCATTTTAATCATTGGATTCATATTAATTAACCCAAATTAATGATTAGATTAATTCAACAATTAATTAGTTTAAGATGTGGATTTGCTTGATCCTAATTATTTAACTCATGCAATAATTGATCCAGTTTAATGATTGAGCTTGTTTATATATTCATCTTGGTTTAATGATTGGAATCAATGAATAAAGCTTTAATGATTACAGGCATTCATAACTGATCCATTTTAACAATTTGATTTTCTCACTAATTGATCCAATTTAATCAGACCTATTCAATAATTTACACAGTTTAATAAATACATTCCCTCAATAATGTATCTAGTTCAATAAGTGGATTCAAATAAGTAACTAGTCGTGCTTAGATATTCATCTAGTTTAACAATTGGACCTGATCAATATTTGATTCAGCTTAATGGTTGAATTAGTTGTTAATTGATTCAGTTTAATGATTGGATTGGATTTGTTTATTGTCACGTGTACCGAGGTACAGTGAAAAGTATTTTTCTGTCAGCAGCTCAACAGATCATTAAGTACATGGGAAGAAAAGGGAAGAAAAGAAAATCCATAATAGGGCAACTGAAGGTAATAGGATAAGATTCATTCAACAATTAATTCAATTTAATGCTTGAACCCAAGATTAAATAATCGAGAACTCATTCAGGAATAAAACCAGATTAATAATTGGATTAATTCAGTCATTGATCCAGTTTAATATTAGAGTAACTGAATTAATCCAATTTAATTATTCAATAATTGTGATTTGGCGATTGGATTCATTCACTAGTTAAGTGAGTATTATGATTAGAATCACCTAATAACTGTCACAGACGCTGATGGAGTCCCCTCAACAACAGACCCAGTTTCATGATTAGACTTGATCAGGAATTATTCTAGTTTAATGATTGGATTTACTAAATAACTGATCCAGTTTAATGATTATTTCTTGGGATCTACTGTCACTGGTTAAAACTGTAATTTATAGCCCAACTCTAGATACTTTATACAATTAAGTGGCTTGCTGGAGCAGTTCAGAGGTTATTTTAGAATTAATTATTTGGCGTGGGATTAGAACCATGTCGAGGTCAATTTCGGTAAGGGGTGGCAAGTTTCCTTCCTGTTATAACCCGACAGGAGGTCCAGGGATCTGCAACCACAGAGTCCCTGTGGCCTCACTCGAGTACGATTTACCCAGATGAAGGGTAAACCCCCCCATTTTCCTAGGACTGCTGAGATATAAATACCCCGGCCCGGACACGGGAGACATTTCGGGGAGTAGGAGCTGTAAATTGTAAGGAGAATAAATCAAAACTTTTATACAGTCATCACATCGGATTGGTCGCTTGCCTGAGACATTGCACATCCTTAAAGTAGCAAACCAGTTGGATTTGATGACATTGCATCAAAAGTACCCAGCGGAATTCTCCATCGGTGTGATCCTCTGGTCCGCCGGAAGCACACCCACGCGCGCAGGTTCCCTTTGGCATGGGGTGTCCACAATGAGCAACCCCATTGGCCGCCTGCGGGAGTCATAGTATCATTGAATTTACAGTGCAGCAGGGAGCCATTGGGCCCATCGAGCCTGCACTCTAGGAAAGAGCACCCTACCTGGAGGATCCCGCTGCCGGCGGGGACGCACCGTGCTGCAAAAGATGGCTGGCGGACCGGACAATCCCGCCCACCAATGTTAATTGATGCAGTACCTTTAATGTGACAAACGTCACAATTTGGACGAATGAATGGACCAGTGAATTAGACACTGGCCAAAATTCTCCACCTCGCGACGCCAGAAACCGCCATCGGGTGGAGAATTGGGAGTCCGGGCAAAATCGAGTTCTGTGCCCAGCGCCAATTCGGGTGTCGTGCTCCGGTCCCGCGCTGCTGACAATAACGAGGTGTGTGCCCCGCCTCGGTGGGGGTAGGCAACACGGGCATTTGCATGCATTTAAATGTGATTAGCGGGTTGGAAACAATATGCTCCACCCTTCCGCGATGCTTCGCTCCTCTCAGGTGGATGTCGCACGGACGTGAATTACTACAATGATTGACAAACGTGGACTGGGCGCCATGGCTGTAGAGGGGAGAGCAGGAGGCTAAAAAAACACTGAAAAACCATTGAAAACTGCTGGGCTTGCTGGGAGGTAGCTAACTGAGCTAGGGGCTGTAGCGGGTACTGACTTGGTGTCAAGTCTGTGGACTTGGGGGTGTCCTCCTCGGGATCGGGATGGCCCGGCTCAGACGGCCATTGCTGCCCCTGTGGTGCTACTTACAGGTTCCTGGCTGCTCACTCTGCTGAGTGCTGCCTGTGTCCTTTAAATGCTTAGAAGGCCTCTGGCCATCTGAGAGTCCACCCGGACCATCCCTCTGGACACCCTCATACCCCAGCTGTAACACCCAGGGCCAAGTTTAATCAGGAGCCAACAAGGTGTTGGCACTCCTCAGATGCGTTGCCCCATTGCAGAGGAAGCGGGGATCAGCAGATCTCACCTCAACCAGAGAACACCTGCGGCCCACGGACCCAGCCTGGTTCTCTGCCCCTCTCAGGCAGAGAACTCACGAGTGAGCCCCATCCCTCCGGATCACCAGCTGTCTCCTCCTGGTGAGACTGGCTGCGCTGACTGCCTCAGCCACCATCTCCCAGGCAGTGTTCAGGAGGCAGGCTTGAATTTGGAACCCACGCTGGGGAAGAGGGTGTCCCTCTACTCCTCACTGGCACGGAGATGTAGGTCCACCTCGGACTCCCAACCTCGGGGGCAGGTCTTCTCTGAGCCGTCTTGGTGGCTGCAGTGAGTGTGCGGTAAGTGGAGCATTTGAAAACAGCTCCAGCCAAGTTTTCTGATGTTAATTCCAACTCCAGCAGTTAGAACACCCGTTGGGTGGTCAGGGTAAGTGAAGGGTGGCTCCCTGGTCCTCCCTCTGGAACGCGGGCACCTTGGCACTGCCCAGCTGGCACCTTGGCATGGCCACCCTGACACTGTCAAGGTGCCCGGGTGGCACTGCCAAGCCAGCAGGAGCACTGCCTGGGTGCCAAGGTGGCCAGGGGGCGAGTGGGGCCATGCCCATGAAATGACGGTGGAAGGGGGTTTGAAAGGTGGGGGAGTGCAGGGCAGGTAAGTAACGGCCTCTAGGAGGTTGGGTAGATGATGAATGGGGTCCTAGAAGGGAGGGGGTGCTGTAAGGGGCATTGGGGGACCCCCAGGGACCCCTTAGCAGGGTGTCCTCACTTGGGGGGTGTGGGGTAGTGTCCATGTGTGTGTGGGGGGGGTGACATTGCCCATGGGTGGAGGGTGTGGGGGACCCACAACCTCACTTCGAGATCGGGGCACCCTTTCAAAATGGCGGCCCGATATCGGAGTTCAGCTCCTCAGTACTAAAACAATTCTCATTTTGGGCTAAACCGGTGAGAAACTCCCCAGGGCCCAAAAAAGTACCTAAGTGTCATTGAATAGCGGTGGGGAACCCCCTGAAAACCCCGCCAGAAATTAACTTTGAAATATTTTGGGAAAATCACGCCCTTAGTCTCCGGCGTCAACACTAGTCTCCCAAACGGAGAATTTCCCCCACTGTCTTTACCTATCCATACAGTGGAGTTGAAGAGCTGCTTGTGTTCTGACAGGGGACTGGATGTTATTATTGCCCTTCCGACTTTGGATCAATAAATGATTTGAACACGGTTTGACAGGATGAAGGATTACTGTACTAAGGGTTTCCCTCAATTTATTTGCCAGTAAGCAAATTTCCCAAGCACTACTTCCAATTGGCTCTGGTCAGTTTTGTTCAACTGAATTCTTTTGGCTCCAGTCCAAGTTTAATTACGATCATGAATCATGTTGCACTGTGAAACTCATTACAGCTCAGTGTTTAGGCCATTTAGCCGGTTACTTGGATACTGCACACTGCTGTAAACTCTTCCTGGCTGAGATGAGTGTCTTATGGGACACAGACCAACACTGTCTTGCCGCAGAGACCTCAGGATTCCCAGAAGCCTGGAACATGCACCAAGCTCAGGTTTGCTGATTGCAAACTGCACACAAAATCAGAGAAAAATGAAGGAGAGCAGAGAGATGGAGATAGACAAAGCAAGATGAGAACGAGCAGCAGGGTGGCACAGTGGCTAGCACAACTGCCTCACCGTGCCAGGGACCCAGGCTCAATTCCGACCTTGGGTGACAGTCCATGTGGAGTTTGCACGTTCTCCCCGAGCCTGCGTGGGTTTCTTCCGGGTGCTCCGGTTTCCTCCCACAGTCCAAAGATGTGCACGTTAGGTGGATTGGCCTTGCTAAATTGCCCCTTAGCATCCCAAAAAAAACAGGTTAGGTGGAGTTACGGGGATAGGACGGGGGAGTGGGCTTGGCTGGGGTGCTCCTTCAGTGGGCCAGTGCAGACTTGCTGGGCCGAATGGCCTTCTTTTGCATGGCAGGGATTCTATGATTCTGGAGAAACAGTGGGACAGAATCAAAGACAAATAAAGGAGATAGAGGCACAGAGATTGAAAGGGTGAGGGAGAGAGATGGACCAAGAGGAAGAGAGAGAGATAGGATGGAATCATATCACCACATAGAAGCAACTTTGGAGAATGGAAAATTCTCATAGAGGCAGCTGGTTAATCCAGGAAGATCATGCATGTAAACGGAGCTCAGAAATCACTGGGCTGTGATGCGGAATCAGTTCCAGCTCCTGTTTAAATAAGGCGCTAAATTTCCAGCCAGGGATAGCAACTGACAGAGAGTCAGTAAGAAAGGCAGTGAACAATAAAGAACAAAGAACAAAGAAATGTACAGCACAGGAACAGGCCCTTCGGCCCTCCAAGCCCCTGCCGACCATGCTGCCCGACTAAACTACAATCTTCTACACTTCCTGGGTCCGTATCCCTCTATTCGCATCCTATTCATGTATTTGTCAAGATGCGCCTTAAATGTCACTATCGTCCCTGCTTCCACCACCTCCTCCGGTAGCGAGTTCCAGGCACCCACTACCCTCTGCGTAAAAAACTTGCCTCGTACATCTACTCTAAACCTTGCCCCTCTCACCTTAAACCTATGCCCCATAGTAATTGACCCCTCTACCCTGGGGAAAAGCCTCTCACTATCCACTCTGTCTATGCCCCTCATAATTTTGTAGACCTCTATCAGGTCCCCCTCAACCTCCTTCGTTCCAGTGAGAACAAACCGAGTTTATTCAACCGCTCCTCATAGCTAATGCCCTCCATACCAGGCAACATTCTGGTCAATCTCTTCTGCACCCTCTCTAAAGCCTCCACATCCTTCTGGTAGTGTGGCGACCAGAATTCAACACTATACTCCAAGTGTGGGCTAACTAAGGTTCTATACAGCTGCAACATGACTTGCCAATTCTTATACTCAATGCCCCGGCCAATGAAGGCAAGCATGCCGTATGCCTTCTTGACTACCTTCTCCACCTGTGTTGCCCCTTTCAATGACCTGTGGACCTGTACTCCTAGATCTCTTTGACTTTCAATACTCTTGAGGGTTCTACCATTCACTGTATATTCCCTACCTGCATTAGACCTTCCAAAATGCATTACCTCACATTTGTCCGGATTAAACTCCATCTGCCATCTCTCCGCCCAAGTCTCCAAACAATCTAAATCCTGCTGTATCCTCTGACAGTCCTCATCGCTATCCGCAATTCCACCAACTTTTGTGTCGTCTGCAAACTTACTAATCAGACCAGTTACATTTTCCTCCAAATCATTTATATATACTACAAACAGCAAAGGTCCCAGCACTGATCCCTGTGGAACACCACTGGTCACAGCCCTCCAATTAGAAAAGCATCCTTCCATTGCTACTCTCTGCCTTCTATGACCTAGCCAGTTCTGTATCCACCTTGCCAGCTCACCCCTGATCCCGTGTGACTTCACCTTTTGTACTAGTCTACCATGAGGGACCTTGTCAAAGGCCTTACTGAAGTCCATATAGACAACATCCACTGCCTTACCTGCATCAATCATCTTAGTGACCTCCTCGAAAAACTCTATCAAGTTAGTGAGACACAACCTCCCCTTCACAAAACCATGCTGCCTCTCACTAATACGTCCATTTGCTTCCAAATGGGAGTAGATCCTGTCTCGAAGAATTCTCTCCAGTAATTTCCCTACCACTGACGTAAGGCTCACCGGCCTGTAGTTCCCTGGATTATCCTTGCTACCCTTCTTAAACAGAGGAACAACATTGGCTATTCTCCAGTCCTCCGGGACATCCCCTGAAGACAGTGAGGATCCAAAGATTTCTGTCAAGGCCTCAGCAATTTCCTCTCCAGCCTCTTTCAGTATTCTGGGGTAGATCCCATCAGGCCCTGGGGACTTATCTACCTTAATATTTTTTAAGACACCCAAAACCTCGTCTTTTTGGATCTCAATGTGACCCAGGCTATCTACACACCCTTCTCCAGACTCAACATCTACCAATTTCTTCTCTTTGGTGAATACTGATGCAAAGTATTCATTTAGTACCTCGCCCATTTCCTCTGGCTCCACACATAGATTCCCTTACCTATCCTTCAGTGGGCCAACCCTTTCCCTGGCTACCCTCTTGCTTTTTATGTACGTGTAAAAAGCCTTGGGATTTTCCTTAACCCTATTTGCCAATGACTTTTCGTGACCCCTTCTAGCCCTCCTGACTCCTTGCTTAAGTTCCTTCCTACTTTCCTTATATTCCACGCAGGCTTCGTCTGTTCCCAGCCTTTTAGCCCTGACAAATGCCTCCTTTTTCTTTTTGACGAGGCCTACAATATCTCTCGTTATCCAAGGTTCCCGAAAATTGCCGTATTTATCCTTCTTCCTCACAGGAACATGCCGGTCCTGAATTCCTTTCAACTGACACTTGAAAGCCTCCCACATGTCAGATGTTGATTTGCCCTCAAACATCCGCCCCCAATCTATGTTCTTCAGTTCCCGCCTAATATTGTTATAATTAGCCTTCCCCCAATTTAGCACATTCATCCTAGGACCACTCTTATCCTTGTCCACCAGTACTTTAAAACTTACTGAATTGTGGTCACTGTTACCAAAATGCTCCCCTACAGAAACATCTACCACCTGGCCGGGCTCATTCCCCAATACCAGGTCCAGTACCGCCCCTTCCCTAGTTGGACTGTCTACATATTGTTTTAAGAAGCCCTCCTGGATGCTCCTTACAAACTCCGCCCCGTCTAAGCCACTGGCACTAAGTGAGTCCCAGTCAATATTGGGGAAGTTGAAGTCTCCCATCACCACAACCCTGTTGTTTTTACTCTTTTCCAAAATCTGTCTACCTATCTGCTCCTCTATCTCCCGCTGGCTGTTGGGAGGCCTGTAGTAAACCCCCAACATTGTGACTGCACCCTTCTTATTCCTGATCTCTACCCATATAGCCTCACTGCCCTCTGAGGTGTCCTCCCGCAGTACAGCTGTGATATTCTCCCGAACCAGTAGCGCAACTCCGCCTCCCCTTTTACATCCCCCTCTATCCCACCTGAAACATCTAAATCCTGGAACGTTTAGCTGCCAATCCTGCCCTTCCCTCAACCAGGTCTCTGTAATGGCAACAACATCATAGTTCCAAGTACTAATCCAAGCTCTAAGTTCATCTGCCTTACCCGTAATACTTCTTGCATTAAAACATATGCACTTCAGGCCACCAGACCCGCTGTGTTCAGCAACTTCTCCCTGTCTGCTCTGCCTCAGAGCCCCACTGACCCTATTCCCTAGTTCACCCTCAATGCTCTCACCTTCTGACCTATTGCTACCGTGCCCACCCCCCTGCCATACTAGTTTAAACCCTCCCGTGTGACACTAGCAAACCTCGCGGCCAGGATATTTATGCCTCTCCGGTTTAGATGCAACCCGTCCTTCTTATATAGGTCACACCTGCCCCGGAGGAGCTCCCAGTGGTCCAGATAACGGAAACCCTCCCTCCTACACCAGCTGTTTAGCCACGTGTTTAGCTGCTCTATCTTCCTATTTCTAGCCTCACTGGCACGTGGCACAGGGAGTAATCCCGAGATTACAACCCTAGAAGTCCTGTCTTTTAACTTTCTGCCTAGCTCCCTGAACTCCTGCTGCAGGACCTCATGCTCCTTCCTGCCTATGTCGTTAGTACCAATATGTACAACGACCTCTGCCTGTTTGCCCTCCCCCTTCAGGATGCCCTCTACCCGTTCGGAGACATCCTGGACCCTGGCACCAGGGAGGCAACATACCATCCTGGAGTCTCTTTCACGTCCACAGAAGCGCCTATCTGTGCCCCTGACTATAGAGTCCCCTATTACTATTACTCTTCTGCGCTTTGACCCTCCCTTCTGAACATCAGAGCCAGCCGTGGTGCCACTGGTCTGGCTGCTGCTGTTTTCCCCTGATAGGCTATCCCCCCGACAGTATCCAAAGGGGTATATCTGTTCGAGAGGGGGACAACCACAGGGGATTCCTGCACTGACTGCCTGCCCTTTCTGGTGGTCACCCATTTCTCTGCCTGCACCTTGGGTGTGACCACATTTACATAACTGCGATCTATGACGCTTTCCGCCACCTGCATGCTCCTAAGTGCATCCAATTGCTGCTCCAACCGAACCATGCGGTCTGTGAGGAGCTCCAGTTGGGTGCACTTTCTGCAGATGAAGCCATCCGGGATGCTGGAAGCCTCCCGGACCTGCCACATCTTCCAGTCAGAGTGTTAGGGTTAGGGTTAGGGTTAGGGGTTAGGGTTAGGGGTTAGGGTTAGGGTTAGGGTTAGGGTTAGGGTTAGGGTTAGGGTGATGGAGATGATACAGCGAGTGAGAGACAGAGACCATAACTAACGATATATATAGCACCTTTACCATACAAACACATTTTAAAGTTCTTCACAGAAGCCCTATCAAACAAAATTTGACACAGAACCACATAAGGGGATATTACAGCAGGTAACCAAAAGCTTAGTCAAAGAGGCAGTAAGAACACAATCTTCTGGAAATCCTCTGCAGCAGTGGCAGCAGCCTGTAGAGAGAGAAACAGAGTCAGTGGGCAGGACTTTCCGCATCCGTCCCCCCCCCCCCCCCCCCCCGGCCACGTGTTTTGCGGTAGCGGAGGTGGGATTATTGCCCGGCAGTGGGATATTCTGGTCCTGCCGTTGCCAACGGGGCTTCCCATTGAATGGGAATTCCACGGCGGTGCTTTGCCGCCGGCAGGAATGGCCAGAAAATTCTGTCCAATGTTTCAGGTCTTTGGCTTCATCGACTTGAAGCAATAAACTCGGTTTCCTTCTGTACAGGTGCTGTCAGATCTGATGAGTATCACCAGCATTGTCTATTTTTCTTTCCGGTTTCCAGCGACTGCAGTATTCTGTATTTGAGGTAGGTTTTAAGAAACATCTTCAAGATGCTCAAGGCTGCAAATGCAGTATTATCCTGCACGGAACTGCCAGCGACATATAACTCTATCCCTTTTGGAGAATTATGGGTTGACCAGCCAATCATAAGGTGCCACAATCCAAAGGACACAAGATCCATTCAAATGTTTGTTAGTTCAGCTGCCATTCGGTTATGGGTCTTTTCAAAGTCAATGCTGCATGGTGTGTAGGCAGATAGTCTGGTAGCTGGTCTCAGTGCTCTGAGTAGCAGGATTCAGTACACTGGGGAAAGACGGTGATGGAGTGGTAATGGCCGAGTAACCCAGAGGCCCAGGATAATGATCTGGTGATATGGGTTCAAAACCCACAATGGCAGCTGGTGGAATTTTAATTCAATTAGGAATATAAAGGTAGTCTCAGTAAGTGTGCATTGAATCTATTATCGATTGCCGTTAAAAACCCATCTGATCACCATTTGTTCCTTTCGGGAAGGAAATCTGCCATCTTTATCTGGTCTGGCCTATATGTGACCTCAGATCAACAGTAATGTGGTTGACTCTTAACTGACCCCTGGAAAGGCCGAGCAAGCCACTTAGTTCAAGGGAAATTAGGGATGGGGAACAGATGCTGGCCTTGCCAGCGACACCCTCTTCCCATAAAAGAATAAAAATTCAACATTGAGTAGCTGGTCTCGGGTAGCCATATGATACAACGGGTAGGTTTTGGTGTATGGCGGAGATGCTCTAACCGACTGTAACTGGAAACACACCGGCTGCTCTCCATGGTAACAAGAAGCGAGTGTTCCAGGCAATAAATAAACATTTCAATTCCAAAGTTATTCTTGAAAACCACTTGAAACTTCCAGGACATTCTTGCATGCTCATAAATCAACGATTCAGCTCTGGCTTACTGTCCTTCATACGCAACCCCCCCCCCCCCCCCCCCCCCCCCATTTCGGGAGTCTGAAGCGGACCCTCTGCTCGATGCCAATGTGGAGAGGAGGGGCACCCTCTTCCCCCAGGGTGGGCCGCAGACTCGAGCTCGTGTTGCTGACCAGTGACTGGGAGGAGGTGGCAGAGGCAGTCAGCACTGCCAGCCTCACCAGGAGGGGACAGCTCATGATTCTAACGAGTGGTGAGTCACTGGTGAGACCTCTGCCCAGAGAGGAGCAGAGAACTGGGGAGGATTCCAAAGGCCACAATGCAGGTGCCCTGTGGTTGGTGTGAGCTCCACGAATCCCCTATTTCCTCTGCAGTGGGGCAGCGCTTCTGAGGAGTGTTATTAGGGAGGGTGTTCCAGGATTTGACCAGTGACAATGATGGAACGGTGAGATTATTCCAAGTCAGGATGGTATGTGGTTTAGGGTAGAACCTACTGTTGGTGATGGCCGCATGCCTCTGCTGCCCTTTTCCTTCTTGGTAACAGAGGCACAGGTTTGGAAGTTGCTGTTGAAGGAGCTTTAATGAGTTGCTGCAGTACATCTTGTAGATGGGACGCACTGCTGCCCTTGTTCATCAGTTGCCCGAGTGGGTGAATGTTTACGGTGGTGGATGGGGTGCCAATCAAGGGGGCCGCTTTATCCTGGATGGTTTCAAGCTTCTTGAGAGCTGTTGGAGCTGCACTCATCCAAGCAAGTGGGCTGCAACACAGCAGGCACCTATTGAAGCGAGTATGCTTCAAATAGATTCACATCTCTTTGATTGTTGTTTGGGTTAAACAACTATTCCCAGAACCGGAGCCAAATTGGACCTCTTCCTCAGCAAACCCCATCCACACATCCAGGACTCTTCACCTCTCCAGCTCCACATTCAAACGCAACACTGGAGTGGCCAACCAAGAACCTGTCCCCATCAAATAGATGTTCAAGCAATAATGAGAAAACCGTAGCACTGACTATGTGGAAAGACATCAAACTGGCCAAAGGATCTTCTCCAAATGCCTATTTTGGTTAACTAAGAGGCGTGGACAGCTGTTGGTTCAAGGCTCTGTAATTTATGGAGTACACTGGCCACACTGAAGAATTCCCCTGAAAGTGAGATACTCCCACAGCGAATCCTTGAACAGTCGCCATGCCTTCCATTGTAAAGGAATATCTTTTTCTCCCTCAGCCCCTCTCCACAGCATGCTGCAAGTTGTGCTCTCCTGATCAGAGAAGGTACAGCATGAATGAGGAGCTGACATCTCTCTGGCCTTGCTCCCACTCTCACCTGTTGTAGGAGTGACAGATTGGAGTAACACGTTTGGCAGATAGTAAATATGACAGCAGATGGAGATGCTTGGCAAGGATGAAGGATGCTTTCACGGTATGTGAGGTAGTAAACAGGAATTAAGATTGACTGAAACTAATTGGGACACACACAAGTGGCAGGTAACACAGAGGCGGGTGAGCTGTGATAAATCCAGAGCAGATATCGGCTTTTTAAAATCCTAGATCAACATTTTGACAAAGCTCACTCAGAAAAGGCATCACCCGACTCAACATGGGACTTAGGGTCTGGTATTTGGCTGCTGAGACAGGCAGCGTAAATCAGGAAATTTCCTGACTTGCCTGAAATGCATGATCTTCACTTGGGTGGATGGGGGGGGGGGGGGCTCAACCAAGTATCGTCATGGCCCCCTGGGCTAGTGCATGGTCAATTTCAGCCCCATTTGATTCTGAGTCGCAACACAAGTAAAATTAGATTTTATTTGAAATAGCCGAGGTCCTTGGCTGAGCCAATAAACTGCAGTTACCGGGTTTGTAACTTTAACACAAATAACCTTTTATTATGTACAGTATGTAACTGACCATCTAATTCCCCTTTCTAACTCGTCCCACTCTCTGCACACACACACACACAGACAAACAACACAGAGTTGAAAATGAAATGAAATGAAAATGAAATGAAATGAAAATCGCTTATTGTCACAAGTAGGCTTCAATGAAGTTACTGTGAAAAGCCCCTAGTCGCCACATTCCAGCGCCTGTTCGGGGAGGCTGGTGAGGGAATTGAACCGTGCTGCTGGCCTGCCTTGGTGTGCATTAAAAGCCAGCTATTTAGCCCTGTGCTAAACCAGCCCCTCGGCACTAGGATGGCTTCTAGTTAATATCTTTCTGGAGTTCAAGCTCTCGTTTCAGTACTTCCCCCTTCTAGGATTGAGATGGTTTTCCCTGGCAGGTTTGTCTATTTTCTCTGTCAATTCGGGGTCATTTCAAGTTTACCGCAAAGATGTGCCAGGCATTTACTGGTTTTAGAACAATAAAGCAGTTCTGTCACTTAGGCAAACAAGAGAGAAAGATAGTGTTCCTTCCGATTTCAAAGTCCAATCACTTCTGACCAGTTCTCTCAAAAACCATCACACAGGAGCCAATCACTGACTAGAACACTGTCACTGGCCAACCCATTGGTTGCCCATTAGCCAATCGAACCAACTTCCTCCAAAACTGGTTCCTAAGATTTACTTGGTGCAAAGAGTCTGGTTTTTCCTCTCCAAAATACAAAACCTAGGTACGCACTGTCCTGGCAAGCACTCTTCTGCTTGAAGGCGCATTCCGATTATGGGTCCATGGACCAAAGAAAAATGGAATAGGAACACAAGGGAAATAGACAGGAAGGACTCTTACAAGACTCACAGTGGCATAATGATATCCCTTTGGTCAATTGTCAATAAAGAGCTCGATTGAACTTGCATGACTACATGCTACTTCCTTTCCACCTCTACCTGTCAATCAAAGCAGTCCAGCAGGATTTAAAAAAAAAAATATTATTGTAAACGGCATCAATTTGTGAGTCTCCCACTGCAGGTTAAAGACCTTTCAACAATCTAAATAGAATCTGTTTGAGCTGAGCATTGAGTTCAAATGGCCCTGTTGAGTTTGGGCAAGTCGTGCCCATCCCCCTTCCCTCTGCCAGCAAAAATAGGCTGTCAGAAATAGGGGCGAAAGCTATTAATTTGGGGCTCGCCCAACATTTTTCAAGGAGGGGACCTTTGTGAGAGGACCAGTGAAGAATTTCACTGCCGACCTCTATGTGCTGCCGTCCATGAAAAAAAGAACAGCTTGAGTAAGGCGAGAGATGCAGGGCGGGATTCTCCGAGCCGCCGCACTGAAATCGCGCTTGGTGCGGGGGCAGAGAATGGGACGTCAGACCCGCGATCGGGTCTGACCCCTTCCCGTAATTCTCCGCCGGCCGGAGAATCGCCGCCAGTTGCGCGCGTGCGATCGACGCGGCGCTGACCGGGGTCTATTGAAAAAGGCTCCCGCGGCGATTCTCAGCCAGCAGCTACCCGAGTTCCTGCTGGCGTGGTTCACGCATGGTTCCACCCGGCGGGAGCTCGGAGTGGCGGCTGTGGATCCAGTTCGCGGCCGCCCTGGTGGGGGACAGGGGGATCCGTCACCGGGGGGGGGGGGGGGCGTCCAGGACGGCCAGGCCCGCGATCGGGGGTCATCAATCGTTGAGCGCGCGCGATCTGGGGGGGGGCGTATATTGTTGGGGCCAGCTTGATGTGTGGATCCACCATGTTGCGCGGAGCTGCCACGCGCATGCGCGGACCTGTGGACGGAAGGGTGCTACACTTCACAATGAACACACCTGGTAGCTATTGATATTTTCCAATAACAAACTCCTCACTTGTTTAGGCATTTATTTTCTCAATATAAGCAGGGTAGCCTCCAACTGCTAGAGTAAATACCCCTCCATTACAATAATCTGCCATGTATCTGACTTGCTGTTTCAGGCTCAGGTACTTTATTGAGCTACAAGACAATAGATTTAAGTTGGTTACTGACTTAGAAAGTAAGAGATTTTTTTTTTTTTACTCACTGATTAAACTCTTTTCGTCAATCAGGATATAATCACTGCAGTCAGAACTGAAGTTCCCTTTGTACTCTATATTTACTCGAGATGCCAGCAGTTGTTCACATGCTCAGTGAAGTTACGGGCAACTTTGAAGGAATAGATATAGCTTCAAGTGGGAGAATGGTCCTGATTGGTATGAAGATTTATTCAGCACAGGCCAGTCCGCATCTCAAAAAAAGTCAAGTTAACTAGTAAATACAGCAGTCCCTGTATACAAGGGCCCAAAATCGGGCAAAATCCATTGGTACACAGCGATAGCAAGCCATTTCTGAGACGCCGGAGGAAAATACATTTTCAGGCCTCATCATGATAATTCAAACTGCAGGCACTAAATTAACTCCACACTGAGGCCCACTGGTAAGTCCAGTGCTGGGTGGGTGGGAGGTCGAGCTGATCAAGAGGGGCAGGGTGGGAGGTGTGACACCAGGAGGGCTGCTCCAAAAGAAACTATATTCCTTCACATGTTGGGGCCTTTCCTTTGAACAGTCATTGTCACCCTGGTCTGAAACAGGCTCAGGATTGTATTTCAGTTTTTCAAAGTTCCCCATCGTCCTCGCTCTCAGTAATCTCCGCAGGGACTACGCTCTGCTCGCAGTTCCTGCCGCTGTATTACAGAGTAATAGAATGATCCGGAACACAGAAGGAGGCCAGCCGTTGTGTTTGTGCCAGCTCTTTGATAGAGTTGTCCACTTCAAAGAATCATACAAGAATCATAGAATTCCTACAGTGAAGGAGGCCATTCGGTCCTCAAGTCTGCACCGACCGTCTTAGGCCCGCAGCACGTAAACCCACCTCACCTGCACATCTTTTGGACGAAGAGGCAATTTTGTTTTTAAAACATGGCCAATCCACCTAACCTGCACATCTTTGGACTGTGGGAGGAAACCCACGCAGACACGGGGAGAACATGCAGACTCTGCACAGACTGTCACCCAAGGCTGGAAATGAACCCAGATCCCAGGCACTGTGAGGCAGCAGTGCTAACCATTGTGCCATCGTGCCGCACTTCGTTCCATTTCCCTGCTCTTTCTCCATAGCCTTGAAAATTCCTTCAAGCATTTTACCTTGTACCCCTTCCCTCTGCTAAAGAATCAGTGGCTTCTTATGTCACTCACCACACTTCTAGCATTTCCCCATCCCAGAATTTCCTGTTTACTTTCAATTGCCCCCAATCAAATCCATTCTCAATGAAAATGCACTCATTTCTGTTCCATTAATTTGATTGCCAAGCTTTTCCTTACGAACATGTTTTGAGAATCATAATTCTCCTCACTTGTAGAATGTACAACATAGGCATTACTGGTAAGGCCAGCATTTACATTCCTTCCAAAATTGATGATAGTTTTTTCCACTAATCTGTTTTGAGTTTTAGGGGTTGCTTTTAATCCTACTTGCCTGGTGAAAACTTGACAAGTAGGTGGATAAAATTGACTTGTTCGGGAATGCGGCGCTAGGGTCTCTCCGCATGTCTTTGGTCTTAACCTGTTCTTCCAAGACAGGTACATCACGGATTAGATACAAAATAAAGCTTCCTCTACACTGTTCCCATCAAACATTCCCAGGGCAGGTACAGCATGGGTTAGATGCACTCTAAAGCTTCCTCTCCCCCATGCCATCAAACACTTCCAGTTATGGATTAGATGAAAGCTAAAGCCCTTCTCCTGACACCGTCCCATCAAACTCCCTGGGCAGGTGCAGCAAAGAGCAGAAAAATCAACAGTGTGTGATCTTTAGAGGACTTATCTTCAGAAAGAAAGCACTGCTGCCTCACGATGCCGAGGTCCCAGGTTCGATCCCGGCTCTGGGTCATGGTCTGTGTGGAGTTTGCACATTCTCCCCGTGTTTGCGTGGGTTTCGCCCCCACAACCCAAAAGATGTGCAGGCTAGGTGGATTGGCCACGCTAAATTGCCCCTTAATTGGGAAAAATGAATTGGGTACTCGAAAAAAAATGTTTACAAATGTTCTGCATTCGAGCCTTCATGTAAATCACATGTTTATGCACTATGAGTGAGATTTAAACCCATAGCTTTTTGACTCAGACTCACACCTTCCTCTCTTTGGTTCCATTCATCCTTCAGCCAAGCTTTACTTTGTCAACTTGCCTACCAATAACAAGGTTGGATAGCTTATTCAGTCAGAAAATGCTCATAAAACTACCACAGATTATCTCACAGGTCGAGTCTCTAATCATTTGATCTGGGCTCTCGTCAGTGGAAGTGAAAATCAGTCACAAAGAGAGAGCTCCAGAGCCCTTTATAACCACACCAGTATCAGTAACCACCACAATCTATAAAAAGTCAGCTCCTCAAGGACCTTTCAACATCCCATCAATATTTGTAAACACATACTTGTGGCTGTAAAGATCAAGTTGCTAAGATCTTTGTGGATGATCACAGCATAATCCTGGAGACTGCTCTCTGACATTTCTGCTTTAATTCTGCCCATTTTCAAGCTTTAGTTGCATGTGAACTTTGTGCTGATAAAAGGTGAGACAATTTAATACAGGTGAATGGAACACCTTCTGCTCAAGCATCAGGTATCAGCATCTAATGCAATGTAGGTTATACACAGAATAAAGCTTCCTCTACAATGTTCCCATCAAATACCTCTTGGACGTTTACAGTGTGGATTCAATATAGAGTGAAGATCCCTCCCTTGCACTGTGTCATCTAAAGTTCCCAAGGCAACAGAGGTTGTATACTGAATAAAGCTCCCAACCTGACCCATTAAAAATTCCTAAGGCAGGTACAGTACATTAGGTTTTTTATAAATAGTCCCGTCAAACACTCTCAAGGCAGGTACAAAACAGGTTAGTTACAGAATAAAGTTTACTCTAAAACTATCACATTAAACATTACCAAGGCAGGGAAAGCATAGGTTCATATAGCGTAAAGCTCCATCGACACTGTCTCATAAAGCACTCCCGAGGGCATTTTCAGCACACATTATTGGCAGCGGAACACTCCCAGGAGAGAGATACAGCATTGTTAGATAGAGAGTAGCATTTCATAAGAACATAAGAACTAGGAGCAGGAGTAGGCCATCTGGGCCCTCAGGTCTGCTCCACCATTCAATGAGATCATGGCTGATCTTTTGTGGACTCAGCTCCATTTTACGGCCCGAACACCATAACCCTTAATCCCTTTATTCTTCAAAAAACTATCTATCTTTATCTTAAAAACATTTAATGAAGGAGCCTCAACTGCTCACTGGGCAAGGAATTCCATAGATTCACAACCCTTTGGGTGAAGAAGTTCCTCCTAAACTCAGTCCTAAATCTACTTCCCCTTATTTTGAGGCTATGCCCCCTAGTTCTGCTTTCAGCCGCCAGTGGAAACAACCTGCCCGCATCTATCCTATCTATTCCCTTCATAATTTTATATGTTTCTATAAGATTCCCCCCTCATCCTTCTAAATTCCAACGAGTACAGTCCCAGTCTACTCAACCTCTCCTCGTAATCCAACCCCTTCAGCTCTGGGATTAACCTAGCGAATCTCCTCTGCACACCCTCCAATGCCAGTAAGTCCTTTCTCAGGTAAGGAGACCAAAACTGAACACAATACTCCAGGTGTGGCCTCACTAACACCTTATACAATTGCAGCATAACCTCCCGAGTCTTAGCAATGAAGGACAAAATTCCATTTGCCTTCTTAATCACCTGTTGCACCTGTAAACCAACTTTCTGCGACTCATGCACTAGCACACCCCGGTCTCTCTGCACAGCAGCATGCTTTAATTTTTTTATTATTTAAATAATAATCCCTTTTGCTGTTATTCCTACCAAAATGGATAACCTTACATTTGTCAACATTGTATTCCACCTGCCAGATCCTAGCCCATTCACTTAACCTGTCCAAATCCCTCTGCAGACTTCTAATATCCTCTGCACTTTTTGCTTTACCACTCATCTTAGTGTCGTCTGCAAACTTGGACACATTGCCCTTGGTCCCCAACTCCAAATCATCTATGTAAATTGTGAACAATTGTGGGTCCAACACTGATCCCTGAGGGACACCACTAGCTACTGATTGCCAACCAGGGAAACACCCATTAATCCCCACTCTTTGCTTTCTATTAATTAACCAATCCTCTATCCATGCTGCTACTTTCTCCTTAATGCCATGCATCTTTATCTTATGCAACAACCTTTTGTGTGGCACCTTGTCAAAGGCTTTCTGGAAATCCAGATATACCACATCCATTGGCTCCACGTTATCTACCGCATTGGTAATGGCCTCAAAAAATTCCACTAAATTAGTTAGGCACGACCTGCCCTTTATGAACCCATGCTGCGTCTGCCCAATGGGACAATTTCCATCCAGATGCCTCGCTATTTCTTCCTTGATGATAGATTCCAGCATCTTCCCTACTACCGAAGTTAAGCTCACTCGCCTATAATTACCCGCTTTCTGCCTACCTCCTTTTTTAAACAGTGGTGTCACGTTTGCTAATTTCCAATCCACCGGGACTACCCCAGAGTCTAGTGAATTTTGGTAAATTATCACTAGTGCATTTGCAATTTCACTAGCCATCTCTTTTAGCACTCTGGGATGCATTCCATCAGGGCCAGGAGACTTGTCTACCTTTAGCCCCATTAGCTTACCCATCACTACCTCCTTAGTGATAACAATCATCTCAAGGTCCTCACCTGTCATAGCCTCATTTCTATCAGTCACTGGCATGTTATTTGTGTCTTCCACTGTGAAGACCGACCCAAAAAACCTGTTCCGTTCCTCAGCCAATTCCTCATCTCCCATTATTAAATCTCCCTTCTCATCCTCTAAAGGACCAATATTTACCTTAGCCACTCTTTTTTGTTTTCTATATTTGTAGAAACTTTTACTCTTTTTTGTTTTATATATTTGTAGAAACTTTTACTATCTGTTTTTATATTCTGAGCAAGTTTACTCTCATAATCTATCTTACTCTTCTTTATTGCTTTTTTAGTAGCTTTCTGTTGCCCCCTAAAGATTTCCCAGTCCTCTAGTCTCCCACTAATCTTTGCCATTTTGTATGCTTTTTCCTTCAATTTGATACTCTCCCTTATTTCCTTAGATATCCACGGTCGATTTTCCCTCTTTCTACCGTCCTTCCTTTTTGTTGGTATAAATCTTTGCTGAGCACTGGGAAAAATCGCTTGGAAGGTTCTCCACTGTTCCTCAACTGTTTCACCATAAAGTCTTTGCTCCCACTCTACCTTAGCTAGTTCTTCTCTCAATCCATTGTAATCTCCTTTCTTTAAGCACAAAACGCTAGTGTTTGATTTTACCTTCTCACCCTCCATCTGTATTTTAAATTCCACCATATTGTGATCGCTCCTTCCGAGAGGATCCCTAACTATGAGATCATTAATCAATCCTGTCTCATTACACAGGACCAGATCTCGGACCGCTTGTTCCATTACATACTGTTCTAGGAAACTATCGTGGATACATTCTATAAACTCCTCCTCAAGGTTGCCTTGACCGACTTGGTTAAACCAATCGACATGTAGATTAAAATCCCCCATGATAACTGTTGGACCATTTCTACATGCATCCGTTATTTCTTTGTTTATTGCCTGCCCAACCATAATGTTACTATTTGGTGGCCTATAGACTACTCCTATCAGTGACTTTTTCGCCTTACTATTCCTGATTTCCACCCAAATGGATTCAACCTTATCCTCCATAGCACCGATGTCATCCCTTACTATTGCCCGGATGTCATCCTTAAATAACAGAGCTACATCACCTCCCTTACCATCCACTCTGTCCTTCCAAATCATTTGATATCCTCGGATATTTAACTCCCAGTCGTGACCATCCATTAATCATGTTTCAATAATGGCCACTAAATCATAGACATTCACGATGATTTGCACCATCAACCTTATTCTGAATACTATGAGCATTCAGGTAAAGTACACTTATGTTGGCTTTTATACCTCTGTTCTGAATCTTAACACCTCGATCAGTAACCTCTCCTAAGTTATATTTCCTCTTAACTTTTCTCCTACTTTTCCTTGACGTTGAACCCATATCTTCATGTAACAACCTGCCACGTCGCTTACCATTTATGTTTTTACTTCCCGTTTTATTCCTTTTAGTATTACTGGGCCTATTCACTGAGCTCCCCTCAGTCACTGTACCTTGTACTGTCACCCTTTTTGATTTTTGACTATGGCTTCTCTGCTTTACACTTTCCCCCTTACTGCCTTTTGTTTCTGTCCCTATTTTACTACTTTCCGACTTCCTGCATCGGTTCCCATCCCCCTGCCACATTAGTTTAAACCCTCTCCAACTGCTCTAGCAAACACCACCCCCCCCTAGGACATCGGTTCCAGTCCTGCCCAGGTGCAGAACATCTGGTTTGTACTGGTCCCACCTCCCCCAGAACCGGTTCCAATGCCCCAGGAATTTGAATCCCTCCCTCTTGTACCATCTCTCGAGCCACGCATTCATCCTATCTATCCTGACATTCCTACTCTGACTAGCTCGTGGCACTGGTAGTAATCCTGAGATTACTACCTTTGAGGTCCTACTTTTTAGTTTAACTCCTAACTCTCTGAATTCAGCTTGTAGGACCTCGTCCCATTTTTTACCTATATCGTTGGTGCCTATGTGCACCACGACAGCTGGCTGTTCACCCTCCCCCCCCCAGAATGTCCTCCAGCTGCTCCGAGACATCCTTGATCCTTGCACCAGGGAGGCAACATACCACCCTGGAGTCTCGATTGCATCCGCAGAACCGCCTGCCTATTCCCCTTACGATTGAGTCCCCTATCACTATAGCCCTGCCATTCTTCTTCCTGCCCTGCTGCGCAGCAGAGCCAGCCACGGTGCCATGAACCTGTCTGCTGCTGCCTCCCCCTGGTGAGCCATCTCCCTCAACAGTATCCAAAGCGGTATATCTGTTTTGCAGGGAGATGACCGCAGGGGACACCTGCACTGCCTTCCTACTCTTGCTCTGTCTTTTGGTCACCCATTTTCTATCTCCCTCAGTAACTTTCACCTGCGGTGTGACCAACTCGCTAAATGTGCTATCCACGATGTCCTCAGCATCACGGATGCTCCAAAGTGAGTCCATCCGCAGCTCCAGAGCCGTCAAGCGGTCTAACAGGAGCTGCAACTGTACACACGTCTTGCACCTGAAGGAGCCAGGGACAGTGGACGTGTCCCTGAGCCCCCACATCGCACACGAGGAGCATGACACGGATCTGGGATCTCCTGCCATGTCTTAAACCTTAGGTTAACTTATACAACTACAATTCCAAAAAAATGAAAGAAAAAATAAATAAATAAATTAGACAATGAAAAGAAAAACTACTTACCAGTCACTTACCAAGGTTAAAAAGCACTTCCTCCCCACCCAGCTTTGAATTCCCACCTAGCTTCAAATTCCCAAACTCACTCTTGGCTGTCTCACTCTGGCTGTGTCTTCTCTGGCTCACTAGGGGGAGAACTCACTGGGAGTGAGTTACAAGTTGCTCTTTTAAATTGGCCTGAGTTGACTCCCCTCCCACCTGCTTTTAGATCAAAGTAGATTAAGGTGACTGACACTTAACTGCCAACCAGTTATGTGAGTGGTTGGGGCAGCCCTTGTTAACCTTCACTGCACAATTCTAGACTAATTTAAACTCCTGAAATTTAAAAAGGAACAGTCTTACCGATTGGATTTAATTCCCACCTAGCTTCAAAATCCCAAACTCACTCTTTGCTGTCTCACTCTGGCTGTGTCTTCTCTGGCTCACTGGGAGAACTGTGTTCCTTCTATACAGTCCCATCAAACACTCCAAAGGCAGAAACAATACAGGTTAGATACTGTAAATAATTCCCTCTACACTGCCATATGAAACACTCCCAAGGCATTTTCAGAACTGTGTCTAATACAAAGTGGAGGCCCATTCACAGTCCACACGAGACCGACGATGTTGGAGCAATCAGCCTCCCTGTGAGTTTGGCTGAGTACGAGCTCGCCCGCTAAGGGGGTGGCGAGCCCGAGGACATTCATGATTGAGTTCTATATAATGTTGGCCAGGTCAGGAACCGACAGAGCGGACCCAGTTGAGATCTGGTGTATATTGTAAATATAAGTGTTTTGCAATAAACATAGTTTTTTTCACCTACTCAAGTTCAGACTCGTCAAAAGTATCCCATCAAACAGCACCAGGACGGGTACAGCCCTAGCCTGAATCGATTGGTTTCAGGGTCCTTCAGGCCCTCACTATGCCTGTTTGTCAAGAGAGACTACCTTTCTAAAAACGCACATCAATTACCTGATAAAGGAAGTAAAATCTCATCACTGATATGGTTCTGAGGAGAATTCATGAAGAAATATGGGAGACACAGAGTTAAATTGTTATAATGAAATGCTTTGAAGTGATTTAAACAGCTGTGCGCCAGAAGATGTCCCAATTGGTGTACAAGTGCCTACTTTATTGCTGGAATGGAGATTTCGATGTGAAAAGATCTTGAGTGAACAGCTTGGGGAATTTTTATAAATTTCCCATTTAACTGAAGTGGTGTGAAGATGAGGCCAACAACACCAGTAACTCTTTTCCTCACTGCTTCTGAGTCGCCTTGTCTCTCTCTCTCTCTCTCCTTTCTCTTGCTCTATTGCCTCTCTATCTAATCTGCGAAGCACCAACGCTGAGTGTGTTTGATGGGAATGTGCAAAGAGAATAATTGACAGGGTACGAATGTCAAAGTTCACTGGGCCAATCCCTATTTCTGCCTCACCAATGTGGTTTTTGTTATTCGATTCCTTGTTTCTCTTGCACTAACTTCCTATTCCTCTTTAATAAATGCCTGGGGCGGGATTCTCCGATCCCCCCGCCGGGTCGGAGAATCGGCGGGGGCTGGCGTGAAACCCGCCCCCGTCGGTTGCCGCATTCTCCGGCACCGGAGATTCGGCGGGGGCGGGAATCGCGCCGCGCCGGTTGGCGGGCCCCCCCGCCGGCGATTCTCCGGCCCGGAGTCCCGCTGCTGGAATGCCTGTCCCGCCGGTGTGGATTAAACCACCTCTCTTACCGGCGGGACAAGGCGGCGCGGGCGGGCTCCGGGGTCCTGGGGGGGGCGCGGGGCGATCTGACCCCGGGGGGTGCCCCCACGGTGACCTGGCCCGCGATCGGGGCCCACCGATCCACGGGCGGGGCTGTGCCGTGGGGGCACTCTTTTCCTTCCGCCTTCGCCATGGCCTCCACCATGGCGGAGTCGGAAGAGACCCCCTCCTCTGCGCATGCGCGGGGATGCCGTGAGCGGCCACTAACGCTACCGCGCATGCGCCGCCCGGCAGTGTCATTTCCGCGCCAGCTGGAGGGGCACCAAAGGCCTTTCCCGCCAGCTGGTGGGGCGGAAATCAGTCAGTCGCGGGCCTAGCCCCTCAAGTTTAGGGCTCGGCCGCTCAAGATGCGGAGGATTCCGCACCTTTGGGGCGGCGTGATGCCGGACTGATTTGCGCTGTTTTTGGCGCCGGT
Source organism: Scyliorhinus torazame (assembly GCF_047496885.1). NCBI lineage: Eukaryota > Metazoa > Chordata > Chondrichthyes > Carcharhiniformes > Scyliorhinidae > Scyliorhinus > Scyliorhinus torazame. The sequence continues at coordinate 27,053,654 of NC_092719.1, forward strand.
CGGCAGACATCGCGCCGATTACGGAGAATTTCACCTTATCTCTGTTGCATTAAAGCTCTCTTTTTATCGTAAAAATGCCTTGAGTTTACATATCTTTTGATGGTTTTGTGGTATTAATGAGATGTTTTGATTTGTTCAGATGTCTTGTTTCTGCACTCATGCCCCGTTTCTGGTACACTCATAACCCATTTCTATTATACAAATTCTCTGTTTCTTTGGACTGAATATCCCATTTCTGTTGCACTCCTATTTCTTTTGCCCTAATGCCATTTTTAGGTCTCTGTTTTGGGGGCTTTGGTGCACCGTTTTTGATGCATTGATGCCCCATTTCCACTGGACTATTGGTGGGAACACTTCTGTAGACCAGTGTCAAGGACAAAATTAATTCTCACTTGGAAAAGTGTGGAGACAGCCATAATAAAAGATGACTTATTAACGCCAACTCCATACGCCCTTATCTTGTGGATCAAGCTTTAGTGTGGATGATTAGCGAATATCGTTTGGAAATCCAAGTTTCTTTTAAAAATATTTTTGTTCAAGACATTTTCATTTTATATACAAAAAACATTACAGCCATCCTTGTACATTTCTCATTATAAACACCCCTCCACCATACCACCCCACATGCCCCATTTTATAATTATAATATAACACAAAGCAACCCCCCCTTGCCTACCCCCCATTGACGCTTAGCAACTCTTAAAGGAGGAGATAAACAGCCTCCATCGCAAATAAAACCGCTCCACCTCCGACCCCCGAATGGCAAACTTTATCTTTCCCAGAGGTAAGAATTCCACCAGGTCACTCACCCACCCTGCTGCCCTTGGCAGTTCTGGCGCCCACCACCCTAACAAGATCCTCCTCCGGGCTATCAGGGTCAGCCTCTCTTACCTCCTGCATTCCGGATCTTCTGATAACCCAAATATCGCCACCCCTAAGATCTCTGATATCGTCCCCGAAAAGGACTCCCAAAACCCCACCAATTTAGGGCAAAAACATGTATGCCCCCTTAAACATCCCTCGCGTCCGTCCTCCACCTCTAGAAAAAACCCATTCACGCACATCTTTGTAATATCCGCTCTGTGACCACTTTAAATTTAATTAAACACAATCTTGCACATGAGGAGGTCAACTTTATCCTACACAAGGTCTCACTCCAGACCCCCCTCAAATACACCAGTTAACTCCTCCTCACATTTCCTTTTTATCTTCTCCAACAAGGCTCTCTTGCTTTCCATTAACTGTCCAAAATATCCAAAAACCTGCCCTTCCCTGTCTCATCCTCAGACACAATTGTTTCTAACAATGAAGGGACGATAACCGTGGAAACAGGTCCAACTCTTTCCTTATGAAATTCCTAAACTGCAAGTACCAGAACTCGTTTCCCCTTGGCAGCTGAAACGTTTCTACCAGCTCCGCTAACTCTACAAATCTACCTTCTACGAACAGGTCCCTAAACCTCTCTATCCCCTCGCATTTCCAAACACTGTGCCTAGAATCCAATCCTGCTGGAATAAATCTCATTAACACAAATCGGCGCCAACAGCGATATGCCCTTTAACTTAAAATGTTGCTTAAATTGATTCCAAATGCTTAATGAAGCAACCACCACTAGGCTCGCAGAGTATTTAGACGGTGAGAATGGAAGCGGAGCCATCACCAGTGCCCTCAGACTTGTCCCCATACATGAAGCCTCCTTCACCCACCCCCAAAGCGACCTTCCTCCACGACCCAATTTCAAACCTGCTCCACATTCGCCACCCAATAATAATTCAGCAAATTCGGCAACACCACCCAACGACCGCCTATCCCTCTGCAAAAATACTCTCTGAATCGGATGTACCTTACCCACCCATATAAAGTCCGAAATTAGCCATTTCCCCTCCCAAAAAAAGATTCAGAGAGGAAAATCGAGAGATTGTGAAAAATAAATGAAAGCGTCGGGAGGATTGTCATTTTTGAAAATTCAAGTATACTAATTCACTGTTCCTCTTTAGTTACATCCTCAAAAAACTATAATATATTTGTCACACAAGATTTCTCTTTTGTAAATCTATGTTGACTGATCATACTATGATTTCCAGAATGCATTTTTAAGATTTCCAATAGATTCCAGCATTTCTCCCGATGTCTCCAGCTGCAGCTCATGGAAGCCCGGGTTTCAGAGAATTCAAAATTCAGTTTGAGAAAGTGGAGTGCTACACTAGCGTTCCGGAATTAAACAGAGGTAATTACATAGCCGTGAGGGCAGATTTGGCCTGCGTAGAGTGGGAAGACTAAAAGGTAGGACAGCTGATGAGCAGTGGGAGTTGTTTAAGGAGATACTCAATTCCTCACACCTAACATATATCCCATTCAGGAAGAAAGAAGG